>NW_016806979.1:2896409-2904503 GCF_001698545.2 Rhinopithecus bieti | reverse complement strand
AAAAAAAAAAAAAAAAAAAAAAGTATGTCAAAGAAATACATTTCATGATAAAATATTTTGATTTCCATTCTGTCATGTGTGCTCATCCAGAACCAGGTTGGAAAGGAAGCCACATTGTACCAGGTCAATTAAAAAAAAAAAAGGCTTGACAAGGGTTTATGGTTAGTAGGGTGTCAATCAGCCTTTGCCTGCCATGACCATAGATCTTGTTTATAATTAGGTATCTTATTGCCACAAAGAGTCTGTTTGATCAATCTTATCTCTATTTTAATCTAAAAGAAAAACTTCAGCCTGTTGTGGGAAGTCAGGGACCCCGAACGGAGGGACCAGCTGAAGCCATGGCAGAAGAACATACATTGTAAACATTTCATGGACATTTATAATTTCTTACGCCTGTCGTTACTGCAGTCTCTGAACATAAATTATGAAGATTTCATGGACATTTATCACTTCCCCAATCAATACTCTTGTGATTTCCTATGCCTGTCTTTAATCTCTTAATCCCATCATCTTCATAAACTGAGGATGTATGTTGCCTCAGGATTCTGTGGTGATTGCGTTAACTGCACAAATTGTTCATAAAGCATGTGTGTTTAAACAATATGAAATCTGGGCACCTTGAAAAAAGAACAGGGTAACAGGGATGTTCAGGGAACAAGGGAGATAACCATTAGGTCTGGCTGCCTGAGAGCTTTGCAGAATAGAGCCATATTTCTCTTCTTTCAAAAGCAAATAGGATAAATATCGCTGAATTCTTTTTCTCAGCAGGGAACAGCCCTGAGAAAGAGAATGCATTCCTAGGGGTAGGTCTCTAAAATGGCCACTCTGGCAATGTTTGTCTTTTGTGGTTGCAGATAAGGGATGAAAGAAGCCCCGGTCTCCCGTAGCGCTCCCAGGCCTGTTAGGATCAGGAAATTCCTGCCTGATAAATTTTGGTCAGACCAGTTGTGTGCTCTCAAACCCTGTCTCCTGATAAGATGTTATCAATGACAATGCGTGCCCAGTGGGACATGAAACTTCGTTAGCATTTTTAATTTTGCTCCAGTCCTGTGATCTTGCTGTGCCTCCATTTGGCTTGTGATATTTTATTACCTTGTGAAGCATGTGATCTCTGTGACCCACACCCTATCCGTACACTCCCTCCCCTTTTGAAAATCACTATTGCAAACTTGTTGGTTTTGCAGCTTGGGGGGGCGTCATGGAACCTGCCGACATGTGATGTCTCCCCCAGATACCCAGCTTTAAAATTTCTCTCTTTTGTAGTCTTTTCCTTTATTTCTCAGACTGGCCGACACTTAGGGAAATAGAAAAGAACCTACATGAATTAACATTGAATTATTGGGGGTGGGTTCCCCCGAGATCAGCTGAATTAAATTTAAAGGAGTGTAATTGAGTAATGAATGCTTTGTGAATTGGGCAGCACCCAGAATCAGCAGATTCAGAGAGACTGCAGGTGGTGCCCCATGGTCAGAACAAATTTATACACAGAAAAAGTAAAGTGACATACAGAAATCAGAAGTGTTAGAAACAAATTTTCGGTGTCGCAAAGTGAAACAAGTACTCAGGCAAAAGTTTTCTCAGCAAGGCAATTTACGTCTATAGAAGGGTGTTTCCTGCATACAAGGCAGAGGCAAAGGAAAGCATGGAAAACAAAGGAGAGGCCGGGCGCGGTGGCTCAAGCCTGTAATCCCAGCACTTTGGGAGGCCGAGACGGGCGGATCACGAGGTCAGGAGATCGAGACCATCCTGGCTAACCCGGTGAAACCCCGTCTCTACTAAAAAAAATGCAAAAAACTAGCCGGGCGAGGTGGTGGGCGCCTGTAGTCCCAGCTACTCCGGAGGCTGAGGCAGGAGAATGGCGTAAACCCGGGAGGCGGAGCTTGCAGTGAGCTGAGATCCGGCCACTGCACTCCAGCCCGGGCGACACAGCGAGACTCCGTCTCAAAAAAAAAAAAAAAGGAGAGCAGGAGGTTTTTACCTCTAATACAGGCCCTGTTCCTGTGTCCTCCCCCTGCAGGCTGGGGTCGGACTGCACAATCTAGGCTAATTCCAATTGGCTACTGTTGACATAATCAAAGGAGGCGACATTGGGCATTTGACAGGAAGGACAGGTATGATTAGATCCTGGGATGTTTGGGCACAGCAGAGAGAGGGAGAGCTGATAGATGAATGTGTACGATTACCTTTTAGAGTAGAACAAAGAACCAGGAACCAAAACCCTTTGAAGACGAACTATTTGTTCTTAATAACAGAAGTGAGGTACAGAAACAGCTGGATTGGTTACAGGTTGGTGTTTGCCTTGTTTGAACACTCAGCAGTGTGTGAGTGGTTGAAGTTCAGCTGCTGGGATTGGCCAAGACTCAGCTATTGTTGCAGGCACATACTCCTAAGTTAGGTTTTCAGTCTTGTCTACCAAGTTAGGTTGCAGTTCGTCCACGAGGACTCAAATATATTAGAAGCATGGAGTCCTTCTCAGGCCATATTTGGTTTGCTTTAACAAACCTCAATGCTGATCAGTTGTGCCTGAACTCCAAAGGGAAGAGGCATAACGAGGCATGTCTGACCTCCCTTCCCATCATGGCTGGGAATTGTTTTACAGGTTTCTCTGGAGTCCGTTTGGCCAAAAGGGGGTCCATTCAGTTGGTTGGGGGTCTTGGGGTTTTATTTTTAGTTTGCAACAGGCATCATTCTTACTGCTGGATGGATTTAGAGAATGCACCTGCCCTCACAGTTTCTGTTGCAGAAGAGGACAAGACCAAAAACACAAACCAATAAGATAATTGTAGGTTTGATAATTGCTGGGATGTAAATAAAATAACACAAAGTGGAAGAGAATTAATGGGTTGCTGATTTACATGAGTGGCTGGAGGTAGGTGCCACCTAAGTTGAGAGGAAGTGGTCACAGTGACACGCAGGGGTGGAGTGTTCCAAGAAAAGGGGATGGTTGAAAACACTAGAATAGTCATCAGCCTTTTTCCATTCCCGTAGCCCACACCATAAGAATAAGGTGTGATGAAACCCAAAGGGAGGGATCAAAACCACCTTTGCAAAAGATTAACATTGAGAAAATTATGCCAGTGGAAAAGATAGCATCTAACCAGCCCCCATCTTTCCTTTAACCTCCAAACTGCCCTTAAGTCATTCCTCGACTTGGGCCAAGTTGACTTTAAGAGACAGTCAGTTTAAAGGATAATAGCCTTTAGTTTAGTAAGCTAAAACCAAGCCTTTGTAAAGCTCATGAAAGACCACCAAGTTAGGAAGATGAAAGGAGCGTAAATTCTGCTAAGGTATAGATGTAAACAATTACCAGCCATTATTCCCGTGGTCACAAGATTTGCAACTTCCCCAATTACTCCTTCAGATAATTAGACTCTTGTAGACCCTAATGTTGGTCTTTTGAGAAGGCTTTTCTGGTTTTTTGCATTTCTCATGACCGATGGCCCCACCCAGACCCACTGACCTTCCTGTGGCCCCACCAAGGAGCTGACTGAACACACGCACACAAGAACCATGTTCCACCCTTCAGGATTCTGCCCCCACCAGTCAGCAACACTCATTCCCTAGCTAACCCCTCCCCACAAGACTATCTTTGAAAACCTTAGCGTCCAAGTTTTGGGGGAAGGCTAATTTGAACAATAATAAAATTCCAGCCTCCCATTAGCCAGCTCTATGTGTATAAAACACTTTCTCTGTTACAATTCCCCTGTCTTAATGAATTGGATCTGTTTCTGAAGTGGGCAAGTGGAGCCCATTGGGTAAATACACAGTGAGTGCAAAGACAGGCAGGATACTGGCACAATTGAGGGACAGAAGACAGGGAGCTTGTCGCATAGTGAAGGTGGGCAAGGAGTGTGCGATGGGAGGAGAGGTGCGTGGGGCCAGATCATAAAGAGTCTCAGAGACTATTGTTGGGGCCGTAGCCCCCGGCGGCCCTCTAGAGGTTTGCTGAAAATCACTGACATGAGGCAGATTGATTAATAGGAGAAAAGGCATGCAAACTTATATAATGTGTATACACAGGAGGCTTCAGAGTGAAGATCCAACCCCTCAATGAGTTAAGAGAAGCTTGTATGCCATCTTGAAGTTACAGAAAGAAGCAGGGCTTGGATCCTGGTAAAACAGGTTATGGAAGGGATGAGAAGAGGAATTCCGCTGAGATTCTATTGAGGGGCAATAAATGATTACTAGGGAGAATGACCAGATCAGGGAACAGAAATCTACTTGTAAATAGTTCTCTTTGTTGTTTCTCTCTCTCTCTCTCTTTTTTTTTTTTTTTTTTGAGACAAGGACTCTGTCACTCAAGTTGGAGTGCAATAGCATGACCTTGGCTCACTGTAGCCTCAGCAGGCTCAAGTGATCCTCCCAACTCACCCTCTCAAGTAGCTGGGACTACAAGTGCATGCCACCACAAGTGGCTAATTTTGTTTACTTTTTTTTTTTTTCTGGAGAGACGGGGTCTCAATATGTTTCCCAGGCTGGTCTCAAACTTCTGGGCTTGAAGAATCCTCTCATTTCAGCCTCCCAAAGTTCTGGGGTTACAGGCATGAACCACTGCACCCAGCCAGTATCTCTCTATGGAATTCAAATGATCCCTGGAGACAGTCTTTATTCTTGCAAAAGAGTCTGTTCATGTGTGCATTCATCTTAGTCTTCTTTTCTGCAATAGTTAATAACAGGGAGGAGAGAAGAAGCTATTGTTCTCCTTGGTAGAACTGGGTCTTAAACAGTAAAGAAACTTCAACTTTTATGCGAGAGAGATTGGGGGGAGTGCTCAGAGAGACACTGAGACATCTTCATTTCAGCATGTCAGGACACCATATTGATGCAGGATTTTTTACTCCATAGCTCAGCTAGGTCCAGGTTCTTGTCTCACAACCAGGAGGAAATAGGCACATGGACATCAAAGAATAAGTGGAATAGAATTTATTAAGCAAAAAGGAAAGCTCTCAGCAAAAAGAGGGGAGCTGAAAGCAGGTTGCTGGTTGCCCTCTTCGCAGTTGAACACAAGGGCTTTTATATAAAAGCTAATGGAGCTGGGTTCCTTATTTGTATAAGGTATAAATTCCTGTTGGCTCCATCCCTTCCCCTCAGTGTGCATGCAGGCCATTAGTCTGCTGCGGTCATGTTCAGGCAAGCACGCTGTGCAAGTTCCCTTATCTGCACAAAGTATCTGGTGTAAGCACTTGTGGGGCAGATCAGAGATTCTCCAGGGACCCTTCCCTTACTGTCTGCCTGAAGCAAGCTAGCTAACTCCTTTCATTCCCCCCTTTAAGAGTGGAGACCCCAACTGTTGTTGGGGAAAGTGGATGCTGACCACTCTTAACTGCTTCCTGCTGACGGGGTGCTGTTTTGGGGAAGCAGCCGTTAGGCTCCTCCTGAGGTAAGTTTAAGGATCTCCAGAAGAATGATGCATCTGGCCCAGCGTGGTGGCTCATGCCTGTCATCCCAGCACTTTGGGAGGCCGAGGCGGGCAGATCACAAGATCAGGAGATTGAGACCATCCTGGCTAACACGGTGAAACGCTGTCTCTACTAAAAATACAATTAGCCAGGCGAGGTGGCGGGCGCCTGTAGTCCCAGCTACTCGGGAGGCTGAGGCAGGAGAATGGCATGAACCCAGGAGGCGGAGCTTGCAGTGAGCCGAGGTTGTGCCACCGCACTCCAGCCTGGGCAACACAGTGAGACGCCGTCTCAAAAAAAAAAAAAATAGAAAAGAAAAAAAGAATGGTGCATCCATGCGTGGTTCCATTTGCATCACCATTTGAAGTTGAATGGCCTCTCAGTGAGAAGAAACAATTTGGGCTGTGAAAATGAGACAAGAAGGGGAAAGGACAGCTCAGAAATCCCAAGGCTACTGACAAGCCCTGGTAACTGGTGGCTACAGTTAGGCCTGCTAAGCTTTGGGTGCATGTGGCTTTGGTTAGCTCCCTTAGGCTTATTTTCCTAAACAAAGAATCCTCCAGTTTTTGGGCATCCTATTTATTCCTATCACCTGGTAGGATCTGTAGGCTAATTGCCCAAAACTAGAATATTGATCCAGATTTTTACATCACCCGTTCATTTTGTTACTTTTGAGCTACAGCTGGAGATTGTTGGTTGGTTCACAGGAATAAACAGGGTTAGTTTAAAATGTAGGCAGAAACAAAAGCAACTAATGAGATTAGAATTTAATGACAAACGGATGTTAAGTTCTGAAACATAAGTTTTCCAACTCCAGTCCTCATTTTTTGTCAAAAAGAAATCATGATAGGACTGAGTTGTTTGCAAAATAAACTTTAGTCCTATACTTGGCCTGATTATTTGCATAAAGTGCAGCAAGAATAATTATTCTTCACATAGACTTTTCAGTTGTCTTTGATGGAACTCTATTCCACTAGGAATCTCAGATAAGGTCTTATAAAGCTGAGCCCAGCCATGGGTCTGTACCCTCAGATCCCTGTGAGTTGGGTAACTCCCTCTCTTCTTGAGGTCCCAAGAACATGGGGCACCTGGGCCTGTTAGAATGTGACATTCTTTCCTCACCACAGGTTAGGAACCCCGTGCAGGGACTATGTAGGCAGGGTATTAGGCCAGTTTTCCCAAGGGGATTTTATGGGCTCTGCAAGTCAAGCTTGATTCCTTGATGGGAAGCACACCCTTCCAGTCAAAGCCTTGGTGTAACAACCCGTTTCTCCTATTGTGTCCTGTTGCAAAAGAAAATGGATTCTTATTGCACCGATGCAAATAACTATATTGCCATAGGTTAAGAATACTCACAAGTAGTTTCCAAATTCTGGAGAATCCAGGCAGAGAGAAACAAACATGCTCCAAATTTTGTTCACAAGAGTATACCTTACTCAATTATTAAAGGCTGTAAATAACTCAAAATAAGTTTCCTTGACTCTGAAAAACCAAACAAGGATCAGAAACATTTTAAGCAAAAGGTTAAAAAACTTAGGTTTATGTTAGTTCAGTCCATTCTGTTAACTCTTGCTCTGCTTAATATTCATGAACATTTCAGCTCTTCATGAGTCTTGTACATTTTTTCTTTATTCCAATGTCACAATCTTCAAAGTTATTACAAGCCTGCATTTGAGAGCACTTATCAAAGTCCTGGAGCTGATTATAAACCATCTTTTGAAAAGGATCAAAGCCGCCAGGTGCAGTGACTCACATCTGTAATCCCAGCACTTTGAGAGGCCAAGGCGGGTGGATAACCTGAGGTCAGGAGTTCAAGACCAGCCTGGCCAACATGACAAAATCCCATCTCTAATAAAAATACAAAAATTAGCCAGGTGTGGTGACAGGCACCTGTAATCCCAGGTACTTGGGAGACTGAGGCAGGAGAATCACTTGAACCCAGGAGGTGGATGTTGCAGTGAGCCAGGGTTGCGCCATTGCACTCCAGCCTGGATAACAAGATGAAATTCCATCTCAAAAAAAGAAAAGGATCAAAGCAAGACAACAATTGTCTGCAAATGACAAAATGTCCAGGGTGGTTACAGTCCAGAACGTGATTGACAAAGAAATTTGGTAATTTCTGTGGTTTACAATAACTTAACATAACCTTAATTAAGATTGATAGCATATACTCAGACATTAGAATTTTAGACATTCCATATAATTTTAGAACATAATATTATCACTAAAATATAACCTAAAGAAGATTAGACATCACTTTTGAATCCCATGTAACTAACTATGTCAAATAATCCTGTCTACCTCTCTTTTGGATGCTCCAGGGGCCCTCTGTAGCATCCAAAAACTAGGGGTTCAGGAAAGACAATTTTTGAAACTGAAGTTTGATTTGGGGAAGACTGTTAAATATGTTAGAGGTTCAAAGCACTTAATGCTATGAGATAGAATTCCAGATTCCCACAAGTCATTTATTTTAGCCAAAATGATGACTCAAAAAATTTAAAACAAAGCAAAAACCTTTACTCATTCAGAGGAAGATTTAGCTTTCCTATCTGTCTTTAATATTACATACAAATCCTGCTCTAGAGGAGAAAGCCAAATTTCACCCGAAATTTATTAATGTCAACCTGATTTTTTTTTAATGAAACCTTATAAATTAATTATATCCAGTCTTTTTTTTTTTTTTTTTTTTTTTTTT
>NW_016806979.1:2888541-2896197 GCF_001698545.2 Rhinopithecus bieti | reverse complement strand
CGTGTTAGCCAGGATGGTCTCGATCTCCTGACCTCGTGATCCGCCCGTCTCGGCCTCCCAAAGTGCTGGGATTACAGGCTTGAGCCACCGCACCCGGCTATTCTTTCTTTCTTAAAAAAAAATTATTGTAGGGAAGAGGTCTTGCTATGTCACCCAGGCTGGTATTGAACTTCTGTCCCCAAGCAATCCTCCCACCCAGCCTATAGTTTTCTTTTGAAACATAATTTTTCTCTCTCCAGTTTGCCATTGTTATCAAGGAGAAATCGTAGTAAGACCAATATATTGGCAAAATAAGTTTCAGTCTTACTACACTTGGCACGATTATTTGCATAAAGTATAGTAAAAGTAGTGATTGGCCATATAGGCTCTTTTAAGTTGCTTTTGCTGGAACTTTTTATAAGGTTAGACTATTTATTTAATCTCTCTGTCTTTCTCTCTTTTAGATGGAGTTTTACTCTGTCATCCAGGCTAGAGTGCAGTGGCACGATCTTAGCTCACTGCAACCTCCGCCTCCCAGGCTCAAGCGATCCATCCACCTCCACCTCCTGAGTAGCTGGACTACAGGCGCCCGCCTCCACACCTGGGTATTTTTTGTATTTTTGGTACAGACAGAGTTCTGCCATGTTGCTCAGACTGGTCTGAGCCTTATTTATTTATTTTGCCTGCACCTGGCCTTCTTTCTTTATTTTTGATGTAGGGTCTCACTCTGTTGCCCAGGCTGGAGTGCAGTGGTGTCATCATAGCTCACAATGACCTTGAACTCCTATGATCAAGTGATCCTCCAACCTCAGTCTCCCAAGTAGCTTTGATGAAAGAAACATATCACTACACTGGGCTTTTGTTGTTGTTGTTGTTGTTGTTGTTTTGAGAGATGGAGTCTCACTATGTTGCACAGTCTGGTTTTGAACTCCTGGCCTGAAACAATCCTCCTTCCTTGATCTCCCAAAGTACTGGGATTACAGGCTTGAGCCACCATGACTGGCCAAGGTCAGACTTTGTAAAAGCCTCCTGAACCAAGGCAAAGATTTATCTGTGCCTACAGATACCTGTATGAATTGGATGACTTCTTCTAGAGGTCTCAAAATATTTGAGATTCCTGGGCCTAATCAGAAAGTGACATTCTTTACTTAACAGGTCAGGAACCTTGCAGGGGAACCATTGAGTCAAGGTACTAGACCAGTGTTTTCAACTGTCTTTTTTTCAACTCTATAAGTTAACCTCAATTCCTCAAAACAGTCCAGTCATATCTAAAATATGCCATTCTAGTCAAAGCCTTGGTAAAATAATCAGTGTCTCCAACTGTTTCCTGTTCTAAAAGACAACAGATTCTTACAGACCTTATGCAGATAACTATATTGCCATAAATTAGGAATACTCACAAATAGTTTTCAAACTTGGAGACATCAGATAAAGAGAAAGAAATATGCTTCAAATTTTGCTCACAAGAATATACTTCACTCAATTGTTAAAAGCTATAAATAGCTCAAAAGAAAATAGTTTGTCAAATATCAAAGGTTTAAAACACTTCATATCACAAAATAGGATCACAGGTTACTGTAAAAAGGTCACTGAGCCAAAATGATAATTCAAATACTTCAAAAGCAAAATTATTTACTCTTTAATAGAGAGTCAGTTTCCTAAACAATCATAAAGCCTAGTAAATTCAGGCTGGGCATGGCGGCTCATGCCTGTAATCCTGGCACTTTGGGAGGCTGAGGCCAGTGGATCACCTGAGGTCAGGAGTTCGAGACCAGCCTGGGCAACATGGCAAAACCCCATCTCTACTGAAATTACAAAAATTGGCCAAGCATAGGGTGCGTGTCTGTAATCCCAGCTACTCAGGAGGCTGAAGCAGGAGAATCACTTGAACCTGGGAGGTGGAAGTTGAAGTGAGCCAAGATCGCGCCACTGCACTCCAGCCTGGGTGACAGAGTGAGACTCCATCTCAAAAAAAACCCAAAAACCAAAAAACTAATAAATACAGCATGAGGTCACTGAATCTGTCTCTCTCCCTCACCTATTTTGTTTTGTTTTTTGAAGTTTACTGAAAAGGTAAACAAACATCTTGGACTATCTCTTATTACACAAAAATTTTGTTCCAAAAGGAAACCAAATTTTACATTTACATTAGTGTTCTATTAATAATAAAGCTAATTTTAATAAAATTTTATAAACAAATCCATCCATTCTTAACCAGTTTGACCACAAGATTTTTATAAACCTTTTATAACCTTTGACAATTTTCCATTTTCTTTTACAAATTTCTACATACATTTAGTTTTATTATCATTTTTAAATTCCCTCAATGTAAAACTTAACTAGGCAAAATTAGTATCCCTTTAACAAAAACTATAATGGTATGGCTTCTTATAACCTCCTTTACTAAACAGACATTTTACTTTCCTCATATATTTTGCATATAGAAATGTTTTTCTTGTGTCTAGTAGTTTTATTTATTTATTTATTTTTGAGATGGAGTCTCGCTCTGTAGCCCAGGCTGGAGTTTTAATTACATACATTAATTATGATGTGAACTCTTAGTAACACTTGTTTTTAGAGAAAAACCTGGAAGATCAGCAATTTTAATAGTGTACCAGATGCAGAGCCCAGGACAAAGGACAGTGCCTGCAGCTATGCCTCCCCATGGCTGAGGTGGGAGGATTGCTTGAGCCAAGGAAACAAAGATTGCAGTGAGCCAAGATCTCACCACTGAGCTCTCACCTGGGTGACAGAAAAAGACTCTGTTTCAAAAAATAAAAAAAAAATAAGCAACAGTTTTACGACCTTAAAACATTTAGGTGACAGAATCTGACCAACAGACCATTAGACTTAGACAAAAATGTCTACGTTAAATTCTGAAGACATTTACTATCCTGTTTTACCAATACTTTAGAAACTTTTTTTTTTTTTTTTTTTGAGACAGAATCTTGCTCTGTCGCCCAGGCTGGAGTGCAGTGGCCGGATCTCAGCTCACTGCAAGCTCCACCTCCCAGGTTTATGCCATTCTCCTGCCTCAGCCTCCCGTGTAGCTGGCACTACAGGCACCCGCCACCTCGCCCAGCTAGTTTTTTGTATTTTTTAGTAGAGATGGGGTTTCACCGTGTTAGCCAGGATGGTCTCGATTTCCTGACCTCGTGATCCGCCCATCTCAGCCTCCCAAAGTGCTGGGATTACAGGCTTGAGCCACCGTGCCCGGCCTAGAAACTATATTTACCAAAGATTACTAGAGTCACCTGAACTAGAACTCATTTAAGTTAACGTTTCTATTTTTCTGATAAAATATTTGATTTAAGTGCTTACCTTTTCCTTAAGCCAATTAATTAGAGCTCTTTCATGTATTTTGGTAGTGAAACATGACATACACGTGACATGTATAAACACATAGACGTACAAACACACAAACAGAAACAGATCTTATACACTTATAAGATTGTTCATTTGCCATTTTTCAACTAGTTTCCCTCACTTCAGACTATTAATTTCTTGATTAACTGTTTCACGCCCAAAACAATTGTTAGGGAACTCAACTTTTCATCTCCAAAAACATGACTTTAGCTGAAACAAGGTAGAAAATTTGTATCTCAAAGGCACAGAACTTAGATCTAAGCAAAGTCTCACTCTGTCGCCCAGGCTAGAGTGCAGTGGCACAATCTCGGCTCACTGCAACCTCTGCCTCCTGGGTTCAAGTGATTCTCTTGCCTCAGCCTCCTGAGTAGCTGGGATTACAGGCAAATGCAACCACGCCTGGCTAATTTATTTATCTATCTATTTATTTATTTATTTATTTATTTATTTTTTTGAGACGGAGTCTCGCTCTGTTGCCCGGGCTGGAGTGCAGTGGCCGGATCTCAGCTCGCTGCAAGCTCCGCCTCCCAGGTTCACGCCATTCTCCTGCCTCAGCCTCCCAGGTAGCTGGGACTACAGGCGCCACCACCTTGCCCGGCTAGTTTTTTTGTAGTTTTAGTAGAGACGGGGTTTCACTGTGTTAGCCAGGATGGTCTCGATCTCCTGACCTCGTGATCCGCCCGTCTCAGCCTCCCAAAGTGCTGGGATTACAGGCTTGAGCCACCGCGCCCGGCCTATTTATTTATTTAGTTAGTTTTATTTTTCATTTTTTTTTTAAGCAGAGACAGAGTTTTGCCATGGTGGCCAGGCTGGTCTCAAGCTCCTGATCTCTGCTGATCTGCCCACCTCAGCCTCCCAAAGTGCTGGGATTACAGGTGTGAGCCACCATGCCCAGCCTAAGCAAAGGTAAGGTTTGTTATGTGAACTGTAAGCCGTTATCTTCCCCATCCTAAAAGTTCCTCCTGATTTAGAGGCGAGATGCCCTTATAAATGGAGATTGCCTTTATAGATGTAAACTTCTTTTACAAAGAGTTTCAAAATAACCAGCTAAATGTTAGAATGTTGCATTTTGGTTTTTAAACTTAGCCTGTTTCTTAATTAGATGACTAGATAAATTAGATTACCCTGAAGAGTAGAGCCCTTTAATGAAAAGGGGAAAGAAAGCATGGAGTTTTTAAGGCCTAATCTTTAAATATTCATGAAGCAGGTACAGCTGGAAGGCAGAGCACAGATCCTCCAAAATCAAAGATCCCATTTTTATGCCAAATCCTGGGTCCCAGAAAGAAGAGAGCAGCGTGGGACTGGCCGGTGCAATGCTCCCACGGTGCATTTCACCTCAGCACGGGACTGGAGGGTGCAATGTTCCCACAGTGCATTTCATTTCATCATGGGACTGGACAGTACAGTGCCTCCACAGTGCATTTCATCTCAGCCCGGGACTGGATGACGTGATACTCCCACGGTGCATTTCATTTTGTCATGGGACTGAACAGTACAATGCTTCCACAGTGCATTTCATCTCAGCCCGGGACTGGATGGTTCAATACCCCCACAGTGCATTTTATCTCAGCACGGGACTGCACGGTGCGATGCTCCCATGGTGCATTTCATCTCAGCACGGGACTGGATGACGTGATGCTCCAATGGTGCATTTCATTTTGTCATGGGACTGGACAGCACAATGCCTCCACAGTGCATTTCATCTCAGCCCGGGACTGGACTGTGCGATACCCGCACAATGCTTTTCATTTCGTCATGGGACGGGAAAGTGTAATGCCCCACGGTGCATTTTATTGTAAGGACATTCCCTGGAGGCTGGTGGGCAACCCAGAGCTCTAACTGAACAGTAGAGTAGGTTAGTTGCTGACCACTTGCAGAGTCCAATTATTTAGAATGAGGTCTGGCACAGATAAGGTTATTTATTCCAAAGCTAGCTTGGGGAAGTGGCACAGGCATCTGTCTTGCCTTTAGCTGTCCCATTTTGCTTTTGGAACAGAAAGTGGGCACTTCTAAAAGACAGGGGAGGAAGTGAGCAGGGGCAGAAGTGGGTTCATGCTAGCTCCAGTGCCTTATCTATCAGGTGGTTGAGCTAGTGACTGCTGGCACTTTTGTGGGCAGGCCATTATCTCTGCAGGCCACCTCCTGATGAGGGAGTTCCGTAGCAGGCATGCTTTGGTTTGTAAATCAACTGTTAACTCTCAAGGCGTTAGATGCACTTGCCAAGGGATCTCGAGGGACTGTCCAGTGAAGGAGGGGAGAAAAGCCTAGATGTGCATGTCTAAAGGGCTAAGTAGGAAGTCAGGAACTGGGAAAAGGAGAAAAAAAGAGAGGAAAAAATCATTAAACATCTTTTAGAAAAGTGGGGGTACTCGGAAACAAAGCCAGTCATCCCAATCTGTGGTCAGCCTATCGCCCGGGGAGTCTTATCCCTTGGTGAGCTGTGCTTTCGTAGCCTCTAGGTAATGCAGGCACACCTCAAAACTGGGGCTTAGCCTGACAGAGTTCTTGGCTTTGCTCAGAAAATAATTTAAGAGGAGGGCTAACCCACGGGGAGAGGCCAGAGTAGCAGTAAACAGCAGCAGGAGGAGGAGGAGCAGCAGCAGCAGGGGTAGCCACAGCTGCAAGAAGGGAGCACTGGCTAGCCGCATTTATACCTGGTCTTAATTATATGCTAATCAAGGGGTGGACTATTCTGAATTTTCTAGGAAAGAAGTGGGGGAGTTCTAGAACCATATAGGGTATTGTCATGGCATTTATAAGCTGTCATAGTGCTCAAAGGAAGGTCTTTATGCTGATGAGTGGTGAGGGCAAATGGAGGTTACTTTTGTTTCCATCTGCTGGTCTCAGCTGTTTTTTTTTTTTTTAAGCTTGCTTTTTTTTTAAAATAGGGTCTCGCTCCATTGCCCAGGCTGGAGTACAGTGGTACAATCATGGCTTACTGCAGCCTTGACCCCCTGGGCTCAAGCAATCCTCCTGCCTTAGTCTCCCAAGTACCTGGGCCCACAGGCACATGCCACCATGCTTGGCTAATTTTTTAGTTTTTTGTAGAGATGGGGTTCTCACTATGTTGCCCAGGGTGGTCTCAAACTCCTGGGGTCAAGTGATTCTCCTGCTGCAGCTTCCCAAAATTCTGGGGTTATAGACGTGAGCCGCTGTACCCAACTTGCATCCTGCTTTGACCATCAGGGTCATTACTGGTGCTCAGAAAACAAATCTGGCTGATTTCCCACTTCACTGGTGCCCCAAACCATGCTTTTGTCACCCCTGTAGTAATAACCACTTTCTGTAAGCAACTGCCATTAGCCACCTCTAAAACTGTATCTCTTGCCTAGCCATTATGCAAACCACGGTCAAGTTTTCTCACAATACTGGGTAATTTTTGGTATCCCCGAAAAGCCAAAGAGATCAGGTAATACCGTGCAAAAGAGGGCAGAGCTTTAGACCTCAGAAGACTCTGCATGTGATGCTTGAAACTCCACAAGGAAAGCAGAAGACCTCCAACAAACGGTGAGTGGCATCTTTTTTTTTTTTTTTTCTGAGTTCCTTAAGGGGTTTGGGTCATTAGAAATCTCTGGATCTCTTTACATGGTACTGAATATGGCAGCGGAAGCAGGAGTGGGGCAGAGTAAAAGTATATGGGAGAACAATTTTTTAAAAATGAAGTGAACAGAGGTGTCAGAGGTATTCGAACCAGAGTGACTCCATCTTGAACAGGGTCTGGGTGAAATAAGGCTGAGGCCCACTGGGCTGCATTCCCAGGAGGTTAGGCATTCTTAGTCACAGGATGAGATAGGAGGTTGGTACAAAATATAGGCCATAAACACCTTACTGATAGAACAGGATGCGATAAAGAAGGCAGCCAAAACCCACCAAAACCAGGATGGTGATGGAAGTGACCTCTGCCTGTCCTCACTGCTCATTATATGCTGATTATAATGTGTTAGCATGCAAAATGACACTCCTGCCAGCACCATGACGGTTTACAAATGCCATGGCAATGTCAGGAAGTTACCCTGTGTGGTCTAAAAAGAGAAGGAATGCTCATGCCTATAGTCCCAGCACTTTGGAAGGCCGAGGTGGGCGGATTACCTGAGGTCAGGAGTTTGAGACCAGCCTGGACAACATGGTGAAACCCGTCTCTACTACAAATACAAAAATTAGCCAAGCATGGTGGCAGGTGCCTGTAATTCCAGCACTCTGGAGCCTGAGGCAGGAGAATTGCTTGAGCCTGGGAGGTGGAGGTTGCAGTGAGCCGGGATTGTGCCACTGCACTCCAGCCTGGCTGACAGAGCGAGACTCTGTCTCAAAAAA
>NW_016806979.1:2849877-2888529 GCF_001698545.2 Rhinopithecus bieti | reverse complement strand
AAAAAAAAAAAAAAAAAAAAAAAAGAGGGAAGGAATTGGCCGGGCACAGTGGCTCACGCCTGTAACCCCAGCACTTTGGGAGGCCGAGGTGGGTGAATCACTTGAGGTCAGGAGTTCGAGACCAGCCTGGCCAACATGGTGAAATCACGTCTCTACCAAAAATACAAAAATTAGCCAAGCATGGTGGTGCATGCCTTTAATCCCAGCTACTTTGGAGGCTAAGGCACGAGAATTGCTTCAACCCAGGAGGCGGAGGTTGCAGTGAGCTGAGATTGCGCCACTGCACTCCAGCCTGGTTGACAGAGCGAGACGCTGTCCCTCCCTCCCCCAACCAAAATCCTTTCAAATCTCGTTACCAGATTTTAGCTGGGCCAAACAGCTGATAAGTCTTTTTGTATAAGACCCAGAATCCTCCCAAAGACAAGAAAGTGAAGTTTCACTAGCCACAAATGGAGTCTAACTCACATTTCTGTTCAGCCGTATTCTCTAGGGTCTCAGCTTCTCAGCTGACCACCTGCACACAAGGGCCCAAAAGCCCTGTGTCCCAAAGACAGAAGAAGGCAGGAAATCAAAAGCTGTTCATGGAAGGTATTAGGATCAATAAATGGAAACCAGTAGGGACTGATTCCCTGATCAGGAAGCAAACCCAAGCTGCAGTGAGAATTTTAAATACCAGACTCCAAAATGAAGTAGCTTCCATTGTTAATCCCACATGGAATCCAAAGTGTGCAGTTTGGTTGTTTTGTTTGTTTTTGTTGTTGTTTTAATTGTTTTCGTTGTTGTTTTAATTTTTTAAGAGATAGGGTCTCACTGAGTAGCCCAGGCTGGAGTGCAGTAGTGCAATCATAGCTCACTGCAGCCTCAACCTCATGGGCTCAAGTGAAATGCCTCATCTTGTCTTTAACCTCAAAACTGCCCATTATCATTCCTGGACTTGTGCCAAGCTAACTCTGGGAGACATTTAGTTTATGGTTTAAATGATAATAGCCCTTCTCCAAAACTGAACTGCCACCATAAGGCTAATTTAAAGACTACCAAGTTAGGAGGATGAGAGGAGCCTGAGTTCTGCTGACGTGTACACATAAACCTAAGATTGGCCTTCTGAGATGTCTTTTCAGGATTTTGCTTTTTTTTTTTTTTTTTTGAGGTGGAGTTTTTCTCTTGTTGCCCAGGCTGGAGTGCAGTGGCCCAACCTCAGCTCACTGCAACCTCCACCTCCCAGGTTCAAGTGATTCTCCTGCCTCAGTCTCCAGAGTAGCTGGGATTACAGGTGCGTGCCACCACGCCTGGCTAATTTTTTTTTTTTTTTTTTTCGTATTTTTAGTGGAGACGGGGTTTCACCATGTTGGCCAAGATGTTCTTGATCTCCCGACCTTGTGATCTGCCTGCCTTGGCCTCCCAAAGTGTTGGGATTACAGGTGTGAGCCACTGCACCCAGCCAGGGTTTTGCATTTCTGACAGCTTATGGCTCCATCTGAACCTGCCAATATGTCCTGTGGCCTCACCCAGAACAAGACTGTCACCTCTGTCATTGCATCTGCAACCAACCAGCAGCACTCATTCCCAGGCCCCCCAAACTATCTTTGAAAAATCTCCTAGCCTCTGAATTCTGGGGAAGCTGGTTTGAGTAATAATAAAACTCCAGTCTCCTGTTCAGCCAGCTCTGCATGAATTAAACTCTTTCTCTGTTGCAATTCCCCTGTCTTGATAAATTGGCTCTTTCTGGGAAGTGGGATAAATGAACCCACTGCACGGTTACAATAGCAGCACTCACAGACAAATGAACCAACAAAGCATGGCATTCACACAGTGGAATATGATACGGCCACATCCGGGACGAGGCCCTGACACAGGCTATGACGTGGAGTGGAATATGATACGGCCACATCCGGGACGAGGCCCTGACACAGGCTATGACGTGGAGTGGAATATGATACGGCCACATCCGGGACGAGGCCCTGACACAGGCTATGACGTGGAGGAGCCTCAAAACATCATGTAGAGGGAAAGACACCAATGCAAGAGGCCACGTATTGCACAACTCCACGTATATGAAATGTGCAGAACAGGCACATCCAGAGATGGAAAGCAGATTGGTGGTTGCCTTGAACTGGGAGCTGCTTAACGGGTGTGTGGTTTCTTTTTGGGTGGTAAAAATGTTTTGAAACTAGATATAGTGGTCACACAACATTGTATATTTACTAAGTGCCACTGAATTGTGTTTGTTTGTCTGTCTGACAGAGTCTCACTCTGTGACCCAGGCTGGAGTACAGTGGCATGATCTTGGCTCGCTGCAACCTCCGCGTCCCAGGTTCAAGCAATTCTCCTGCCTCAGCCTTCCCAGTAGTTGGGATTACAGGTGTGCACCACTACCCCGGGCTAATTTTTTTGTATTTTTATTAGAGACGGGGTTTTGCCTTGTTGCCCAGGTTGGTCTTGAGCTCCTGAGTTCAGGCAATCCTCCCAGCTTGGCCTCCCAAAGTTGTAAGATAACAGGTGTGAGCCACCGTGCCTGGCCTGAATTGTTTATTTTATTTTATCTATCTATCTATCTATCTATCTATCTATCTATCTATCTATCTATCTATGTATCTTTTTAAGATAGAGTCTCACTCTTGTTACCTGGAGTGAGGCTGGAGTATGATGGTGAGATCTCGGTTCACTGCAACCTCCGCTCCAGGGTTCACGCGATTCTCCTGTCTCAGCGTCCTGAGTAGCTGGGATTACAGGCACTCGCCACCAAGCCCAGCTAATTTTTGTGTTTTTTTCTTTCTTTTTTTTTTTTTTTTTTTTTTTTTTTTTTTTTGAGACAGTCTAGCTCTCTCGCTCAGGCTGGAGTGCAGTGACACAATCTTGACTCACTGCAAGCTCTGCCTCCTTGGTTCACACCATTCTCCTGCCTCAGCCTCCTGAATAGGTGGGACTGCAGGTGCCTGCCACCATACCCAGTAATTTTTTGTATTTTTAGTAGAGACGGGGTTTTACCATATTAGCCAGGATGGTCTCGATCTCCTGACCTTGTGATCTGCCGGCCTTGGCCTCCCAAAGTGCTGGGATTACAGGCGGGAGCCACCGTGCCTGGCCTAATTTTCGTGTTTTTAGTAGAGATGGTTTCACCATGTTGGCCAGACTGGTCTCGATTTTCTGACCTCAGGTGATCTGCCCACCTTGACCTCCCAGAGTTCTGGGATTAGAGATGTGAACCATTGCGCCTGGCCTGAATTGTTCATTTTAAAAATGGTAATTTTGGCTGGCCATTGTGGCTCACACTGTAATCCCAGGCCAAAGTGGGCGGATCACTTGAGATCAGGAGTTCAAGACCAACCTTGGCAACATGGTAAGACCCCATCTTTAGAGAATATAAAATAAAATAATTAGCCAGGCATGGTGGCATACACCTGTAATCCCAGTACTTTGAAAGGCTGAGACAGGAGGATCGCTTGAGGCCAGGTATTTGAGACCAGCCTGGGCAATATGGCAAGACCCCGTCTCTACAAAGAAAAATTTTTTAAATTAGCTGAATGTGGTGGCACATGCCTGTAATCCCAACTACTTGGGAGGCTGAGGCGGGAGGATTACTTGAGCCTAGGAGTTTTGGGCTGAAGTGAGCTAAGATCACACCACTGCACTCCAGCCTGGGCAGCACAGCAAGACCTTGTATTTTTTTAAATAAAAGTTGTGAATGGTTAATTCCATGTTGTGTGAATTTTGCCTCAATATTTAAAATGAAAAAGAAAAAAAAGTCAGTAGATATGACTTAGCTGGGTTATATTTGAGGTGACTAGACACCCAAGCAGAGCTGTCAGGTAGGCAGTTGTAAAATACAACAGGAGTGACCAGTTTTACCAGCTCTTGTGGAAATAGCTGCTTCCTGCCGTTCCCCACCCAGCCCACTGCACGCACTGTTGCAGCCCAGAGGTGGGCGTGAGGTCTCCGCTGCCACTCCTCCTCATCCACAGCCAGTCACCCAGCCTGAGACGCCTACTCTGGTCTCCAGCTAGGATGTTGAGGACCTGTTTAGAGTATCTTGGGGTAAGTCCTGCCCTCCCAGCCCCTAGGTACAAGAGTGAAGATGCATAAGCTCCTGTTTATACACCCTGACCTTTATTTACATCCACCCATGGTAGGGGAGTCAGGTAGAGGCCCCCTACCTCAATCAACCTAAACTCCTGATCTTGGGGGTTTCTTTTGAGGATCTGATTTTTATTCTTATAGGGCCTCACGCCTCCATCTTCATCTGGTGCCAACATCATGATTTCAAGGCAAAGCTTTTCCCCAACTCCCTAAATTCTAGGGATGAATAAAGTGCCCAGAGGAGGCCAGACGTGGTGGCTCACGCCTGTAATCCCAGCACTTTGGGAGGCTGAGGTAGGCAGATCACTTGAGATCAGGAGTTTGAGACCAGCCTGGCCACCATGGTGAAACCCCGTCTCTACTAAAAATACAAAAATTAGCTGGGCACGGTGGCACGTAGCTGTAATCCCAACTATACAGGAGGCTGAGGCAGGAGAATCTCTTGAACCTGCGAGGTGGAGGCTGCAGTGAGCTGAAGTCAAGCCACTGCACTCCAGCCTGGGTGACAGAGCAAGACTCCGTCTCAAAAAAAAAAAAAATGTGCCCAGAGGAGCTCTACAGCTGGCCCAAGTCTGGCACATGTCCGTTTCTTTACTGATCACTACCACAGGGCACAGAGCCCCTGGGTGGTGCTGTCCTGGTGCCTGCTGGCCCCTGTCCCCCAGGTCCCCCTTCCAAGTTTTTCCAGGGATACCCTAATCTAACCCAGCCAGATTACTAGAGGTGCTGCTTTATTGGCTCTGGACATGTATACGCAGCTGCAATTCTGTGTGATACAGATGACCTGCCAGTGGGGCCCTCCTGAAGACACCATAGTGATTAAGATACGTTTTTTTGTTTTGTTTTGTTTTGTTTGACGGGATCTCCCTCTGCTGCCCAGGCTGGAGTGCAGTGGTGCAACCACGGCTCACTGCAGCATCTACCTCCTGGGCTCAAGCAAACCTCCCACGTCAGCCTCTGGAGTCGCTGGGACCACAGGCATGTTGCACCACACCCAGCTGTTTTTTTTTTTTTTTTTAATTATTTTTTGTAGAGACAGGGTCTTCCTATGTTGCCCAGGCTGGTCTCGAACTCTTGGCCTCAAGCAACCCTCCCTCCTCAGCCTCTCAATGCACTGGGCTTACAGGCATGAGCCACTACACTCAGCCTAAGATACGGTTTTTGCTCTCAGAAAACACAGGGTCCTTTGGGGTTGTGGCTTCCTTGAGTGTTTTTATTTTATTGTATTTTATTTTAGGTTCTGGGATACGTGTGCAGAATGTGCAGGTTTGTTACGGAAGTAAATGTGTGGCGTGGTGGTTTGCTGCACCTGTCAACCCATCACCTAGGTTTTAAGCCCCACGTGCATTGGCTATTTGTCCTGATGCTCTCCCTCTACTCCCTCGACCACAGGCCCCGGTGTGTGCTGTTCCCCTCCCTGTGTCTATGTGTTCTCAGTGTTTAGCTCCCACTCACGAGTGAAAACATGTGGTGTTTGGATTTCTGTTCCCATGTTAGTTTGCTGGGAATGATGGCTTCCAACTTCATCCGTGTCTCTGCAAAGGCCCTTCATTCCTTTCTATGGCTGCGCCCTGACTATTTCTATGGCTATTTCTGTTCTTAGTGAGACTCCTCCTGTCTCCGGTGCATTCTTCTGGCCCCCTCTTTTACTGGGAATGGCAGCATGTCTTTGCATTTTCTGTAACTAGAACTTTCTTTGTGGCCAGCACAGTGTGATGAGCTGGCGAGCTTTCCCACCGTGGGGCAGGGCTTATCCTGAGGCCTGCTGGAGGAAACCGAGAGAGCTGAGTCTTAGGGGCTTAACCAACCTGCCCGAGGGGAAGCTGACACCCAGTGGGGCTGGAACTGTGGTTGGAGAGTTCATGTCCGCACCTGGCCTCGGCCTCTGTTCTCACTTGCTCTGCCCAGCTGGCTGTGCCCTCAGCCAGCTCATCACCAGGAGATTGGGTAGGAGTTGCTGCTCAGCCGCCATGGGCTACATGACCTTGAAAGCTGACCTTTGACTATCTGCAGGAGAATTGTGAAGGTTCTCAGGCCATGGAGATGTGAATTTCCCTTCTTTCAGTGTCTGCATCATTGGAAAGTAAGCCCCCACCAATGTTTATTCATTCACTCAACCAATATTTATGGAATATCACAGCCCTAGGGGTGGGGACACAGCAGGGAACAAGAAAAACAATAATTATTGTCCTCAGTAGGTGACTGAGGAGTGGGGAGGCTGGCAGGAAGCCACGTAACTAGAATACACGCTAGGTCAAGGCAGTATTCCCACAGAGAAGATGAAACAGAGAAGGGGAGAGAAGGCTGGGATGGGAGGTCCACAGACTTAAGTGGGATGATCTGGGAAGTAGCATTTGAGTAGAGTCTGGAAGGAAGGACGGGAAAGAGTATTCCAGGCAGTGGGAACAGCAGGTGCGAAGGCCCTGGGGCAGAAGTGTGTCTGGATGGTCAAGACTGTCAGGCTGTGTGTTTGGAGCAGGTGAAAGAGAGAGAAGGTCAGCAAGGACTTGATAAGCAGAGCCTCGTGGTCATGCTGAGGACTCCAGGACCTGTACACCAAAGGGAATGAAAGGAGCTGACTCATGCTCTATCTAGCAGGACTTCTCTGCCTGCTACGTTGAGCACTGGTGATGGGGGCGTGGGAAGAAGTTAGGAGCCACTGCAGAGGTCCCGGTGGGCCATGATCAGGGCACTACAATGCAGGTGGCGAAAATCGATCAGATTCTAGACATATGTCAACATGGAGGACCAAGACTTTCATCTAAATCTAAACAATAGTTACGAAATGTTGACCTGAGATGGATCTATTGTAATTATTTAGATACTTCCAATAATGGATCAGGAGAACGAAGAAGGACCCTAGAATTTACCCTGGTCTTCCTAGGATTTTTCCAAGGGCAGAAATGGTGGACTGGGTGACCATTCACAAAGGAGAGAGGATTCCCAGTCCCCAGCCCTGAAGCGTTCCCCTCTGTCACCATCTTCTGTGGGTCGACCAGATGCACAGACTGTTCTCCACCATCCCTGTGGTTCTTACATCAATGCCCAGCTGTGGGAATGTACTGTGCTTCGATGGCTCATAGAAGCCCCATATAAGGCACTGCTCCTGTGGGACGTGCCTGTCAAACCTGCTTGTCCACTGCCATTCAGTTCAGCCAGAGATTGGGCCACATTCAGTCCTCGCTTCCCTGGGAGAGGGAAGGTAAGTGCACACAGTCCATCCAGCAGACAGCAGGTCAGCCTGTGGAGGGCTCAGCCTACGGAGGGGCTCAGCCAACGCAGGTCTGATGGGGCCAAGAGCGGTCCCAGGGGAGTGGGAGGGGCTGGCTTCTTCCTCATCAGGAGTGGAGGTGCTGCCTTGTGTGTGGACTAGAGAGCAGAAAACGGCTTGTCTGTGTTGCTGGATCAATCGCTGGAACATTCTCTGAATGCTGAGTTCCACCTTTAAACAGCACAGGTCATGCTAGATGAAAGGGATTCTCCTTTTTATACTCTCATCTCCTCACTTTTGCCGCGGGACGAAAGACAGGGGAAGGAAGGTGTCTAAGTTCAGAACAAAGTGAGCAAGACCAGCTGCCTGCTCTTGGTAGCAGGGGCACAGCGAGCGTGTCATGGCACTGGGGTCTGGGATGAACTGTGCCCCTCCTCCTGGGCTTGTGACCATCTGCCCCCCATGGGGTGTGTACGTGTGTGTGTGTGTATGTGTGTACATGTGCCTTCTTCCCTACTTCACTGGCAAGGGAAGAGACTGACCCTTGGGTTAGGAGAAGGATGTTGACCTGGGAGGGGTCAAATAAGGAGAACCCACATCTTAGATGCTCAGGATTTTATGATCTTAGGTTCTTCTAGAATTGTACAGTTAGATTCAGAGTTTGGAATTAGGGATCTCTGGGCCCTCTCCTCTCCTCCCTTCCCCTCCCCTCTCCTCCCCTCTTCTTGCCTTTTTCAGAAGTCTCGCTCTGTCGCCCAGGCTAGAGTGCAGTGGCACAATCTCAGCTCACTGCAACCTCTGCCTCCTGGGTTCAAGTGATTCTCCTGCCTCAGCCTCCCAAGTAGCTGGGACTATAGTTGCATGCCACCACGCCTGGTTAATTTTTTTTATTTTTAGTAGAGACAGGGTTTTGTCATGTTGGCTAGGCTGGTCTCAAACTCCTGACTTCAGGTGATCTGCCCACCTTGGTTTCCCAAAATGCTGGGATTACAGGTGTGAGCCACTGCTCCCAGCCTCTTTTCTTTCTTTCTCTCTTTCTTTCTTTCTCTCTTTCTCTCCCTCCTTCCCTCTCTCTCTCTTTCTTTTTTCTTTCTTTTTCTTTTTCTTTCTTTCTCTTTTCTCTTTCTCTTTCTTTCTTTCTTTCTTTCTTTCTTTCTTTCTTTCTTTCTTTCTTTCTTTCTTTTTCTTTCTCTCTCTCTCTCTCCCCTTCCTTCCTTCACTTCCTTCCTTCCTTCATTTCCTTCCTCCTTTCATTTCCTTCCTTCCTTCCTTCCTTCCTTCCCTTCTTTCCTTTCTTCACTGCAACTGCAGAAGGGACTAGTGACTTCTATTTAGCTTGCTTTCTTGCCTTCCTGCTTTTTTCCTTTCCTTCCTTCCTTCCTTCCTTCCTTCCTTCCTTCCTTCCTTCCTTCCTTCCTTCCTTCTTTCCTTCTCTATCCTTCCTTCTTTCCTTTCTCTCTCTCTCTTTCTTTTGTTCTTTGCCTTTTTGTGAGCCAGGGTCTTGCTCTGTCACCCAGGCTGGAGTGCAGTGGCACAATCACAGCTCACTGCAGCCTCAATCTCTTGGGCTCAAGCGATCCTCCTGCCTTGGCCTCCCAAAGTGCTGGGATTACAGGCTTGAGCCACCGTGCCCAGCCCTAAAGTGTTTTTTTGTTTGTTTGTTTGTTTTTTCTGTTAAGACTAACCCCTATTTACATTGGGACAAGTTACAAAGAAGCTCCTGCAATTGTTAACTGTCATTGGAGTCTACTGTAAGTTGCTTCACTGCAACTGCAGAAGGGACTAGTGACTTCTATTTAGCTCCACCCACTGATGCTCGAAGCCCAGTGTGGCTCTGGGGGCTCCAGAAGCCTGAGGGGCAGCTGGCTGGGGTCTGGAGAGTCCTGCAGAGCCTCAGCCTTCAGCTGCTGGTGAGGCAGCTTTGGCTTGAGCTGCCTTGACTTTCTGAGTTTAGTCTGATGGGAGGGCACAGTCAGCACCCTCAGAGCCTCCTCAGGAGTCTTGAAAGGCTCGGGCAAGTCAGGGGCAGAGGAGCAGTCTAACGAGAGGACCCTCCCAGACCCAGTCATTGCCACCTGGACCCAGGTCTGGGAAGGCACCCAAGGAACCTGTAGTCCGGGGCTGGCCACCATTCCTGGTCCTCAGGGTATCCACACAGACCTGGCTGTCCAGAACTCCCAGGGTTTCAGCTGCAAGCTGGAGATGTGGCCCCTTGGCAACTCGATATAGTGAAATACTAGAGAGCGTGCCAGAGTGTCATTTGCTAGGAACAAACATACTGCGGTAAGCCCTAGTTTTTGGGTCATTGGCTCTTTGGCACCAACTTAATCACAGGGCCACTGGCCACAAAGAAAGGCCTTGCAGGCGACCCTTTAGGGACTCCTGTATTTTCCATCTGCTTCGGAACCTCTAGGCTCAGGCCGAATACCTATTGACGTAGATGTTTCGTAAGAGATTTGGGGGCAAATACCGGGATTTTATGAAGATGCTACACTCTCCTTCACTAAGTGGAAAGCTAAGAAATCCTGCCCTGAGGGTAAGAAACAGTTGTCTTCCCAACTGATGCATCCTGGACCAGCCAAGTCTTCCTCCCGCTTTCCCTCTTCTAGAACTTTCCCCACTTCAGCCAGTATCTGTCATCCCCTGGGCTCCCACACTCTCCATGCGCCGCGTTCATCGGGGCCAAGGGCAGCAGGAGAGGAGATGTTTCTGCTGGTGTCCCTGCTGTAGCTGGGGGAGCTTGGCCTCGGCGTGCCTTCGCCTCCCCTTCCCATGATGATGTTGAGTCTGTATTGAGAGAGAAAGGTGGCACCGTTGATCACTACTCTAGGACAAGAGTCATAAACAGGACCATCCCAGACAACCTTGGACCCTGGTGTTCCGTGGCAAATACTTCTAGGATGAGGCCCATCTCCTTCTCTGTTTGACCAATTGGATTAATTTTATTGTTTTCTAAAATAATGACTTTATGGTTTTTATTGAACCCATGTTTGTTTATTCTGAACAGATTTCTTTTTTTTCTTCTTTTTTTTTTGTTTTTTGAGATGGAGTTTCACCCTGGCTCCCAGGCTGGAGTGCAGTGGCGCCATCTCCGCTCTCTGCAACCTCCACTTCCCAGGTTCAAGCGATTCTCCTGCCTCAGCCTCCCAAGTAGCTAGGACAACAGGTGAGCACCACCACGGCCGGCTAATTTTTCTATTTCTGGTAGAAATGGGGTTTCACCATGTTGGCAGGCTGGTCTCGAACTCTGACCTCGAGTGATCCACCTGCCTCGGCCTCTGAAAGTGCTGGATTACAGGCGTGAGCCACCACGCCTGGCCTCAACAGATTTCTTAACAATTGACCACCATGAACAACAAGCATTATTAGCATTGGTGAGGAGTGTTCCCAAATCCCTCTGCTCTCTGCCTCTCCATCTCTCTCCCCCTCTTTCTCTCTTATGCGCACACACACACACACACACACGCACGGAATGACAGGACAGACTGATTGGCAGATTGGAATGAATGGATGGATTGGAATGAATGGATGGATTGGAATGAATGGATGGATTGGAATGAATGGATGGATGGGCACATAGATTGAGGGACTCCCAGAGATAAACTAACACCGTTTTATAAAAATGGGATCATATTCTACATGCTTTAAATGTAAACTTTTAATTTTACTTAAATTTTAGTTCAGCTCAGATGTTGCTGGCAAAAGTTTTTTTTATTGTTTTTATTTTTTACGTACTGCTCCTTGAGAAGCTGGGCTAACTCATAGGCAGTGCATCCAGATTCGACATTTTTTCTTTTTTTTAGATGGAGTCTCGCACTGTCACCCGGGCTGGAGTGCAATGGCGTGATCCTGGCTCACTGCAACCTCTGCCTCCCAGGTTCAAGCAATTCTCCTGCCTCAGCCTCCCAAGTAGCTGGGATTACAGGTGCACACCACTACACCCGGGTACTTTTTTGTATTTTTAGTACAGATGGGGTTTCACTATGTTGGCCATACTGGTCTTGAACTTCTGACCTTGTGATCTGCCCACTTTGGCCTCCCAAAGTGCTGGGATTACAGGTGTGAGCCACCGTGTCTGGCCAAAAAATATTTTTTAATTTTCAAAATAATAATGGAATGCCAAATGAGGTAGAACAGTTTCACAATGACCAGAACTATTAGTTCCTAAAAATCCCCAAGATTCAGATAAGAGATTACAAAAACCTTGATAAATTAGTGATATGATGTAAAATCAGCAGTGCTGGGTTTGGTGGCTCATACCTGTAATCATTGCACTTAGGGAGGCAGAGGCAAGAGGACTGCTTGAGCCCAGGAGTTTGAGAGCCTGGCCAACACAGCAATACCCCATTCTCCACAAAATGGAAAATAAAATAAAATCAGCATTTTGTTGAATGTAATTCATTAATTAATTGGCGATGGAGTCTCGTTCTGTCTCCCAGGCTGGAGTGCAGTGGCGCGATCTCGGTTCACCGCAACCTCTGCCTCCCTTGTTCAAGCGATTCTCCTGTCTCAGCCTCCCGAGTAGTTGGGATTACAGGCATGCGTCACCACACCCAGCTAATATTTGTATTTTTAGTAGAGACGGGGTTTTGCCATGTTGGCCAGGCTGGTCTTTAACTCCTGACCTCAGGCAACCTGCCCACCTCTGCCTCCCAAAGTGCTGGGATTACAGCCACGAGCCACGTCGCCTGCCCTTACTTTATTTTAGATAGCACAGGGTCATGGAAGATAAAGTGACAACTTCCCTCCCCTAACCCCACCCTGATTTCTACTGCTTGTATTATTTCTTAGGGTAAAAAATCTTCTTATTTGGCTGGAAGACGCTATTCCCACCGTAGTTTGGTAGTGGATGTGTGATTAAAGAAATCCGGTGGTTGGCCCACACTGAGAAGGGCAGCTGGGCCTGGGCTCTCTCCCGGCTCAGTACAGCCTCCTCCCCGCCCCTGCTGAGGACTCCCAGAGAAGCTGGAGGCAGCTCTGGGGCGTTTTCTCTGACTTCCCTAGACTTATCTTCAGCTGCCCAAACAGTAGAGGGATGCTTAGGTCCCCTCTTGCAACAGTCTGTCCCTAAGGGTTGCACTGGCACCTGTGCCCCCAGTGCCCCTTGGAACCACTTCTTTGGTTTCAGGGCTTGTCTGCCATTTTTCTTTCTTTTTTTTTTTTTGAGACGGAGTCTCGCTCTGTTGCCCAGGCTGGAGTGCAGTGGTGCGATCTCCGCTCACTGCAAGCTCTGCCACCTCCCGGGTTCACGCCATTCTCCTGCCTCAGCCTCCCGAGAAGCTGGGACTACAGGCGCCCACCACCACGCCCGACTAATTGTTTTTTTGTATTTTTAGTAGAGACGGGGTTTCACCGTGTTTGCCAGGATGGTCTCGATCTCCTGACTTCATGATCTGCCTGCCTCGGCCTCCCAAAGTGCTGGGATTACAAGCGTGAGCCACCGCGCCCGGCCTCTTTTTTTTTTTTCCTTTTTTTTTTTTTAAGACAGGGTCTCACTCTGTCATCCAGGCTGGAGTGCAGTGATGCAATCTCATTTCACTGCAACCTCTGCCTCCTGAGCTCAAGTGATCCTCCCACCTCAGCCTCCCAAGTAACTTGGGGACCACAGGCTCATGCTACCATGCCCAGCTAATTTTTGTAGTTTTTGTAGAGACAGGGTTTCGCCATGTCGCCCAGGCTGGTCTCTAACTCCTGGGCTCAAGCGATCTGCCTGCCTCAGCCTCCCGAAGTGCTGGGATTACAGGCGTGAGCCACCGTGCCCGGCCTCTGCTATTTTTCAGTTTGTGGCAGAAAAGTTGTTTTCCTTTCCTCATTTTGTGGTTGCTGCTTTATTCACTTACTTATTTTTTTAACTTTTTAAAAAGCAACATTTGGTTCATTTCACCAGGAGCTGGGGAGGGACGTATAGGAGGCTGCTCTGATCCTGTGTTGAGTTTGACCTGGAGACTTTGGGCTTGACGTGACAGAGTGACTGCGCCCACCTGGTTGTCATCTAAGTGAGGGAAACCCAGACGCCTCTGCAGGAGCCAGAAACATTCCTAGGGGGTCACGGGGTCAGCTGAGGTGAACAGGGATTCTGGAATGAGGAAGCCAAGGGGATGGAAGGGAGGAGGCCAGCAGGGGAACGCCCGGAGCACACGCTCCTGCCCGAGACCTCCTGGTAGAGAATAGGAGCTGGCAAGAGAGGAATCCCGCTTGTGGTGGGGGCGCCGAACAGGCAGGCTCTGGCTGGGATTGGGGGCCCCAGCCTAGGCTGAAAATGAAGAGAAAGGAAAGAGGGTGCCGGTGTCCCATGCACTCTGGACCCCCCAGCCCTGGCCCTGGGGTGGCAGGGGCAGAACCGGTCACTGCAGGGACCTCCTCAGCCCACCCTCCTCCAGCTTCTTGGCAGGGAGTGTGGTCAGAGAGGGAAGCAGGAGGCAGGGTGGGATCGCCAGTCACTCTGGAATCTTTTGTTTGTTTGTTTTTTGTTTGTTTGTTTGTTTTTAGAGACAGGAACGTCCTATGTTGCCTAGGCTTGTCTCGAATTCCTGGGCTCAAGCGATCTTCCTACCTCTGCCTTCCAAATTACGGGCATGAGCCACTGCGCCAAGCCCAGATCTTTTTTTTTTTCTGAGACGGAGTCTTGCTCTGTCGCCCCGGCTGGAGTGCAGTGGCCGGATCTCAGCTCACTGGAAGCTCCGCCTCCCGGGTTTACACCATTCTCCTGCCTCAGCCTCCCGAGTACCTGTGACTACAGGTGCCCACCACCTCACCTGGCTAGTTTTTTGTATTTTTTTTTAGTAGAGATGGGGTTTCACCATGTTAGCCAGGATGGTCTCGATCTCCTGACCTCGTGATCCGCCCGTCTCAGCCTCCCAAAGTGCTGGGATTACAGGTTTGAGCCGCCGCGCCCGGCCTTTTTTTTTTTTTTAAACAACTTTGTTGAGATATAACTCACGGCCAGGCACAGTGGCTCACACCTATAATCCTAGCACTTTTGGAGGCTGAGGTGGGAGGATTGCTTAGACCTAGGAGTTTGAGACCAGCCCAGGCAACATAATGAGACCGCCATCTCCCCAAAAAAAAAAAAAAAAACAATGAGCCTGGCATGGTGGCACATATTATCTATAGTCCCAGATACTCAGGAGGCTAAGGTAGAGGATCACTTAAGCCCAGGAGACGGATATTGCGGTGAGCAGAGATTGCACCATTGCACTCCAGCCTGAGCAACAGAGCAAGACCTTGTCTCACAAAAAAAAAAAAAAAAAAAGGAAGAGCTATAACCCACATGGCACACAATTCACCCGTTTATGATGCTTTTAGTGTATTCACAGATACGTGCAAACAACACCACCGTTAACTTTAGGACATTCCATCATCTGTGAAGGAAACCATCCCCTACCTTTAGCTACTGCCCTGATAGACAATGGGCCTGAGGACCCCTCAGTTATGCAAGGCAGGGCTGGAGTCAGGGGCCCTGGGCTGACTTTATTGCTCTGCTATTGCTGCCTTGAAATTCTGAATACATTTTTAAAACAAGCGCACCATATTTTCATTTTGCACTGAGCTCCGCAGATGATATAGCTGGTCCTGAAGCGGGACAGAGGATCATTCTGACCTGGAGTCAGACTCCAGCGATGCAAGCTTCTACTGGGTGGAGGCCCGGGAACTCAGGAGCCTTCCGTGGGAGCGTGCCCATTGGCAGCGCATCCCTGGAGATGGATGGACAATTTCCACATCCCCTTTGCCCCTGTGCACGCTTCCTCTGGCTGCCATCATAAATTACCACAAACTGGGTGGCTTAAAACAACAGAAATGTATTTGCTCCTGGTTCTGGAGGCCAGAAGTCCACACTCCAGGGGTCAGCAGGGCCGCAACCCCATGAAGGCTCCAGGGAGGGTCTGCTTCATGCCTTCTCTTGAGTTTCTAGTGTTACCACCGACCCTCAGCGTGTCACTCCAGTCTTGGCCTCTGCCAACACAGGGTGGTCACGGGGTATCTAGGTCTAGGGTCCTTCTCCTCTTCTTTTTTTTTTTTTTTGAGACAGGGTCTTGCTGTGTTGTCCAGGCTGGAGTGGAGTGGCACTCTCTCAGCTCTGCAACCTATACCTCCCAGGCTCAAGCAATCCTCCCACCTCAGCCTCCTCAGTAGCTACGACTACAGGTGTGGACCACCACACCTGGCTAATTAAAAAAAAATTTTTTTTTAGGCCAGGTGCAGTGGTTCACGCCTGTAATCTCAGCACTTTGGGAGGCCGAGGCAGGTGGATCACTTGAGGTCAGGAGATCGAGACCAGCCTGGCCAACATGGTGAAACCCCGTCTCTACTAAAAATACAAAAAGTAGCTGGGCGTGGTGGCGCGCACTTGTAATTCCAGCTACTCAGGAGGCTGAGGCAGGAGAATTGCTTGAACCCGGGAGGTAGAGATTGCAGTGAGCCGAGATTGTGCCATTGCACTCCAGCATGGGCGACAAGAGCAAGACTCTGTCTCAAAAAAAAAAAAAAAAAATTTAGCAGAGACAAGGTCTTACTGTGTAGCCCCGGCTGGTCTCAAACTCCAGAGCGCAACCAATCTGCCCACCTCGGCCTTTCTAAATGTGGGATTACGGGCATGAGCCACTGCACCCAGACCTTCTCCTCTTGTTATAAGGGCACCCATCTCTGGACGAGGGCCCACCCTAATGACCTCAACTTGATTATGTTGGCAGGGACCTATTCCCAAATGAGGTCCTATTTACAGGTCCTGGGGGTCAAGACTCAGCATTCTTTTGGGGGGCCACAATCAGTGACTCACAAGCCTCAATCACCTGTTCCAGTGAGAAACAGGACTGAGATCAGAAGGAGTGGGGCAGAGCTGCCCTAGGCTGGTTCTCCTCTCCTCCTCACCTGCCAGCCCCGGCCTCTGGGCCCGTCACTGTCCTCTCCAGCTGTTCTTCCTTCCGGGCAAGGAGACTCAGCAGAAGGATGTGAGTGGCCTGGCCCTGTGGGGAGCCCCAGACAGGCCTGTGGACGCTTTGGGTAACTGCTGCGCCTGTCAACTCTCCTTGGTAGTCTAGGGTTCAAAGCCCAGGTGCATTCTAGAAGTCTGCTTCCAAGCGCTAAGGAAGCTTCAGTAGTTACTGGGAAAACCACAGGGGTCAAAGGTCCGTCGAGTTATTTCCCGGATCCAAGTTTAACGTCTTTTCCCCGCCGCTTGCGGTTGTTGTGACCGAACTTTGAGTCTGGAACAGGTCACATGGCTTGAAATCACCGTCAATTCACCTGGTGCTGCTTTGGTTTCAGGCTCTTCCTTCTGTCCAGCTCCGTCCTGCCCAGCAGCCTGCAGAGAGGAGGCAGCCGGCACCACACGGGGCTTTGGAGACGTTGCGGGGACTGAGGACCCCACCCCGCTGCACAGAGCTCCTGCGAAAGCGACCCTGAGACCCCTGGTGAGTACTTCCGGAGACCTGGCTCCTCGGAGGGCTTGCAGCGCTGCTCCTGCACACACGACTCTCCAACGATCATTTCCCATGTTTTATTTAAATTTTTAAAATATATGTATTTTAATTTTGAGATGGAATCTCGCACTGTCACCCAGGCTGGAGTGCAATGACGCGATCTCGGCTTACTGCAACCTCTGCCTCCCAGATTCAAGCGATTCTCCTGCCTCAGCTTCTCAAGTAGCTGGGACTATAGGCACCCGTCACCATGCCTGGCTAATTTTTGTATTTTTAGTAGAGATGGGGTTCCGCCATATTGGTCAGGCTGGTCTCGAACTCCTGACCTCAGGTGATCCACCTGCCTTGGCCTCCCAAAGTGCTGGGATTACAGGCATGAGCCACTGCGCCTGGCCCATTTTCCATTTTTTAGATGGCAGGTGTTGATTTACTCTGATTCTCAAGTATTTTTAGCATACAGACCTCTTCAAGAGGCATCTGTCTCCCGTGGTCCAGCCTCTCATTCCAAATGAAAAGAATCAAGTCACGGGAATTCATGGGTCTGTGAGGAATCGCTCCCACCTGTGCCCAAGAGATTAACAAAGGTGGTGGCTGCAGCTCTGTGGACAATGGAGAAAAATGAGGCACAACCTGAGATCCTCACACAGGAGCATGATAAGTCCATGTGGTTATTCATATCATTGAATCCGGTGCACAGTTTGAAGGATCGTGCACGTATCAAGCTGCATGTATCAGTATGAGAAACCTCAGAAGCCGTACAGCCTTGCACAGAAGCATAGTTTCTGTGAAGTTCCAGGTAACAGTGAAGGCGCTGTTGATGTGAACCTGCTGTCTGCTCGCAGTATCATGCAAAGATACTATATACTGTTCATACACACTTCCACTTACAGGAAGTGATTTTTAAAATATCATTTTTAGGCTGGGCTATAATCCCAGCACTTTCAGAGGCTGAGGTAGACAGATCACTTGAGCCTAGGAGTTCGAGACCAGCCTGGGCAACATAGGGAGATTCCATCTGTACAAAAATTAAAAAATAAGCCAGGCATGGTGGCGCATGCCTGTGGCCTCAGGTACTTGAGAGACTGAGGTGGGAGGATTGCTTGGGTCTGGGAGCTCAAGGCTGCAGTGAGCCACGATCACCTCACTGCATTCCAGCCTGGGCAACAGAGCAAGACCCTACCTCAAAAAAAAACATTTTAAAATGATTTTTAGAATGTCTGGCCACAGAGGGAGGGAAGAGGGACTGAAGAGAACAAAAGGCGCCATCTGCCTCTCGTTTCCTTAAAAAGAAACCTGAAGTGCAGAATGTCAAGATGGTTGAATCCACATGGTGGGTACGTGGATATTTGTTATTTGCAGGATATTTGTTATTTGGAGGATTTTTTTAATATGCTGGAAACAGTGCACAGTTTTAAAACATTTTAAAATTATTTAGATGGATTCATGAGCTAATGGCCTTATGTTGATGCCACATAGGGGCTCAGACAGGGGCACAGCAGAGGACACAGCTTATCTCCAAAGCTAGGGCGCCTGGGCCTCTTGCTAGGATGGGAGGCTGGGCAGGTGACCGTTGAGGACCTCCAACAGCTCTTAGAGTCTGCCCTAGCCAGCATATCCCCTGAAGAGCAGGCGTTCCGGGCTGTAACAGCAACATGCTTCATGTACTCTGTCCAGACAGACCTGGGCTTGGGACATCAGCCCTGGTGGCGGCCCCAGACCAGCTGCAGCTCAGCCCTTTTGGGGACCTGTCCACCCTCTGTCTGCCTGGCCACCTTTGTAAGCCCATACTCTCCGCAGCCGAGCCGTGCTGGCCGTTACGGCCCTGAAACATCTTCCCCAAGGCACTTGTGCCCAGTGTCATTCCCCAGCACATTCCCTCACGTGGAGTCCTCTGTGCAGTCCTCTGTATCAGTGTCCTGGGCCGCTGCAAACAAGGGACCACCTGCTAGGTAGCTGAAAACAATGGGAACTTTCTTGTTGTTTTTTTAGACAGAGTCTCGCTATGTCACCCAGGCTGGAGTGCAGTGCCACGATCTCGGCTCTAGAGAAGCCGACAGTCTTGCTTCTAATGAAAATTACCTTTCATGAAGAACATATAAAGCAGCATTTCCAAAGTGTAGCACCCCTACTGTTACTTGTTTGTTTGCGTGTGTCTTTGTTTACTGGGACAGGGTCTCCCTGTGTCACCCAGGCTGGAGTGCAGTGGCACAATCTCAGCTCACCACAACCTCTGCCTCCCAGGCTCAAATGATCCTCCTGAGTAGCTGGGATTGCAGGTGCATACCACCATGCCTGGCTAATTTTTGTATTTTTAGTAGAGACAGGGTTTCACCATGTTGGCCAGGCTGGTCTCGAACTCCTAGGTTTGAGCAATCCTTCCGCCTTGGCCTCTCAAAGTGCTGGGATTATAGGCATGAGCCAATATGCCTAGCCTACTACCATTATTTTGGATGAATTTCTTTTCTTTCTTTCTTTCTTTCTTTCTTTCTTTCTTTCTTTCTTTCTTTCTTTCTTTCTTTCTTTCTTTCTTTCGGTTTTTTTTTTTTTTTTTTTGAGATGGAGTATCGCTGTGTCGCCCAGGCTGGAATGCAGTGGCATGATCTCGGCTCACTGCACGCTCTGCCTCCCGGGTTCACGCCATTCTCCTGCCTCAGCCTCCCCAGTAGCTGGGACAACAGGCTCCCACCACCACGCCCGGCTAATTTTTTTTGTATTTTTAGTACAGACGGGCTTTCACCATGTTAGCCAGGATGGTCTCGATCTCCTGACCTCATGATCTGCCCACCTCGGCCAGGCGTGAGCCACCTCACCCCGCCAAAAAAAATAAGTATTTATTTACTTTAATTTTTTAGAAAAAGCTGTAACTGACACAACAAAGTGTGAATTAGCGACGTTATTGCTTAGGATTGGGGTAGAGCAGGTGGGGCCATAGCACTCAGTCTTACGCAGAGGGAGAAACCAGCATGGCAAAGACCGTCAAGGTCGTTCCAACACCATGGTGATGAGTACAATCATTTTCAAAGCAGATCTTATCCTGTGATGGGCATCTGGACATTTTGTTGTCATGGGAGTTTGTCCTTGCAGGCGTTACCATGCTGCTTCCCCTGCTGTGAACATCCCAGGACCGTGGGTTCTGACTGGCAAAGAGTGCACCTTGCAAATTTTACGATGGAGTTGATTTTAAAATGGTGTCACCCTGGCTCTCCTGGGCTCCTGCTTCCCTGACAGCTCCACCCCCATGGCCGCCCCTCCTAGGGTCCTTCCAGCGCCCAGCCATGGGGGAACTGTGCCGCAAGGACTCTGCGCTCACAGCGCTGGACGAGGAGACGCTGTGGGACATGATGGAGAGCCACCGCCACAGGATCGTGCGCTGCATCTGCCCCAGCCGCCTCACTCCCTACCTGCGCCAGGCCAAGGTGCTGTGCCAGCTGGATGAGGAGGAGGTGCTGCACAGCCCCCGGCTCACCAACAGCGCCATGAGGGCCGGTGAGAGCAGCTCCCTCTTCCCCACCTCTTCCAGCTTCCTGCGGCCCCAGGTGTTCCTTGGCTTTCAGTCCACACGGCTCCACTGTCTGCTTCTATCTTCAGGGGGTCTCTTCTCATCATGTCTCTTATAAAAACACTTGCTCTTGCATTTAGGGCCCACCTAGATAACCAGGATGATCTGATCCTGAAATCATTAACTTATATCTGCAAAGGCCCTTTTCCCATAAAAGGTCACCTGGACAGGTTCCAGATGGACATGTCTTTGAAGGGGAACCACCATTTACACCACTACCGATGTCTTTGGAGTACATTCTGATGGTACCACTAGCTGTGTTTATTCATTAAAAAATGAGAATGCTAATGGCTTTACCATATAAAGTTGTTAGGAGAAGCAAGTGAGTTAGTTTATAAAATACTGCAAAGCTGGGGCTATAGAAAACAGGCAGTAGGTGGTAGCTGTCAACATGGTAATATTCATGCATGTTGGCGTATGAACCCCAAACACAGGAGAGATTAATCCACGCTAGTCATTCTGGCTGAGAGAGATGGGCTCTGGGCCCTGGGTGTGGAAGGCCCTGAGGCTCCCTGGGACCTGTCCCCCGTAGCCCTGGGGTGCCACTCTGCTTCTTTCTGTGCATGGCTCCAAAGCTGATGGTGCTGTGGTGGGACCCGGCGTCTGCACCACCCACCGGCTTGCCAGGGAGGTGCTTGCAAGCAGGAACCGACCTCCTCACCCTGTCCCCGTCCCCCCACGCTTGCCAGAGCACTTGGGTTGCAGTTTTTGCTCAATAAATGCCAGCTTTACCCTTCTCAAGTCTGACTGAGGTCATGTGGGTAAAGGGAGCCTGTGAGAGTAGTGAGGGCGCATCCCACCCAGCAGATCCCGGAAAACTGCTTTTACCTCCCAATTCTTAGATGTGCGGGGGGTTTCCCCAGCCCCAGGCCCCTCCCCTGTGGGGAAGCCAGCCAGGGAGCCCAGCCCCTTTGGTAGCTAACAGACGGTTCTGCCTCCCAAGGGCACTTGCTGGATTTGCTGAAGACTCGAGGGAAGAATGGGGCCATCGCCTTCCTGGAGAGCCTAAAGTTCCACAACCCTGACGTCTATACCCTGGTCACTGGGCTGCAACCCGATGTTGACTTCAGCAACTTCAGCGGTGAGAGCTCCGACTCTGATCGCAGGCACTTCCTAGGAGCCTCAGGCTCCTGGTAACCCCAGGTCCCCACTTACCTGCCGATTCGCCCTTCTCCCCCTTCCCTCCAGGCTGCAGTCCCTGTCCCAGCCCCAGCACTCTGAGGGTGAGGAACCCCCTCCCTGTATTGGGGTGGGTAGGATAAGGAGCCCCTGCGCCTTGACTCTAAAGGGTTGGTCCTTAATTACCCAGCGCCAAGAGGAGACCCCTGAGGGATGGGGGAGGGAGATCTGCTTGGAAAGACACAAGCAAAGGGCAAGGGAGTGTCTCCTGGAGTCTGCCTTTAACCTTGCGGCTTTGCTGGAGGGACCAGAACAGCCCAGCCCCAGCTCCTAGGAGGCGACAGAGGGTACAGGGCTGCAGAGCCTTCTGTGCACTGCTCACCATTTTCCTTCAGGGAGTAATTCTAGGTTTCCCTGGAGGAACTGTTGAAAGATTTATGTATTGAAAGGAGCAGGACTCACATGACCCAAAACGGTGGAGAACAGACCATTTTCCCTGTACTCCCGCACAGTGTGTGTTTGTGTTCTTTAGAGTTCTAGTACATGGATTTGTATTCTTGTTTTATCTTTTTCTCGGGATAACATTAAAATGAGTTAGCACTGAGCACATCTCAGCTACCAAGGAGGGTCATTAAATCTGAACAGTGGGGTCTTATGGGGAAGGTCAGAGTGGGTAACCCTCATGCCAAAATCGGGAGTCACGCTGTTTATTCAACCAAAGGACCAAGTCTGCTTGAGGCCCAGGAGCTTTTAAGGAGACCAGCAGGTTAAAGCTGGGGGCCTGCTGGGGAGTCTGGGCAAGGCTGTGGGGTCACGGGAGCAATGCCTCGGCCCACCGGCCCACCTGCATACCTGCCACATGCCCATCTGCCCACATGCTCAGCTTCCCACCTGCTCACTTGCCCACCTGCCCGTCTTCCCACAGGTCTCATGGAGACATCCAAGCTGACCGAGTGCCTGGCTGGGGCCATCGGCAGCCTGCAAGAAGAGCTGAATCAGGAGAAGGGGCAGAAGGAGGTGCTGCTGCGGCGGTGCCAGCAGCTGCAGGAGCGCCTGGGCCTGGCTGAGACCCGTGCTGAGGGCCTGCACCAGCTGGAGGCTGACCACAGCCGCATGAAGCATGAGGTTAGCACCCACTTCCATGAGGTGCTGAGGCTGAAGGACGAGATGCTCAGCCTCTCGCTGCACTACAGCAGCGCACTGCAGGAGAAGGAGCTGGCCGTCTCACGCTGCCGCAGTCTGCAGGAGGAGGTAGGGAGACACCCTGCACCCCAGTGGGACCCTGCTGCTGTCTGCCCCCAGGCCTTTGTACTAGCTGGTCCATCTGCCTGGAACTCCTTTCCCCTCTTCCTTGTCTAACACTTCCCTGCCCCAAGACCCTTGGCTGAGACCCCTCTGGGAAGCTGATCCTTCCCCTCCCTGGGAGGCCACCCAGGCCCCTCTGTATAGCCTGCATGGCGGCAAGGTGTGCCTTGTCCAGTAGCTGCCCATGGCCTGGCCTGCTTGTCTATGAACTGCCCATCCTGCCGACGCCTGGGCAGATCTGGACACGCTGGGCTCCATATTTGTAGAGCCACCTGTGTCCCACTGCCCAGCTGTGGCAGTGACACGGGATAGTCAGTCTCTGTCGTCCTCCTTTGTCCTTCTCAGCTGGCCCTGGACTCAGGCGGGGAGGGCAGGAGGGCTCTCAACTCAGGCCTCTGAAACTGCATGTGTTTCACTCATTTTTCTTTGGGGCTAATGACCTGACTGTTGGGTAAAAGGCTTCTCAAAATATGGAGGATGTGCACTCCTTGCCATTTTGGCATTTTCTTTTTACCTTTATTTTTATTACTATTATTTTTAATTGTTTAGAGACAGTATCTCACTCTGTCACCAAGGCCAGAGTACAGTGGTGCAGTCCTAGCTCACTACAGCCTCAAACTGCGGAGCTCAAGGAATCCCAAACCCAGCCTCCTGAGTAGCTGGGACTGCAGACTGTGCCACCCACCCAGCTAATTAAAAAAAAATTTTTTTTTGAGATGGGGCTCTCACTAGGCTGGTCTCCAACTCTTGGGCTCAAGTGATCCTCCCACCCTGGCCTCCCAAAGTGCTGGGATTGCAGGTGTGAGCCCCTGCGCCAGCCAGCGCTTTGCCTTTGTTTTAATTTTTTTTGATTTTTTTTTTTTTTTTTGAGATGGAGTCTCGCTCTGTCACCCAGGCTGGAGTGCAGTGGCGCGATCTCGACTCACTGCAAGCTCCGCCTCCCAGGTTCACGCCATTCTCCTGCCTCAGCCTCCCGAGTAGCTGGGACTACAGGCACCCGCCACCAAGCCCAGCTAATTTTTTGTATTTTTAACAGAGACGGGGTTTCACCATATTAGCCAGGATGGTCGCGATCTCCTGACCTCGTGATCCATCCACCTCGGCCTCCCAAAGTGCTGGGATTACAGGCGTGAGCCCCTGCGCCAGCCAGCACTTTGCCTTTAATCATGGCATTTGTTGTTTGTTTTTAATTTGTTACTTCTCATTTAGAAATTATTTCAAATATATATTTTTAAATCACACAAATGAAAACAGTACAAAAAATACCCACCTACCCTTGCTTTATCATTTGTACTCTTACTGTCTCATGGCCCTTTACCCCCACCAAACCTTTCAATGTCTGCTTCCTGAGAATAACCACATGCTCCTGTGTAGCCACAGCGCCATTCTCAACTTCAGTCTTTTCGGTATGGACACCCTGTTTTTATCCAATCCTTCTGTGTTCCGGTTTTGTCATCTGTCCTTCCCCCAGCTCAGGGTCGGGCCCTGCATTCCACTGTTCCTCTCTTTATCCGCCTTGCCTTCGTGTGGCAACAGTCCACAGCCTTTCTTTGTCTATTACGAGGTGGCCCCCTTTAAAGCCCTCACCCCTTCCCTTGGATGATAGACGGCCTCTCATTTGGGGTTTGTCTTGTGTTTCCCACGTGTAGACAGAAGTTATGTTCTTTGGCCAGGACCCTGCACAGGGGCTGCTGGCCTGACTCAGGGCATCCCCTGAGAGCTCTCGAGGTCCTGTTGCCCCTCACGGGGGACGTCACCCTCCACCACTTGCCAAGGTGCAGCCCAATTGCTCTACTGCAGAATCGCTCTTTCTTTTCTTCCCTGCAACTGATAAGCATCTCGGGTGTGGGGCACTGAGACCAGCAAGCGCCATGCTCCTGGTGGACATTTCCTGGGACATTGCTGTGGAGACTCTGGCGGGAGCTGGTCTCTACCCTGGGGGCTGTGAATAATGACCGTGCCAGTGCCCCACTTTGCTGCTGCCCACAGCCTCTGCCTTCCCTTCTCCCGTGGCTGACTCTGTTCTTGGCGCAGTTCATGGGTTCCTACTCTGCAGGGTCTGACCTCTCACTGTCCTTAATGATTTTGGTCTCAAATGGACCCAGATGTGACCCATGGAGCCCTTCAACCAGCTCCATGTCCTGAGACAGGTCCCTTGTTTTTGGAGCACCAACTTCCTATCTGGCCTCACGAGATATTACAGGATAATCTTGTACCCAGCCTACCCCAAATCCAGCCTCAGCCCATTCTCTGAGGGCCCCACTTCCTTTTTTTCATTTGTTGGTTTGTTTTTTTGAGACGGAGTCTCGCTCTGCCACCCAAGCTGGAGTGCAGTGGTGCCATCTCAGCCCACTGCAACCTCTGTCTCCCGGGTTCAATCAATTCTCCTGCCTCAGCCTCCTGAGCAGCTGGGATTATAGGTGAGCACCACCACGCCTGGCTAATTTTTTGTATTTTTAATAGAGACGGGGTTTTGCCATGTTGGCCAGGCTGGTCTCAAACTCCCGACCTCAGGCGATCTGCCCTCCTCGGTCTCCCAAAGTGCTGGGATTACAGGCATGAGCCACGGCGCCTGGACTCCTGTCTCCTTTTAGAGAACAAGATCTGGGCGTAGGTGTGCCCATCACTACTGGGGTGTCTGCTTCTCAGCCCTTTCAGGGAACAGAGCTAGGAAACACAGATACACATTTGGAAATATACATATACATACGCACATACATACTTGTCTGTGTCCACACACATACTCATATGCATGGAAGTATACATACAATTCACATGCATACTTCACCCATACCTCTAATTCCAACCCACGCCCCGCGGCTTCTTCTTGCCTCCTCCCGTTCCGTACGTGTGTGCTCCTTCCTCAGTGGGAACCCTGCTCCCAGCGTCACCAGCACATTCCGCCATGCTCAGTCCTGCAGGACATCTCACATCGCTTCAGAATCGCTCTGCCCATACCACTGCCATTAACAACCCCACTCAGATGAGCACTGGATTTGGTTGTAATTCACCTCCCCCCACCACCCAGTCTTGCTCAAGGCTGAGGGTTTGTAATCAAACGCTGTGTTTGTGAGTCACTGTAGCTTCGTGCTCTCTGTCCTTGTCTGTCTGTCTCTCTCTTCATTGTGGTCATGGCGTCTGTGGGAAATAGAATTCGGTTCATTTGTTCTGGTTCACTTTCAGTCTCGTGTTTTCCTGTTCCCTTCCAACTCTGACTTGATTTTACTTTTTGAATCTGTAGACTGTGACGTGCCCAGCCCAGCTGGACCATTGCAGGAGCTGGGTACTTGCGAATTGAGAATGTGCTAAGCGGGTATCGGGAGGGGAAAGTCCAGGTGGAAAGGTCCTTCTTGGCCACAGCCCAGGGGTGAGCACCAGCACCCACCCTGACATATAGACTCTCCGGGCTTGCCTCATGGGAAAAGTCCTGCCTCCCCAGGGCTGCCACACCCAGGATGGGAAGAGGCCAGACCCATTGCTCAAGCTCCAAGTTTCTGCTGTCCAGAGGAAGGAGGCCAGCAGGACCTGGTGGGACAGTCCCTGGAGGGCCAGGGCCCTGCACACAGATTGCAAATCAGTACAGGGGCTTTGCTGTCTGAATAGCCCCAGTCTCACATTCCCAGGCACATCTACCCCATCCGACCTGACTTTCCTCTCTCTTACTTCTTACTGATTTCTGTGACTCCAAATTCCCTTTATTGCTGTATTTAGAAGAATATGGACAAGCAGGGGAGCCGGGGAGCATGCTGGCCATCACTGCCAGCTGCTCAGCTGTAGAGATCCAGGAGCTGGTTATCAAGGCCTCTTGGTCTAGTCCTGGGACCCTAACCCTGGATGGAGTTCAACCATGGTGCCTCATATACACAACAGAGCTGAAAGGCCTCTGTCCTCCCAGCCCCAGACGAATATTTGGGACTATTCATTAGGTGAACCCTTTTGTGGGTTTTTCAGTCTTAAGGCAGGAAGCCCCCTGAGTGTGAAAAGCATCATTAGGAGGAAGGGTGAGAAATCCACCCAGCTCCTGGTCAGGGGAGAAGCTGTTTCCATCGCCTTCCTGTCGCCTCCCCCTGCACAGCTGTATCTACTGAGGCAGGAGCTGCAGCGAGTCAGCATGGTTTCCTCCCGCGAGCTGGAACTGCAAGAGCAGTCCCTGAGGACGGCCAGCGACCAGGAGTCCGGGGACGAGGAGCTGAACCGCCTGAAGGAGGAGAATGAGAAACTGCGCTCGCTGACTTTCAGCCTGGTAGGTTCCGGTCCCCCCAGCAGAGAGCAGCCTCCTGCCTTGGGGGCTTGGTCCCCAGGCTGTGGGGTTTCTGGCAGATGGTTTAATTAAGGTGAGGCGAAGGACAGGAGGTGAAATTCGGGGACTCTTCTCACCCACTTTCTCTTTACCTCCTTCCTTCCTGCTGTTCCCCAGACCCCAAAATTGGCACAATTAAAAGCTGTTGGAACCAGTATTAAAAGCTGGAACTGGGCACAGTGGCTCATTCCTATAATCCCAGCACTTGGGAGGCCGAGATGGGCGGACAGCTTGAGCTCAGGAGTTCACAGCCTGGGCAACGTGGCGAGACCCCATCTCTACAAAAAATACAAGAAGTAGCCGGGCATGGTGGTGCACACCTGTGGTCCCAGCTACCCAGGAGGCTGAGATGGGAGGATCGCTTGACCCTGGGAGTTTCAGGCTGCAGGGAGCTGAGATCACGCCACTGCACTCCAGCCTGGGCGACAGAGGGAGACCCTGTTTCAAACAAATAAAAGCGAAAGCCGCTGGAGGCGCATCACAATGCCCCACTTGGTGGGTTTGCTGCAGCCACTGTGTTTTGGAGTGGACTTGGCCCGTTGTAAAGCATGGGACTCGTGTTAAAGATGGGGGAAAGAAACCTTTCTGCCTGGAAAGATTCCGCCCTCTGGGCCTCATGTGCACTGGAGAGAAGGGGGTTCTGAAGCAGAGCAGTGAGCGAGCAATGACCCTTGGCTTCTCCTCCTTGCCCCGCTCAGTAGGTTAGTATTGAGATACTCCTTCCGTAAGCATTCACTGGGCCTGGGGCACCAGTCCTCCTGCAGCCTGGATTGTGTGCCTGTTTATAAGCTGCTTCCTGGGAAGTGAGTGTCAGAGGGAACCACCTGTCTGCTGGTTTCTCCCTCGCTGCGAAACTGCCGGTAGGTCTGCTGAAGGAGAAGGCTGACCTGGTAAAGGGAGGAACTGGTGTCCTAAGAGGTCACCAGTTTCCTGTGTTCCTTTCTCCTTGGACGTGAATGCGCACTTTTTCCAGGCATGGTGGGTGGCTTTTCCGTGGCTTCTCTCCTGCCCAGTGTACAGTAGTAAGACTGCATCTGTCCACACACCTGACCGTGAAGTTGCCGCCGTCTTCTTGGGATTCTGCTTGCCTAGGGCAGACCTCTGGGGAAGCCAGCACCCCAAAATGAGCTCTCTCTGCCCCAGGCAGAGAAGGACATTCTGGAGCAGAGCCTGGACGAGGCGCGGGGGAGCCGACAGGAGCTGGTGGAGCGCATCCACTCACTGCGGGAGCGGGCCGTGGCTGCTGAGAGGCAGCGAGAGCAGGTGCCGTGTGACCCCTTCCTCTCCTGTGACCCTCCTGGGGCTGGTCTCAGGGGCGCGGACAGGTCTGTGGGGAAGCCAGATTCCTTCATCCACACCGAGCTCACATAATTTTGCTGAACGAAACTGTCGGCCTGCTTTGTCAGCGCCACCCTGAGCACCAACTCACACCCCACAGCTAAGACCATGGTCAGGCAGATGTGTGATTCAAACGCAGGGGATTGCAGGGCCCGGGGCCCCGGGCCCGGGGCCCCAGGGAGAGCCAGGGACTTAGGTGAGCAGGGAACGGGGAGGAAAGGAGACAGTGGAAGAGAAGAGGACAGGGACGGGGAATTGTTTTTTTGGGACATTAAAAAAGCAAAACACAACTATGCATGTAACATCCACTCATTGTTTTAATTCAGATATAATCAGCCTCAGCAACTGTCTTGATGTGCCTCGAAATCTAGCACTTAAGAGACGAGTGAGGCCAGGCACAGTGGCCCACGCGTATAATCAGCACTTTGGGAGGCTGAGGCAGGCAGATCACTTGAGGCCAGGAGTTCGAGACCAGCCTGGCCAATACAGTGAAACCCTGTCCCTACTAAAATTACAAAAATTAGCTATATTTTTTTTAGTAGAGGGCCTGGTGGTATGTGCCTGTAATCCCAGCTACTAGGGAGGCTGAGGTACGAGAATCACTTGAACCCTGGAAGCAGAGGTTGCAGTGAGCCGAGATCGTGCTGCTGCACTCTAGCCTTGGCATTGCAGCAAGTCTCCATCTCAAAAAAAAAAAAAAAGAGACGAGTGAGAACTGACCTTATTTCATCCCTAGAACTACCTCCTTCCCTCCACCCCTGGGCTCCCCGACTCCCTCCTCAGCCCAGACCCTTAGAGCTGCTGAGCTCCACAGGCCATGTGTCCCACTCTGTCCAGTACTGGGAGGAGAAAGAACAGACCCTGCTGCAGTTCCAGAAGAGTAGGATGACCTGCCAGCTCTACAGGGAGAAGGTGAACGCACTGCAGGCCCAGGTGTGCGAGCTGCAGAAGGAGCGAGACCAGGTACCTAAGAGGCCAGGCCCACCCCATCACCCAGTGCTTGCTTCCCCAGGTGAGGGCTGGTTCCGGGGACAGTCTCATGGCTCCCTGTCCTTGATGGCAGCTGGTCCCAGATTTCAGGGTCTCTTTCCCCGGTCCACACGAAGTTTCCTCACTCCCCCATGCCTGTTGTCCACATGCTGTCTCTATCATCCTTCTTGCTTTTATTCCTGGCATATGACCCTGAGAAAGTGCACCCCAAATATTGGGTTTTGTTGAAACTGCACACGTGAACATGAATTGAAATGATTCCTAAGTTTGCACAGCTCAGCGTGGGCCATTTAGTGGATGTCAGATGCACGCAGGCTAGAAACAGAGCTCTCCTTCTCTAGCTGAGGCTCCCCCGTGGTGATGGCTTGGCCTGTTTACTCCCGTCTTGGCCCACAGGCATACTCCGCAAGGGACAGTGCTCAGAGAGAGATTTCCCAGAGTCTGGTGGAGAAGGATTCCCTCCGCAGGCAGGTGTTTGAGCTGACGGACCAGGTCTGTGAGCTGCGCACACAGCTCCGCCAGCTGCAGGCAGAGCCTCCGGGTGTGGTGAGTGCTCCTGGCTGACCCGAGCTGGAGGCCAGGCAGGGGCTGCGGGGACAGCGGGACAGAGCTGGGCCCCAGGGTGGCCCAGGGAGGCACTGGGAGGACAGGCAGGGTCCCAGGCTGGGCCACACGCTGCACCTGCAGAGACGGCCCAGTGTCACTGTGTTGACTGACACACCAGCTCCCACGCGTGAATGGTGCCGTAAAATCTTGAAGGTGCTCAGTAGACAAGTAGAGTCTGCTTCCGTGTCATAGAATGGGGAGCTTAGCGGAAGGTTCTGGAACTTGTCGAGTGTGGTGATGGATGTGGCAGGCGGCGTTTGAAGCTGTCCACAGGCAGCCATTTGCAGTGCAGATGCTGTGTTCCTGAAATGCTTAAAAGCCCAACGTCTGAGAGCGAAAAGACAGACCCAGGTGTAACAAAGGGAGCATGTTCCCAGACAGCCGGGATTCTTAGAAAGCCTCTCGCTCTGGGCTGGCAGGCAGCTCCAGCTCCAGGCCCCCAGGGAGGCACAGGAGCTCCTCCCTCCGCATGCAGAATCCACCGGCCCTTCCTGCCTCACCCCCTACACGGCCAGCGTCCCACATCGATGGTGAAAACACACGTGTGCACGCAGACAAAAACCCTGGGGCAGGCGCCAACGCACAGGCTGTGCTCATTCTGAGTGTGAGATGATAGGTGGATTTTATTTTCTTTTATTTATTTATTTATTTTGAGACAGAGTCTCGCTCTGTCGCCCAGGCTGGAGTGCAGTGGCCGGATCTCAGCTCACTGCAAGCTCCGCCCCCGGGTTTACGCCATTCTCCTGCCTCAGCCTCCCGAGTAGCTGGGACTACAGGCGCCCGCCACCTCGCCCGGCTAGTTTTTTGCATTTTTTTTTTAGTAGAGACGGGGTTTCACAGTGTTAGCCAGGATGGTCTCGATCTTCTGACCTCGTGATCCGCCCGTCTCGGCCTCCCAAAGTGCTGGGATTACAGGCTTGAGCCACCGCGCCTGGCCTTTATTTTCTTCTCTAACTGGTTCTGCTTCCCTACCTCCAATTTTCTGTGTGTGTGTGTGTGTGTGTGTGTGTGTGTGTGTGTGTGTATTATATATTATTCGTAGAACTGGTAAATCACACATATTCTAAAAGAAATGAAATGCTGTGTGTCCAGCTGGTTTCTTTCAGTCCCATTGATTGGCAGCACCTATGACCCTGTGACGCTGGGTCCCGGGCTCAGAGGACAGGGGCATGATTGTTTTCCCTGGAAGCTGAGAGAGGAAACTGCTGGGGAGGGTGGAGCGGGCGGTGCTGACCTGGTAGAAACCCCACGGGCCTCGAATGGGAGCCTTTCCTGAATTAACCAGCCTGTCTGGCCTGTCTTTGGCAGCTCAAGCAGGAAGCCAGGACCAGGGAGCCCTGTCCACGGGAGAAGCAGCGGCTGGTGCGGATGCACGCCATCTGCCCCAGAGGCGACAGTGACGGCAGCCTCGTCAGCTCCACGGAGGTACAGCCGCTCCTCCCACCTCCCTCACTGCCTTGACCCTCTGGGCCAGCCCAGGGGCTCCTCTGTCAGGACAAAAGTGGGCCTCCTTCCACCCTGTCCCCACAGGGAAGAGGTTGGTGTGATTGTGAGAGTTCATTTTAGTTTTTTGAGACGGAGTCTGCTCTGTTACCCAGGCTGGAGTGCAGTGATGTGATTTCAGCTCACTGCAACCTCCACCTCCCAGGTTCAAGCGATTCTGTTGCCTCAGCCGCCCAAGTAGCTGGGATTACAGACACCCGCCACCATGTCCAGTTAATTTTTGTATTTTTAGTAGAGATGGGGTTTCACCATATTGGCCAGGCTGGTCTTGAACTCCTGACCTCAAATGATCTGCCGGCCTCAGCCTCCCAAAGTGCTGAGATTACAGGCATGAGCCACTGCACCTGGCCCTATTGCGAGAGTTTTAAACATCAGAGGTTGATTCTGTCACAGTCCTGGAGGCCAGAAGTCCAAAGTCAAAGTGCTGACAGGGTACCCGTCTGAAAGTCCTGTTCCTAAAGAAGGTCACATTCACAGTTTGCAGGGTGGACATGAATTTCCAGGGGACCCGATTCAACCTGGCACAGACGGTCCCCAGACATGAGTTTCCAAGGGACCCAATTCAACCTGGCACAGACGGTCCCCAGACATGAGTTTCCAGGGAACCCGATTCAACCTGGCACAGACGGTCCCCAGATATGAGTTTCCAGGGCACCCGATTCAACCTGGCACAGACGGTCCCCGGACATGAGTTTCCAGGGGACCCGATTCAACCTGGTACAGACAGTTCCCGGGATGCCAGCCTCACTGTGGTTTCTGGAGCCTCAGGTCTCTGGCATCTGCCCTCACCCTTTGGCAAAGGAAAGAGGCGGTCCCACCACAGTGGGCATGTGGCATGAGGATGCTGGGGTCAAAGTCCCAGTGCCGCAGGATGCTGGGAGCCGGGAGGGAGGGAGGGTGAGAGGCAGGTGAGCCTGACATCCCTTTGCCATGCCTTGGGGTGGACCTGGGGTTTCCTTCCTGGACCATCCCAGCAGCACCCCAAGCACATCAGGCCCAGGCTCACTTGCCCCCTGGCCACTCAAAGAGTCGGGGGAGGCCAGGATCTTCCCCAGAACACTGAGTGCACACAAGGGGAAGATGTCACTGTCGGTGCTGGGACTCCCTGGGCCAGGGCAGCCCAAACCCTCAACTGAATTGACTCTCGCATCTGCCTTAATGCCCCTCTGTGCCCCCCATTCCCCACAGGACAGAGTCCAGCCATGTTTCCCTTCCCTGGGGGTGGGTCGGGTTGGGGAGGGAAGGGAAGGGAACTCAGGTGCTCAGAACTGGCTCCCAGCAGCTCTGCTCACCAGGACAGACCGTCCTCATTCACCGACCTCGTGGGCAACTGACCGATCCGCTTCCCTCCAGCCATGCTCCTCCTGCCCCGGCTTTCTAATCTGGCCGCGCTAGGGGGACTGCCTCCTACTTCCTGGGCTCTGTGTGCCACTGCTCTGTTGCTCTCTCTGTCTGGAATGTGCCCCACACATACACTCCCCCTCACTCCTCTGTCTGTGCCACTTTCTCCAAAGAGTCCGCCCTGGCCTCCCTGCCCTGCCCATGTCGCCCACAGCCCTGGAATGCCTCACTCCACCTCACTGGTCCATGGGCGCCCATTGGTTCCCCCACACCAAGGATGGTGCCTGTCCTCAGACGTACATCTGACACCATCAAAGGACCTGGCACATAGTAGCTGCTCCAGGAATACTTATTAGTGAAAGAAGGGGCTGGACTCAGACCTACCCCACGCACCGGGTGGCCTCAGTGCTTCGCACGTCACACTCGTCAGTGTTCATTCTGAACGCAGCCTGCCCTCCCTAGCCGCTAACTCAACCTCTCTGGGCCTCAGTTGCTTTGTGCATTAGTTTGTTCTCATGCTGATGGTAAAGACATACCCGAGATTGGGTAATTTATAAAGAAAGAAGTTTAATTGACTCACAGTTCAGCATGACTAGAGAGGCCTCAGGAAGCTTACAATCATGGCAGAAGGCGCCTCTTCACAGAGTGGCAGGAGAGAGAATAGTGCTCAGCAAAGGGGGAAGCCCTTTATAAAACCATCAGATCTTGTGAGAACTCACTCACTATCACGAGAACAGCATGGGAGAAACGGACCCCATGATTCAGTTATCTCCACCTGGTCCCACCCTTGACATGAGGGAATTATTACAATTCAAGATGAGATTTGGGTGGGAACACATGGCCAAACTACATCACTTTACATGTCAAATGGGACAGCAGCGCTGCCTTACAGATTTATCCTGAGAACTAAGCCAAGCAGCTAATAGAGTGCCTGACATACAGCAGGTGCTCACTGCATGTGACCCCAGTGCCTGGCATACAGCAGGCGCTCAGTGTATGTGACCCCATGTCACATGGGGTCACATTTCCTTCCCCTCCTGCTGCCTCCTCTCCGCTCAGTTCTCACTGTGGCTCACTCTCTCTACACCGTGGGAGGAGTCTCGAGGTGTCCTCATGCATGCCCCGCTGACCTCTGTTCTCCCTCCTCCAGTCTCAGCTCTGGTCGGACCTAAGCAACACATCCAGCCGCGAGCTGGCGGACAGCTTCCGCTCCAGCAGCCCCGTGCCCCCCAGCCAGCAGTCCCTGTACAAGCGGGTGGCCGAGGACTTCGGGGAAGAACCCTGGTCTTTCAGGTAGAGCACATGTGGCACTGGGGTCCTTCCTGGCAACTCACCAGAGACACCCACCTAGACCTCAGGGCATCTGGGGGTTGCAGGCAGCAGCTCCTGCCCTCAAAGCCCCGGAGCTGGCAGGTGCTGGGGGCCAGTGCTTGGGGCGTGGGGACTCAGAGGGAGCAGGTGATGCAGTCTGAGCCTGCTGCTTCTTGTGCTTTGCAGCAGCTGCCTGGAAATCCTGGAGGGAGATCCAGGAGCCCCGCCGGGAGCTAAGGCGGGCAACCCACACCTGGATGATGAGCCCCTAGACAGAGCAGGTGAGCGTGCCCAACCCTGAACTCCACAGCAGCCCACCTCCCCTGGGCAGAGCAGGGAGCTGATGAGAAGGCCGGGGCCTCTCTCCAGGGAAAGAGCAGATAGAAGCAGAGCTCAGCTTCTGCCCTGGGCCTTGACCTTGGCCTCGATCTTGCACTTTGGGAAAGTCCTGCCTGCCAGCCAGCATCAGCCAAAGGCCAGCTGCGCTCTGTTTGCTGGCGTCCTTGTGTTTTTCCCTAGAGCCAGGGAAGTTGTGTTTCATCCACGCCCCGCTCAGCACCCAGCCCCTTGCTCTGATCTGTAGCGCTTGGGCTTCCTAGTGGTTTCAGACGGCAGCAGGCAGGGTCGCTTAGTGGTGCCAGGCTGAGGCCAGGCACAGTGTGACATCTACCTGAAGGGAGCATCTCTCCTCTCAGGCGCTGGCCCTAAGGCCTCGTGGTTCTCTTGTGGCTCATTTCTGTTTGTGATTGGACCAGCCCTCTCTCCTTCCAAAGTCCATGGGCCCATCATGGGTGGGTGCCTTAGCCTTTCCACCTCAGCGCAACTGGCGCCCAGCCTTTGGCCTTGCACACAGTAGGTGCTTTGCTCCCCATCTGGAATTCACCTCATGGCCACCAGGGGGCGAAAGTGCCCCGCACTGCCCAGGTGCCTTCTGTGGGTGGCATGACAAGAAACCTTCATCTCTGGGGACTCATACACGTTTTTATGTATAACAGTGATAAATTGAGAGAGTCCACCCAAGGCATATCTAAATTAGATGTGAGATGAGAAGGGAGAGCTTATTCGTCTTGATTTTTCCTCTGTGAGGATTCTGCGTAATGCCCTGGTTGCATATACTTTTAGTGGCATTGACCTCAAATACATCCAGAGTACACACCTCATTTCATTGGCTTTGAATGTGATCCCAGTGGGTTTTTGCCTGTGAGCCAGGCCTAGGGAACTCTTAGGTCTGTGCTGGCCCTGGTTCTCCTGTGTGGTTCACAGAGTGAGACTTGCAGCCGTGGACCCTGGCAGGCTACTCCCTGGCTCGGGTGCTCACAGGCTGTACAGTAAAATGCTAGAGCTTGGGAGACCCTGGGGAGCCTCTAGTCCTAGGATTGGCAACTCAGAGACCTGCCACCACCAGCTGGGAAGCAGAGGGGTCTGGGGTAAGGAGCAGGCAGCCGCTGGCCAGTGCCAGTGATTGCTGCCACGTAGAAATGCAGGCCAGCGTGGAAATGCAGGGAAGTACAGTAGCGCAGGTCTGCGTAGAAATGCAGGTCCATGTTTGGGAAGCCAAGGCGGGTGGATCACGAGGTCAAGAGATCGAGACCATCCTGGCCAACATGGTGAAACCTCGTCTGTACTAAAAATACAAAAGTTAGCTGGGAGTGGTGGTGAACACCTGTAGTTCCAGCTACTCGGGAGGCTGAGGCAGGAGAATCACTCAAACCTGGGAGGCGGAGGTTGCAGTGAGCCAAGATCGCGCTACTGTACTCCAGCCTGGCAAGAGAGCGAGACTCCATCTCAAGAACACTAACAACAACAAAAGAAATGCAGATCCATGTAGAAAGGCAGGCCAGGGCTGGGCGCAGTGGCTCCCACCTGTAATCCCAGCACTTTGGGAGGCCAAAGCAGGTGGATCACGAGGTCAGGAGTTCAAGACCAGCCTGGTCAACACGGTGAAATCCCGTCTCTACTAAAAATACGAAAAATTATCCGGGTGTGGTGGTGCATGCCTGTAGTCCCAGCTACTCAGGAGGCTAAGGCAGAAGAATTGCTTGAACCCGGGAGGCGGAGGTTGCAGTGAGCCGAGATCACGCCACTGTACTCCAGCCTGGGGGACAGAGCGAGACTCTGTCTCAAAAAAAAAAAAAAGAAAGAAAGGCAGGCCAGTGCAGGCCCATGCAGACATGGAGGTCAGTGCAGAAATGCAGGCCAGTCCTGAAATGCAGGTCCATACAGAAATACACGTCAGTGTAGAAGTGCAGGCCAGTCCTGAAATGCAGGTCCATGCAGAAATACACGTCAGTGCAGAAATGCAGCCCCAGGGTTACAGCAGATATTTTTTCAAGTGAAGCCAGAAATCCAGATTTTAGGTGAAATCTTCCTGTCTTTCAAATGTTGGCAACCCATTCAAATATCACAAAATAGCATGTGGTGCTCAGACCCTCCCAGTTGCAGCTCCTCACTAGTTACAGTGATTTTAGGAAAGATGAAATCAGTGTCCAAGCATTGAGGAAGGGGTGGAGGAAGAGAAAATTCAGCCTCAGCACAGACGATGGAACAGGCACGGGGTGCCTGAGGCTGAGGGAGAAGGGGCTGAGGTTACAGGAAGCCCCATCAGCAGTGGGGTGACCAAGATCTGTGAGCTCTTGGCTTCCTCCCAGACCCTCCCCAGCTGGAAAGCAGCCTGCAGCCATTCTCACCTGGAAGCCTTGATGTCTCAGAGAGGTGAGCAGCAGGGGGGAGCCCTCCGAGGCTGGCTGGGGAACCAGGGCCAGAGGGTGGCAGAGCAGAGGCTGAGTGTCCTATCACCACTGGGAGGTGACAGCATTTCCCAGCACATGGTGCCATGGAGGGGGAAGAGAATTCCAGAACACTGGGGCCAGAGGGAAGCAACGGAGAGGTGGCCTTGCCGGCTCTCCTACTCTGGGCAGTGCATAAGCCGGTCATCTCCCGGCCTGCAGCGGCGTCCTCATGCGGCGGAGGCCAGCCCGCAGGATCCTGAGCCAGATCACAGTGCTGGCGTTCCAGGGGGATGCGTTGCTGGAGCAGATCAGCGTCATCGGTGGGAACCTCACAGGCATCTTCATCCACCGGGTCACCCCGGGCTCGGCGGCGGACCAGATGGCCTTGCGCCCGGGCACCCAGATCGTGATGGTGAGTCGCACGAGGCCCCTCCTGTCCCCCGGGCTCTTCATGGGGGCAGCGGCAGTGGGTGGGGCGACCCAGACAGACTTCAGATCCCCCAGACCATGCAGATCCACTCTGGGCTAGGCCCCTGCTCTTTCCTGGGCTGATGTAAAGCGTTCCGCTCATTTATAAATGAGAGTCGTGCCGTGGGGAACCCAGCACATCACCTGCGGTGGCTGCTACCATGCAGCACTTCTGACCAGGGGTCTTTGCTTGAGGCCCTTTGACAGGGCTGGTGGTGGTCACTTCGGTGTGTGCAGTAAAATACACGTGACATATAATTCACTATTTTAACCACTGGGGCATTTCTTTTCTTTTCTTTTTTTGTGGGGGGGGATGGAGTCTCGCTCTGTCGCCCAGGCTGGAGTGCAGTGGCGCAATCTCCGCTTACTGCAAGCTCCGCCTCCGGGGTTCACGCCATTCTCCTGCCTCAGCCTCCTGAGTAGCTGAGACTACAGGCGCCCGCCACCGCGCCCGGCTAATTTGTGTGTGTGTGTTTTTAGTAGAGACGGGGTTTCACCGTGTTAGCTAGAATGATCTCGATCTCCTGACCTCGTGATCCGCACGCCTTGGCCTCCCAAAGTGCTGGGATTACAGGCGTGAGCCACCGATCTTTACTTTTTTTTGTTTTGTTCTTTTGAAACAGGGTCTCGCTCTGTCACCCAGGCTCGAGTGCAGTGGTGCAATCACAGCTCGACCTCCCCAGGCTCAATTGATCCTCCCACCTCAGCCTCTTAAGTAGCTGAGACCAGACCACAAGCATGTGCTACCATGCCCGGCTAATTTGGGGACATTTTCTAAAACTTTTTTTTGTTGTTATAAAATGCACAAAACTGCTGAGAAGATAAATGGACACAAATGTACAACCTGGCCGGGCGCAGTGACTCACGCCTGTAATCCCAGCAGGAGGCTGAGGCAGGCAGATCACTTGAGGTCAGGAGTTCGAGACCAGCCTGGCCAACATGGCAAAACCCCATCTCTACTAAAAATACAAAAATTAGCCAGGCGTGGTGGTGGGCGCCAAGTAGTCCCAACTACTTGGGAGGCTGAGGCAGGAGAATCGCTTGAGCACGGGAAGCAGAGGTTGCAGTAAGCCAAGATTGCACCACTGCACTCCAGTCTGCATGAGAGAGTCAGACTCTGTTTCAAAAAAAAGTATAATCTAACTAATTATTATTAAGTGAATACATGGGCAGAGGGTGACTTTGATGTGGCCTAAAAGCAGAAGCAGAATTATTAAACTTTAGGAAAAAAAATACTTCTGGGCACAGTGGTGCATGCCTGTAGTCCTAGCTACTCAGATAACTGAGTCCAGGAGATTGAGGCTGCAGTGAGCTATGATTGCACCACTGCACTCGAGCCTGGGTGACAGAGCAAGACCTTGTCTCAAAAAAAAAAAAAA
>NW_016806979.1:2845437-2848965 GCF_001698545.2 Rhinopithecus bieti | reverse complement strand
GGGAAGGTGAGCACAGAGGAGGGGAGAGGATGTGGCTGAACCCCTTGAACAGGAGTGTTCCACGCACCCCTCACTGCCCCCTTGGAACAGGCTGTCCAAATGCTGAGCTTCCCCAGGGCTCGAATGATAGCACATGGAGCTCCTAATCCAAGTGTCCTTCGTGTCCTCCACATGACCCCAGAAACCCTGTTTTACATTTCTTTCTTTTTTTTTTTTTTTCGAGACGGAGTCTTGCTCTGTTGCCCAGACTGGAGTGCAGTGGTGTGATCTTGGCTCACTGCAGCCTCCACCTCCTTGGTTCAAGCAATTCTCTTGCCTCAGCCTCCCGAGTAGCTGGGATTACAGGCATGCACCACCAAGGCCGGCTAATTTTATATTTTAGTAGAGACGAGGTTTCACCATGTTGGCCAGGCTGATCTCGAACTCCTGACCTCGAGTGATCCACCCACCTCGGCCTCCCAAAGTGCTGGGATTACAGGCATCAGCCACCATGCCCCTTCTTTACATTTCTAATTGTCCTCTTAAGCGGCAGTCCCCAAACTTTCTGGCACCAGGGACTGGCTTCATGGAAGACAGCTTTTCCACAGACTGGGTTGCGGGGGATGGTTTTGGGATGATTCAAGCACGTTACATTGATTGTACACTTTTCTATTCTTATTACACTGTAATATGTAATGAAAGAATTATACCCTGAACCATAATTCAAAATCAGTGGGAGCCCTGAGCTGGTTTTCCTGCAACAAGACGGTCCCATCTGGGGTGACGGGAGACAGCGACAGATCATCAGGCATTAGATTCTCATAAGGAGCGTGAAACCCAGATCCTGCGCACGTGCAGTTCACAGCAGGGCTCACGCTCCTGTGAGAATCTACTGCTGTGCTGAGCTGACAGGAGGCGGAGCTGAGGCCGTAATTCTCACTCGCCCACCATGCCCTCCTGCTATGTGGCCCGGGTCCTAACAGACCATGGGCCAGGACCAGTCTGTGGCCCAGGGGCGGGGGACCCTGCTCTTAAGGTTCCAATGATCAGCTCTGAGGCAGTTCAAGCAACAGAGCCCCTTGACGGTGTTCAGGGAGACAGTCCCGATATCCTAAGGGGGCCAATTCAATTCTAACGGTGTTAAAACACATCCTAATTTTGTATCATAAAAAGATTTACTCTCCTAAGCTTAGAACAATATCAAGAAGAAATGAAGTGGATGATGGAAGCCCTGCGGGGTGGGCCTTCGCAGTGGGGAAGGCTGTGGGTGGAGAGCCAGGGCAGCGGGTGGGTGAAGGCTGGGGATGTCACTCTGCATCCTATAAGGCCCAGGACAGCCCGCAGCAGCACAGAATGATCCCAAAGCTAAGAAACCCCTATCGGCCGGGCAGGGTGGCTCACGTCTGTAATCCCAGCACTTTGGGAGGCCGAGACGGGCAGATCACGAGGTCAGGAGATCGAGACCATCCTGGCTAACACAGTGAAACCCCGTCTCTACTAAAAATACAAAAATTAGCCGGGCAAGGTGGTGGGCGCCTGTAGCCCCAGCTACTTGGGAGGCTGAGGCAGGAGAATGGCGTGAACTGGGAGGTGGAGCTTGCAGTGAGTAGAGATCGCGCCACTGCACTCCAGCCTGGGCGACAGAGCGAAACTCCATCTCAAAGAAAAAGAAAGAAACCCCTATCTACCTATCTAGAATGCTCTTGAATGTTCTGGAACCAAGGTCCTTTCTTTTCTTTTCTTCAAGAGAGGGAAGTGCTTATCACAAAGAACCCACAACCTCGACAGTGGACGGGTTGGGGAAGGGTTGGCAGTTGACTCTTTGTCCAGGACCATGTGTAGCATGCATCACTAGAGGTCTGAAGGCCCCACAGAGGCTCTGGTGGTGCAGCTTTGTTTTGGCCAAGGCGTGCAGGCAGTGGTCCTACTCCAGGCCTGGCCCACGCCTTGCCTCAGCGCCCTCTGCATCCTGGCTGGATTCAGCGTCCCGGGGAAAGAGACTGACCTTCTCGACTTGCCCTCAGGTTGATTACGAAGCCTCAGAGCCCTTGTTCAAGGCAGTCCTGGAGGACACGACCCTGGAACAGGCCGTGGGGCTTCTCAGGAGGGTGGACGGCTTCTGCTGCCTGTCTGTGAAGGTCAACATGGATGGTACGCACACCACTCCTCTCGCGTGCACAGCTGCCTGGCCAGTCTCCGGGACCCTTAGGTCCCTGGTGGCTCTACACGCCCAGCAGCCAGGGTCCCCCCAGAGCCAGGAGAGGATCAGCCAGGCTGTGCCCCAGGTCCCCGGGAAGCCCCCAAGCCAGCTGGAAACCTCCCACCCGCGGACTCCAGTGCCAGAGCGGCTTCTGAGACTGCAGAGGGTCCTTTCTTCTCTCCTACTTTAATTTTCTGCAACCTTCCTCGCGCGGGCTCATATTCGCAGTTCATCTGTGGCTCATGTCCCCTTTTATCAGGTTATAAGAGGCTACTCCAGGACCTGGAGGCCAAAGTGGCAACCTCGGGGGACTCATTCTACATCCGGGTCAACCTGGCCATGGAGGGGAGGGCCAAGGAGGAGCTGCAAGTGCATTGCAACGAGGTCCTCCACGTCACCGACACCATGTTCCAGGGCTGCGGCTGCTGGCACGCCCACCGCGTGAACCCTTACACCATGAAGGATGCTGGTGTGCACGGTACCATCCCCAACTACTCCGGGTGAGCAGCTGCCGCGAGCTCCGTGTGTCCCCAGAGAGGCCCACAGGGAAATGGCACCCAGCCTGCCTCGGCTTCCTCCTCCTGCCCAGCAATAGCGGGTAGGCGTGGTGAGACCCCTTAAGGAGGGAAGCCTGCCAAGATCACTGCTGAAGATGTTGTTTCTTTGTGATGGATGCTTTATATCTTGCAAATGAAATGTTCATTCTAGAACATTCTAGATCTGGGTTTCTCAGCTCTAGTACCATGGACATTTGGGGCTGGATCTCTATTTGTGGTGGGGCCGTCCTGGGCACTGCAGGATGTTGAGCAGCATCCCTGGCCTCCCTACCCAGGATGCCGGGAGCACTCCCGTGCCCCAGTTGTGACAACCAGAAATGTCTCCATATGTTGCCAAGGGTCCCCTGGTTCTCCTAGGACAGTCTTGGTCTTAGCACTGAAAGCCCCACTTGCAGGGAAGCCCCTTGGTCCTGGGCAAGCTGGGACAGCTGGTCACCCTCCCTGAGGAGTGACACTGCCCCCTGCCTTGCTCCGTTGAAAACCATTGCTCTAGGCCGGGCGCGGTGGCTCAAGCCTGTAATCCCAGCACTTTGGGAGGCCGAGACGGGCGGATCACGAGGTCAGGAGATCGAGACCATCCTGGCTAACACGGTGAAACCCCGTCTCTACTAAAAAATACAAAAAACTAGCCGGGCGAGGTGGCAGGCGCCTGTAGTCCCAGCTACTCGGGAGGCTGAGGCAGGAGAATGGCGTAAACCCGGGAGGCGGAGCTTGCAGTGAGCTGAGATCCGGCCAGTGTACTCCAGCCTGGGCGACAGAGCGAGACTCCGCCTCAAAAAAAAAAAAAAAAAA
>NW_016806979.1:2825070-2842341 GCF_001698545.2 Rhinopithecus bieti | reverse complement strand
AAAAAAAAAAAAAAAATGAAAACCATTGCTCTAGATCAGCCTATGAGAGGCTCCAAGGTTCAAATGCACGGAACGCACAGTGCTAGAAAGCACAGGTATTGAGCTCAGCACCCCCATCACTTATTGCAAACTCAAGTCCCCTGGGGATTGGAGCCAGCAGATCTAGGGAGAGGCCTAGCACTCTGCATTTCTAACAGCTCTCTTGGTGACTCCAGGCTCCAGGTCACAGACCCACCATGAATATTGAGGTTCTGGAGGGGGGCCTTGTACACTGGCTGCTCAACAGCACCCCCTGGGTCCCGCCCCGGGACAAGTCAATCAGCATCTCCAGAGGTGGACTGAGGCCCTGGAGTCTTTTGAAAGCTCTGGAGACTGGGATGGCCACCGGGGTGGAGCGCTCTGGCCTGCAGCAAAGGGGTGTGTGGAGCTCTAGGTAGAGGGCCTCCTCTCCCACTCAGCCATCTCCCCCACTCTCCCCTGCTTGACTCTCCCCTGCCCCGCTCTCCTGGCAGGAGGCAGCTGGGTCACGGCCTCTCCTGTTCTCCGCAGGGCTCAGCAGCAGCTCATAGACCTCATCCAGGACATGACTCAGCAGTGCGCCGTCACCCGCAAGGTGAGGCTCCAGGAGGGGCCTGGCCCCCACTGGGGTGGGCTGGAAGAGGGGCTCAGTGCTGGCAGGGAGGCAGGGGGCACCGTGTGGAGAGTGTGGGCTGCTGATTGGAGGAGGGTGACCCCACCTGTCTCTCCTCTGGGCCCCTTCAAATCAGGGTAGGGTCTGCAGCCCCCGCACAGCCTACAGGCTCTTGCACAGTGTAGACACACCTCATGCTGCTCTCAGAGTATCTCAGTCTCTGCATCACTCCCAGGTCACCCCAGTGCCAATCATCTCCCCTGAATTCCCATTCCTCTGCATCAGACACCTTTGTGCTCTCCAGACACGGGACACTTGGCAGGTTGCTAAGCACCTGCCCGTCCATGCAGTGGTTCCATGCTAAGAACCACAGGACAGTGCTCAGCCAGTCCCCCACCGATGATGCAGGGCTGGGCACGGGGGAGACCTCTGCCCTTCCTCCTGCCTTTGCAGCCTGCCCCTCACTGTAGGGCCCTGCTTTGTGGCTGTTGACCTGAGGACCCCCTCCCCCCTCCCACCCCCTGGCACGGGCCCTGGGCATCCTGGCTGTTCAGTGGGCACAGTCTGATAGTGCAGAGACCACACTGGATTTGATGGGGTGGGGTGTGAAGACAGGGGGTGCTGGGCCCGTGTTGATGGCTTCAACAGCTTCTCCTCATCCCTTCTCTGTCCCTCTTTCAGCCGTCTTCTGGGGGACCACAGAAGCTGGTCCGCATCGTCAGTATGGACAAAGCCAAGACCAGCCCTCTGTGTTCGTCCTTTGACAGGGGCCAGCTGGACCCCAGCACGATGGAGGGTGAGGCCTGGTGAGCTGGCACAGGGGCTGCTGGCTCCGAGCGGGTGAGGGGCTTTCGGAGCTGCTGCTAGTTGGTCAGCTGGGGCCGGGGGATGCCACCCATTTAGGCCAAGATCTGCTCTTCAAGAATCATGGGGCTGGGCGTGGTGGCTCACACCTGTAGTCCCAGCTACTCGGGAGGCTGAGGCAGGAGAATCGCTTGAACCCGGGAGGCAGAGGTGGCAGTGAGCCGAGATGGCGCCACCGCACTCCAGCCTGGGTGATAAAAGCAAAACTCCGTCTCAGGAAAAAAAAAAAAAGTTCAGGAGAGGAGTACAGGGGCCCAGGACAGAGGGAGGGCTGGGACGCTGCACCCTGGGAGGATGGCTGAGGAGAGGGGTGCCGCTCTCCCAGATCCTTTGGAAGGAAGAAGATCCTGGCTTCCGCCATCCTCCCTTGGGCCTAGAGGAAAACAGGATTAAGTTGCAGGCTGCAAAGCGGTGCCTGGAGAGCCACAAAGCTGTGTAACCCACATGCAAAGGAGCCGCTCGGCCAGGGGCTGTGGAACTCGGAGTGAGTCCTGTGTCCGCTGAGCCTGTGCGCTTGGAATTCTAGGTGTTGGGGCTGCTGCAGTGAGCAAAGCAGACCCAGTCCCTCCCAGGGCAGGGTGGGCTGGCCGGGGGCTGCTGCAGCCTCACCCACCCTCAGGGTCCTCTCCTCCACAGGCTCCAGCGCATGCTTCTGGGCCGAGAGCTGCTTCACCCTGGTGCCCTACACCCTGGTGCGGCCCCATCGACCTGCCCGGCCCCGGCCTGTGCTCTTCGTGCCCAGAGTGGTTGGGAAGATCCTGAGCGAGAAGCTCTGCCTCCTCCAAGGGTTTAAGAAGTGCCTGGCAGGTGTGCTGTTGCCTGGGAATCCCTCTACCCCTCCCTCCACCCCTTCCTCCCTTCTCCTCTTCCTCCCTCCTCCTTCCCTCTCTCCTTCCTTCCCCCACTACATGCATTCCCACACTCACCTGCTGTGTCCAGATAGTTCAGGATGGAGGTGCAGGGCACAAGGGGGCGTGCAGGGTCAGGTTTGTTGAGTGGATGCCCTAAGAAGAGCTTCTCCCAGGGCTGGCAGGGTCCACGGGGACAGGGGCGTTTACCATGGGGCTCCCTCGGACCCCCAGGCAGCTGGTGTATGACAGCCCTGCCCAATGTCACCTGTAGAGTACTTGAGCCAGGAGGAGTATGAGGCCTGGAGCCAGAGAGGGGACATCGTCCAGGAGGGAGAGGTGTCTGGGGGCCGCTGCTGGGTGACCCGCCATGCTGTGGAGTCCCTCATGGAAAAGGTGAGGGCAAGGGCGGGGTGGGCAGGGGAGCTGTCCTGGGAAGGGTTTCGGGAATGCAGAGGAGTGGGATGAGATAAAGGTGCAGGGACCGACCTGGACCGGGGTGACCTTGTTGCTGACCTCTGGGCCCCAACACCCCAGCAGGAGCCCAAACCTCGTCTCAGCCAGTTAGGATCCACGGGACCATGGGTGAGGTCTCCCAGCTCCTTGAGTCTCTGTTTTCTCAGCTTGGGGGATGTTTAATAGATACTTGTTCAAGAATGAATAAATCTCAGATAACGACACTCTCCATGTTTGAAGACGCACACGCATGAAAAGCAGCTCCCCGTGAACCATAGCTTTGTGTCTGCACAGGCATGGGAAGCAGAGTCTGGCATCAGGGTGCCTCCTGTAGGGGCTGGCGGGGCTCCATGCCAAGTTCGCCTCAGTCCCCAGAGCTCACAATTTCTAGATTTTCGCAGTGAAAAATCAAAGGGATGGAAACTCTTAAGACTGCACAGCAAGCAGCCTCATTTAGAAAGTGGCAAACTCAGCTGGGCCTGGAGCTCACACCTGTCATCCCAGCACTTTGGGAAGCCGAGGTGAGAGGATCGCTTGAGCCCAGGAGTTCAAGACCAGCCTGAGCAACACAGTGAGACCCCTGTCTCTAAAAAATATTAAAAAATAAAAAGAGAAGAAAGTGGCTGGGCACAGTGGCTCATGCCTGTAATCCCCACACTTTGGGAGGCCTAGGCGGGAAGATTGCTTGAGCCCAGGAGTTTGAGACCAGCCTGAGCAGCACAGTGAGACACCCGTCTCTACAAAAAATTTAAAACCTAAAAAAATTAAAAGTGGGCCGGGCGCAGTGGCTCACACCTGTAATCCCAGCACTTTGGGAGGCTGAGGTGGGCGGATCACCTCATGAGATCGAGATCGAGACCATCCTGGCTAACACAGTGAAACCCTGTCTCTACTAAAAATACAAAAAATTAGCCGGGCGTGGTGGCAGGTGCCTGTAGTCCCAGCTACTCGGGAGGCTGAGGCAGGAGAATGGCGGGAACCCGGGAGGCGGAGCCTGCAGTGAGCTGAGATTGCGCCACTGCACTACAGCCTGGGCGACAGAGCGAGACTCTGTCTCAAAAAAAAAAAAAAGAAAAAAGAAAAGAAAGTGACAAGCTCTCTTCCCCCATCTTCTCTACAAAATTCAGCTCTCCCCAGCCCCTGCCCTGCCCTCAGCCTGTCCGGAGGGCCCTTCAGACCTGGGCGTGGGCTCCCTTTGCTCCCTCAGAGGCTGGCGATCTTGACTCACTTCTCCCTCTCCCTCCCACAAAGAACACCCATGCCCTCCTGGACGTGCGGCTGGACAGTGTCTGCGCCCTGCACAGGATGGACATCTTCCCCATTGTCATCCACGTCTCTGTCAATGACAAGATGGCAAAGAAGCTCAAGTAGGTGCACGCTGGGAGTTAGGCAGGGGCTTTGAAGCGGCTCCTGGGAGCTGGGCAGGGGCTTTGAAGTGGCTCCTGGGCTCCCCTGAAGCCCATGGCAGGTGCCATGAAAGCCGCAGAGTGTGCTCTGCGGCTTTCAGGAATCTGAAGAGCTGACAGGGCCGTTTCTGCACAACTTTGGGACGAAATTCCTCTGATTTTGGCTGGGCGCAGTGACTCACACCTGTAATCCCAGTACTTTGGGAGGCCAAGGCGGGCGGATCGCCTGAGGTCAGCAGTTCAAGACCAGCCTGGCCAACACGGAGAAACCCCGTCTGTATTAAAAATACAAAAACTAGCCAGGTGTGGTGGCAGGTGCCAGTAATCCCAGCTGCTCAGGGGGCTGAGGCAGGAGAATCAATTGAACCCAGGAGGTGGAGTTTGCGGTGAGCCAAGATCACACCACTGCACTCAAGTCTGGATGACAGAGCGAGACTCTGTCTCAAAAAAACAAAACAAAACAACAGCAACAACAAAAACTACTCTGATTTCACGCTTACCAAACAAACTCCACTTCACATCCGGCCTCGCCAGGATCTTGATACCAGGATGAGGGTGTCTTTTACAGTGGGCAAAGATAGCCTAGTCAATGGAAAATGACATTTTGTCATTGAAATTTAAAGTTGTAAATTAACAAATTGGCACTCCCTCCCCCAAGAGCAGCCCAGAGCAGCACCGTGAGGCCAGACCCCCACCCGGCCTCAGCTCCACTGACACTCCGCACTTACTGGGGCTCAGCTAGCACAATCTAATCCTTGTTAGCTAAGGACAGAAAAAAAAAAAGTAAAAAAATGACTGGTTTCCTTGGGACAGACCGAGATGTCCTGCTACTGTGCCCTTTCTACTCCCAGAACCAAGGCTGTGTTCTAGACAACCTGCCTCCCACCACTGGGGCCTGGGTCCTATTTACTTTACAAGGTCCCCTCAAAGCGAGGCCATCTGTGTTCAGGGGTGTTTGGGTGCATGTCATCACTACTGTAGCCGGGGCTCCTGGGCGCCTTGCTCTCCCCTGAGCCCGCCCCATTCCCCATCTCTGGCCTGTGCAGGAAGGGCCTACAGCGGCTGGGCACCTCAGAGGAGCAGCTCCTGGAGGCCGCCAGGCAGGAGGAGGGACACCTGGACCGGGCGCCCTGTCTATATAGCAGCCTGGCTCCTGACAGCTGGAGCGACCTGGATGGCCTAGTCAGCTGTGTCCGCCAGGCCATCGCCGACGAGCAGAAGAAGGTGGTGTGGACGGAGCAAAACCCCCGATGATGTACCATGCCCCTTCCTGGGACTGTGGGGACCTCTGCGTGCCTGTTAATGCAGTCCTGTTCCTGAGCCCAGACCCTATTGGCACAGCTGTGGGCTCCTGGCACATGAGGCCAGCTGTCCCCTCTGGCTGGGGTCTAACCTTGAACCCTCACCACGTGCAGGTCACACATGGTGAAGCCACTTGTAACTGCACACTTTTCTGTGGAAACATCTTCACCTTTCACCAGGCTTGGCATGGTCTGGACTGGAGACCCTGAGAATGTTTCTGCAGTGGGACAGGAGGGACATCTTCCCATGCCTTCCCTAGAACCGGAGGCCCCGGACCTCTCTGAAAAACCGCCTGTCTGCAGGCCCGATTCAAATCTGTGGGGGCTGCACTTCCCTTTAAAATTTTGAAGTGTCAAAGGCTCACTCCAAAAGCACAGAGGCAGCGGGTGGGGAGTCGGGGTGGCCCCCAGGGTTGCTGCCACCCTTGCCTGGGGCAGAGGCACGAGCCCACATATGCTGTGACCCTGGCCACCTTTTCTCAGCTTCTGAGGCTGCGATGCCTCAGGAACTCCAGTTTACAGAGACCAGTGTGTTTACTTGTAAATAAAGCCTTGGGTGGTGGAGATGGTACTTTCAGTGGGTCTGTGCCCCGTGGCCTCCATGCCCGTTCGGTGGGGATGTCCCAGAGAAGCCTGGCACCAGTGTCCCTGTACAAGGCCCGGCAGACTCTGCCTTCCCCCGACCTGGCTTTGCACCCCAGCCCTTCTTGGGCCAAACATCTTCACTGCAGCTTCCGGGCTCAGGGAGGACCCAGGTCCTCCAGCGCCTGGCCTTGCCTCCGCCTCCTGGGGCTGTTGCAGACTGAAGGTCATTTTGACAGCAGTGTCCAAGAATCAGGAAGCTGTTCTAGAATTCAGGTTGGAAGCATCATAAACGAGTTCAGAAAAAGAACTTCTGCATATTTTACTAAAATAATAAGCTTTTACAATAGCTGGCCTATGGCTTCCCCCAGCCCACCCCAGTATGGAGTGATGGGGAGAGAAGGGCGAGGGGAGCCACCCACTCAAGGAAGCGCCCTCTCCTTCGAGGGTGTCCAGGCCGGGCTTCTGCTCCTGAGGTGGGTGGAGGCAGGGCAGGAACGGCGCCTTCTCCCAGCAATGCTGACGTCACCCAAGAATTAACCCAAGCCAGAGGACGGGCATCGCCACCCAGCAATGCCAGTGCCACCCAAGAATTAACCCAATCCAGAGGACGGGCATCGCCACCTAGCAATACCAGTGCCACCCAAGAATTAACCCAAGTCAGAGGATGGGCATCGCCACCCAGCAATGCCAGTGCCACCCAAGAATTAACCCAAGTCAGAGGACAGGCACTGCCATACCTTCATCTTTGGACACTCTCAAAAAAGATAAGCTTCTGCCCAGAAACACCACAGGTTCAAGCTCATCACTCAGGGAGCCTGCCGCCAATCAGCGGGAGCCTGCCGCCAATCAGCTGAAACCTGCCTGGGGACCAGGTACTTGACCGTGGGGCAAAACAGAAGCAGAAACCTGCCCAAAGGTGGTTGAAAGGCTTCCTCTAGGCCAGACGCTGGTAAGAGCCAGGCGCTGTGCTCCCAGGTGAGTGTGGGTGGGACCTGTGTACTGCCCACGCGGCACCGAAGCCCTTGCCTGCTCTCCGTGAAGGGCTCGTACGTATCTGTGGCTGCCAAAGCCTAAAGAGGGCCTCAAGCCTCCCATTTGCAGGTCCCCAAAGCAAGCCAGAAAACAAGACTCCCTTGTCATGGGCTGGGGGTGCTGCCCTGTCCACAGATCACACACGTCTAGAATTCCCATGCCGGGACGTGGTTCAGACACGAGGATGGCCGTGTCGTCTGCCGTGATGGCAGTGCCCCTGGTGGTGGAGGGGCTGGGCACATGCTCTGGTCCCCCTCCAGGGACTGGCAGGAGTGACCCCACAGGAAGGAAAAACCCTCCTTGGACGGGAGTGTAGACGGAAGGGCTGTTGTCAGTGCTCCCCAGGCTGGCCGGCCACAGGGACATGTCTGGGATGTGTGCACAGGCCTCCTGGGATGGTCACAGCTCATTGTGGAGGGGCTGGCACTGGGGAGAGAGCTTCTCCTCCAGGACGCCGTCGGGGGCACACACCCAGGGGTCGTGGGTCTCCCACTGCCACTTGGTCAGCTGGGCCCGAAGCATCTCCAGCACCTGGGCGAAGCGCGGGTCGGCGGCCAGGTTCTGGGTCTCGTGGGGGTCCTGGCTCCGGTCGTAGAGCTCCCAGCGTGCCCGGTAGTAGTAATGACGGAGGTCCTTGTACCAGCCTGTGGGCTGGCCAGCTGTGGTGCGGTTCAGGAGGTCCTGGAAGGTGGGTGAGACGTAGAAATCCTGGTCGATGGGAAAGGGCATCTTGAAGTGGAGGTTGTGCACGAGGCGTAAGTTCCGGTGCTGCACGGAGCGCATGGGGTAGGACATGGTGACCTCGTGGTGGCTCTGGCTGCCAAAGACGGTGGCCCAGAGGGGCTCGGCCTCCAGCGCTGGCAGGAGGGACCGGCCAGTGAGGTGAATGGTCTTCGAGCCAAAGATGGCGTAGCTGGGGTACGGGACGGAGAACCAATCCAAGATGGTGGGCGTGAGGTCTGGAAGGGAAGCGACATCTCAGAGCAGCAGGGCCCTCAGCACACAGGAGCTGCCCTCCGAAGGGCCGAACCTATGCCACCCTGGGCGGCTGCCTTCTCCAATCCAATCAGCAGCGGGAGGTGCCTTGTCGACCACCTCTCACCGCCATGTCCTCTCTCTGGGCCATGGCACCTTGAATGGTGTAACAAGAGGCCCGGATTCGGTGATGTTTAGGATCCTTCTAAAATCCTATGGACCAGAAAAGAAGTCTACTTTTCAGCAGCTCGTCTACTCCAGCCCTGTGGTGGGTGTGGCTCATAATCTGGGGCCAGAGAGAGATGTGGGCCCGAGCTCGGAGGGAAAAGGAACCTGACTTTGCTGCTGCCCCGGGCCCACCCGACCTGGAGGCTCTGCCAGGCCGTGGCCAGGGCCCGCGAGCCTCTGCCCTGTGCCGAGGGGCTCACCCCAAGGCCCTCACAAGGTCTTCCTGCACCCCATCTTTGTCTGCACGTCCATAACATGGGACTAGATGTCCCAGGCCTTTTTAGAAATGAGCAGGGTCATGAGATGCTTTGGGTCCCCCAGGAAGGCAGGATGGGGTGCATAGATGCTCAAAGGGGGGTCCCCAAGCCCACAGTATCGGCATCACCTGGGAACTTGTCAGACATGCAAACGCTTGAGCCCGCCAAAATCTACTGAATGGGACACTCTGGGAGTTGCAATTTGGATATGAACAAGCATTCCAGATGATTCTGAAGCTCACTGGAGGCAGGCGAGAAAAGGCAATGGTTTTGAAAGCAGTGGGATCCAGGCGAGAATCCTAGCTTAGTGCTTATCAGCTGTGCAGTCTTGAGCAGCTTACTTCACCTCTCTGAGCCTCACTCTTTTCCTCTGCAGAGTGGGAGCGACAGTCCCTTCCTCACCCAGATGACCTGAGAGCCATGTTAGGTGATGGGTGTGGAGCAGCATCTGACAGGTCGTGGCTCCATCCCAGATCCATGCCCACCCCTTCCCTGATGGAGACAGACAGGCGTACCTAGGAGGCTCACGTAGGCCTCGCTGACTTGGCCCCAGCGTTTTGGGTGCTCCGGGGATGACACCAGTAAGGGTTCAGCAGTGCCCGGCCAGTACAGGTTGGTCCTGCCACTGGGGAAGGGGATCCCGTTGTCGGACGTGAAGATCACCAGTGTGTCGTTCAGGACACCCGCATCACGCAGCTCCTGGAGCACAAGTCCAACTCCTGCGGTGAGGGGCCGGGAAGCAGAGCTCAGCTGCAGACACGCACGGAGGCAGGGGTGTGTGCAGACCCACCCGCTGCTTCATCCGGCCGCTGGGCTCGGCGCTTTCCGGATTTGAAAGCATCCTGTAGTTCTTCCCACTAGCCCTGGCTCTTGCCCAGCTCTGCCCAGCTCCCATTCCCTGAGCAGGCCTCGAATAGGCCTCCAGGGACTCCAGTCATCCCTTGGCACTTCTGTGTCACCCCCAGGCAGCTGCTCCCTGGGGCCCGCCAGCTTCTGAGTTCTCTGGAATCTCGTGTCTGTCCCATGGAGCAAATAGGGCAGGGGCCAGAAGACAAGGTTTCCTCTGTACCCACTCTTTCCCAGGTCACTAAGAATTAACGGCACCAACAGGGAAATGGCAAAGCTCCCGACCTCCTGTTGTGGGTTAAACGGTGATCCCCGACCCCAAAAGACATGTGTGCTGGAATCTGTGAAGGGGGCCTTGTTTGGAAAGGGAACTGCAGATAAAGATCCTGGGACAAAATCATCCTGAAGTACTCAGGCAGGCCCTAAAAACGACAGGGTCCTTATAAGAAGCAGAAACAGGCTGGGCGTGGTGCCTCACGCCTGTGGTCCCAGCACTTTGGGAGGCTGAGGCAGGCGGATCACGAGGTCAGGAGTTCAAGACCAGCTTAGCTAATATGGTGAAACCCTGTCTCTACTAAAAATATAAAAAGTAGCTGGGCATGGTGGTGGGCAACTGCAGTCCCAGCTACTCTGGAGGCTGAGACAGAAGAATCGCTTGAACCCGGGAGGTGGTGGTTGTAGTGAGCTGAGATCGTGCCACTGCACTCCAGCCCGGGCAACACAGCGAGACTCAGTCTCAGAAAAAAAAAGAAGAAGAAGAAGTGGAGACACAGACGGAAGAGGAGACACAGGAAAAAAGGCCGTGTGAAGGCTTCAGCGGGGATGGGGGTGATGCTACCGCCAGCCCAGGAACACTGAGCACTGGCGCAGCCCCCAGAAGCTGGAAGAGGGAAGGCAGGGTCTCCCCTACACCTTAAGGGGAACGTGACCCTGCTGACACCTTGATTTCAAACTTCCGGCCTCCAGAACTGTGAGAGTACAAATTTTGGTTGCTGTAAGCCATCCGGTTCACGGGGCTTTTTCGGACAACCACAAAAACTCACACACCTCAAGTTCTCCGTCTGCATACGCTAGGGAACTCCAAACCCCCAGTCCGACCCAGGTCCTGTGGCTGGAAGTACTGAAGTCTTCAGCCAACCTCTGGAGCACCCTAAGGCCCCAGCCCAGGAGCAGTTCCACATCAGGGCAGTCCCAGGGGTGGGTCCTGATGCCACCCACAGGCCCCACCTCTCCATGTGGGCTCTGCCGGCTGCAGCACAGGGCCTGCCACACTGGGACCCTCACCCACACCCTGCTGTGATCTGACTGAGAGGGCGCTGGCCTAGGTTGGGGACCCAGGCCATGGCACCCCTCTCAGTGCCCCATTCTGCAAGCCCACCTTGGTCCATGCGGCCGATGGTGGTGTACTGAGCAGCAAGGTCGGCTCGGGCTGCCGGGGTGTTGGGGATGAAGTAAGGCACCTGGAGCAGGCGGTGGGGAGCCAGGCTTAGAACAGACGGACTGGGGGAGCGGCGTCCAGCCTTCTCCCCGGGGCCTCCTACAAACAGATGAACCCAGAACAGCCTCACTCTGGACCACCCCATCTCTCTACGGTTCTCTCTGTGGTCCCAAGGATGGGAACCTGAATCCAATTTGGTCAGCGCATCTTTCTTCATCACCGAGGGCCAAGGCTGCAAGCTCGCAGGAGGCCCAGGTCCTGACCCAGGGCTGACGGGCATCCTGAAACGCGAGAGGGGCCCTCCTACCAGCACATCCAGTGGGCCATAGGCCTGGGGGGTCCAGTCTGGGATACGACCCATGCCGCTCTCTCCGTTGCCAAACTTCTCACAGAAGGTTCCGTACTGGGGCTGGGAGTGCCCACAGCGGTGGGGATCATGGAAGGCGACGTAGAGGAAGAAAGGCCTGCACGGGAGGAGGCTCATTGCCAAGGCTGCGGGGCCAATGCCGCCTGGCACAGGAAGCCCCTCAGCTCTGCCTCCTCCTCTGTATCTGGAAGTCAACCTGTGACCCTCACTGCCTCAGTTTCCCCAGGTCTCTTCTCCCTCTGACCAGGCTAGTTCGAGTACCTGGAACCTTCTCCCCGCCCCCATTCCAGCCACGTGGGGGCCCATGCATCCCGCCTGAAGACTCCAGGCTGTGCTCTGGGACCAGCCGCCAGGGGGAAGGGGCAGGGGCCCCGACTCATACCGGTCATCCTGAGTCTGCAGGAATTTCCGGACGAGCAGCTTAATTCTGGTGATGTTCCGTCCCACCTGGAGGACAGAGCCGTTCTCCTCCGTGTAAGCAAAGTCAAATGGGTACACGGCCTCCGGCCCCACGTGCTTCTTCCCGATGATGCCTGAATGGGAAGAGAGGCCTGTCCAGAGTCCCTTCTGCCTCCCAACCCCCTCTGCTCCCTTCTCTGCTCCCCTCAGCCCTAAGCGCACTGTGGGTTCTCGTGGACTCACAGTCTAGCCAGGAGACCCAGGCCCAGGTCTTTTGGGACAAGAGCTAAGGGCAGGCCACAGGGGCTGAGGGTGCCTTGGGACAAGGTGCCAAACCTCCTGGGCTCTGGCCTGGCCTCGGTGCCTCACCCCACGCCCTGTCCTTGGCACAGGGTCCTCACCTGTGCGCACGCCAGCTTGGCTGAGCAGCAGCGGCAGGCTCCGCACCTTGTCGAAGGAGTTGAAGTGGTGCACATCCTGGTGCAGCCCGTACATCCCATTCTGATGCTGCCAGCAAAGGTGCATGAGATCCAGGGCCCCCAGGCAGCCAGGGCCCGCCTGCCGCACCTGTTCTCCCACGGTCCTCCCATCCCCGGGGGCCTTCTCGGGGCCCTGATTTAGACTTTGAGTGACCAGCACCCAGAGAGACTGGCTCCACCTCCCCCTCCCTGCCCAAGAGGCCCACGGGTCCCTCTTGTGAAAGGAGGACTTCGCAAGAAAGAAGGGGACCTGGAGGGCGTGCACTGGCACGAGGGCGGCCTTGCTGTACTTTTGAACTTTTCTATTACAATCACACATTACAGAGTGAAAAAGGGCCAGGCCTTGTTTTATTACCTAGTTATTTTATATTGTAAAAGATATTGTACATTTTAAAAACTCAGACTGCCGGCCAGGCACGGTGCCTCACGCCTGTAATCCCAGCACTTTGGGAGGCTGAGGCGGGTGGATCACGAGGTCAGGAGATCGAGACCAGCCTGGCCAACATGATGAAACCTTCTCTCTACTAAAAATACAAAAATTAGCTGGGTGAGGTGGCGGGCGCCTGTAGTCCCAGCTGCTCGGGAGGCTGAGGCAGGAGAATGGCTTGAACCTGGGAGGTGGAGGTTGCAGTGAGCTGAGATGGCACCAGTGCACTCCAGCCTGGGCAACAGAGTGAGACTCCATCTCAAAAAACAGACAGACAGACAGACAGACAGACAATAAGTGTCCTCAAACACCCATGTTCACAGCAGCTTTATTCACAACAGCCAAAGGGTAGCAGCAACCTGAGTGCCCACTGACGGATAAATGGAGAAGCAAATGCGGGGTCCATCCATCCACTGGAATATGATTCAGCCCTAAAGAGGAGGGAAGTTCTGACTCGTGCTACAGCATGGTTAACCCTGAAGACGTTGTGCTGAGTGAAGTAAGGACACAAAAGAGGGGCCAGGCGCAGCGGCTCACGCTTGTAATCCCAGCACTTCGGGAGGTCGAGGCAGGCAGATCATTTGAGGTCAGGAGTTCAAAACCAGCCTGACCAACATGGTGAAATCCCATCTCTACTAAAAATACAAAAATTAGTCAGGTGTGGTGGCCCGCACCTGTAATCCCAGCTACTTGGGAGACTAAGGCAGGAAAATTGCTGGAACCTGGGAGGCAGAGGCTGCAGTGAGCCGAGATCGCACTGCTGCACTCCAGCCTGGGTGACAGAGTGAGACTCTAACTCAAAANGACAGGGGATGGGGGCAGAACGTGGAGCTGGTGTTTCATGGGACACAGCTTCTGTCTGGGAAGATGGAAAAGTTCTGGAAGTGGATGGTGGTGATGGCTGCACAACAATGTGAATGCACTTCATGCCCCGGAACTGTGTGCTGAAAAATGGCGACGATGGGAACATTGATGTTTGTGCATTTTACCACAATAAAATAGGAGTGTGCATGCCCAGCGGCAGCCACTCCCCGCACCATCGCGTTCCTGGGACACTGTGGTGATGGTGGGTCACACTGACTCAGTCCACCAGGCCTCACGCTGTTTACATACGAAGCATGAGCCCCGCCAATCCCCATAACTAGAGTGGCATCTCATTATACCCACCATCTTACAGATGAGGAAACTGAGGCACAGGGAGGTAGGTTACTTGCTCAAGGTCACACACAGAGCAGTGGAGCCAGGGCAGGTAGGTGAGTTGGAGCCCCTAGTCTGCACTTACGGCCATAGGCTGTTCTTGCCTCCTCTTGGAGGTGGGAGGGAAAGTGGGCAATACCCCCAGGGAGCCCGGGGATAGGAGACGTGGCAGAGGCCTGGGCCCCGGACGCCGCCTGTCTACTCCCTGCCCATCCCCTCCTCCTGCCCCTTGCACCTCACCTGGGGCAGGCCAGTGAGGAGGCTGGCGCGGCTGGGAGAGCAGCTGCTGACCGAGGTGAAGGCGTTGCGGAAAAGGAGACTGCGGCGGGCCAAGGCGTCCAGGTGCGGGGTGGCGATGGCGCTGTTGTTGTACGCACCACTCTCAAAGCCTCCGTCATCCGCTGCGTAAGGTGGGAGACAGAGAGCACATGGTGGGCTGCGGTCATGAGAAACAGCACTGGGAGTGAGGGAGGCTGGGGCTGTGATGCCAGGAGGCAAGATACCCAGGTGGGCATGGTACTGGCTCAGCGTGAACTCTCATCGTGAAACGCTATTCTGACAGAGCACTTCATTACCTAGGAGGCATGACACCCACGTGGGTACATCAGACAAGCATGATATCAGAGGGCATGTTAGCAGGTCTGATACTTGGTGGGTATGTTAGCAGGCAGGCATGTACCCAGAAGACCCCATACCCACTGGGTAAGTTAGCAAGAAGGCATGGTACCTAGTGGGCACAATACCTGGTGGGTATATCAGCAAGCAGGCATGGTGGCCAATAGGCATGAAACATGGTGGGTATGTTAGCAGGTGGGCATGGTACCCAGGCAGGCCTGATACCCAGTGGGTATGTTAGCAGGTAGACTGGTAGCCAGCAGGGATGATGCCTGGGTGGTATGTTAGCAGGCAGGCATGGTATTTAAGTGGGCATCATACCACAATAAGCTTGATGATATCCTAAGCAGGCCTGATACCCAGTGGGTATGTTGGCAGTTGGGCACGGTACACAGGCTGAACTGACAGCTGGGGGGTATAAGCAGATGGGCATGGTACCCAGGCAGGCCTGGTACCTGCGGAGGTATGTTAGCAGGCAGGCATGGTACCCGAGTGGGCAAGATACTCATGCAGGCATGATATCCCAACAAGCTTGGTGATACCCCAGTAGGCACGCCACCTGGGTGGGCATGTTAGCTGGCTAGGCATTTAGGCAGACAGCGGCTGAATGCATAGCCACAGCCGTGCATTCCACAGCCGTGCATGGCCACCGAACTGCTGGGCAATTCTGGGCTCTGCAGAAACTGCGTGGGGCAGAGGGCAGGAGAGCTTCACCCAGGGCCCGTCTAAAGATCTGTGTGTGTGCGTCCCACCGCTGCTTCTCACTGATGCCATCTCAAAGGTCTAGTGACCTTGCAGTTATCTATTTCAACGCTTTCACTCTCCACAAAGCAGCGGAGGCCCAAAAAGGTGAGGTGCCGTGCCCAAGGCCACACGCTGGGCAGCGGGAAACGGGGACGGGCCGCTGAACTCCCACAACCACACCAAGCTTCTTCCCCCTGCTCTGGAGTAGAGGACACTGCGGGCACCACAGGAGAGGCTGGTGGGAGCCCCCAGGACCAACACTTCCCCCAGTTCCCTCAGAGGCAGTGCGGTCCACGGGCAGAGGAGGCTGGGCACCTTCCAGTTGGGCTCCCATCCTCCACCCCACAGGACCCAGGGGGTGTGAGCGCATGGCAGCCAGGTAAACCCGGAGGGAGAGCGGGATGGGCTGTGCTCCCTAACCCCCTCCCCACAGGCCAGGAGGAAAGCTGCCCTTCTCCAAACCCAGAGTTTCTCGGCACTTGGCTGTGGGCCTGCTACGGACTGAACTGTATCCTCCTGGAATTCATATGCTGAAAGCCCTGACGCCAACATCACTGTATCTGGAGACAGGGTCCTTAATTAAGGTTAAATGATTCATAAGGATGAGACCCTGATCTGACAGGACTGCGGCCTTATAAGAAAATAAAGAGAGAGCCAGGTGCAGTGTCTCATACCTGTAATCCCAGAACCCTGGAGGCCAAGGCAGGAAGATCACTTGAGCCCAGGAGTTCGAGACCAGCCTGGGCAACACAGTGAGACCTTGTCTCTACAAAAAATACAAAAATTAGCCGGGCATGGTGATGTGCACCTGAGGTCCCAGCTACCTGGGAGGATGAGGCAGGAGGATCACTGGAGCCTGGGAGGTTGAGGCTGTAGTAAGCTGTGATTGTGCTACTGCACTCCATCCTGGGTGACAGAGTGAGACCCTGTCTCACAAAAAAAAAAAAAGAAAGAAAGAAAGAAAAAAAAAAGGAAAAGGAAGTGAGACCACCCCCACCCGCTTGTCACGTGAGGAAACAGTGAGAGGGTGACCACCTGCAAGCCGAAAGCGGACCCTCACTGGAACCCAACCAAGCTGGCACCCTGACCTTCGATTTTCAGCCCACAGAATTGTGAGAAATACAGTTCTGTTTAAGCCAATCCAGGGCAGTCCGTGCTAAGACAGGCCCTAGCCCAGTGGCCGCATAGCCTGGGCTCTGAAAGCCTCCTGTGGGAATCCTCATACACAGATGAGGATCCATGCAGGTTCTCCGCTGAGCTTCTGGGAGGTGAGGAGTTGGCAGGAGAGCTGTTTATGTTACAGTGAGCCGAACCCCCGCCCAGAGACCACAGAATCAATCAGAAAGAGGGCACCTGGCAGGGCGCCAGACCTCAGAAGGGGAAAGAATCGCAGGCCTTGGGTTTGGCCTCGTCACTTGTCATGGGCCAAGAGCCTTGATTACCCAAACCGGAAGTCTTGTGAGCAGCACAGTGCTTGCGCTGGAGGAACCTGGGGTTTCTGAGAGGGACTGGGATTGGGGGAGACGGTGGTGGGTGGGTGGTGGAGGGCTGTGTCCTTGGGACAAGGGAAAAGACAGCTGAGCCACAGCCTATGGGGTCGGAAAAGATTGCAGCCGGGAGGAGATGAGGGCCAGGAGGGCACCCTGTCTGCAGTCTCTGGGGACCTGAGCACCAGCCCCTCCTCTGGAATCCCCTCCAGAGAGCGATCTGGGATCCGTGGACCCCTGAGCCCTGGCTGGGCAGGGTCAGAGGAGGGTGGGGACAGGCGGCAGGAGGTAAATGTCGGGGTGCTGGATGCTGGGGCTCACCCCTCCAGCCCTTGCTGCCCTCTCTGGGGAGACACCCATGAAGAGTCTGGGGGCAACACAGAGAGGAGGACGAGAGGGAATGGCAGTGGGGGATACAAGGGCGAGCAGGGCACACTAGGGTCAGCATTGACCACGGGTGGGGAGGAGACCAGTGGCCACTTCCGCGGGCCACAGCAGGTGGGCGTGGGGGGGCGGCGCCGGCACTCACCGAGGAGCAGCAGTGCGTTCCGGGGGCGCGCCCGACAGAGCCCCAGGACTAGCAGCAGCGCGCAGCAGGTGGGCCCAGGCCGGCGCATGGCGGCGGCGGCGGCGGCTCCGGCTCCGGCTCTGGTCTCTCGCTCGGCTCCGCCCCCGCCCCGCCCCCGCCC
>NW_016806979.1:2805876-2821409 GCF_001698545.2 Rhinopithecus bieti | reverse complement strand
GGGTATGTGTGTGTGTGTGTGTCGTGGGGGTGTGGGTATGTGTGTGTGTGTGGTGGGGTGTGGGTGTGTGTGTCATGGGGTGTGGGTATGTGTGTGTGTGTCGTGGGGTGTGGGTGTGTGTGTGTGTCGTGGGGTGTGGGTATGTGTGTGTGTGTGTGTCGTGGGGTGTGGGTATGTATGTGTGCATGTGGTGGGGGTGTGGGTGTGTGTTTTGATGTGTAGGTGGGTGGGTGGTAGAGGGGGTAGGACGCTTGGCCTTTAGTCTACTCTTTTCTGCTTAGAGGCCAGGACACTTTGAATAAGTGCCTGTGGCCTCAGACCCCAGTTTCCCTTTTCTGCTCTCCAAGAACAGCCAAGCAGGGTGTGTTACCCCCAGTCCTTAGCTGCAGTATCTGCTCTCCAATCCCACCCGTGCCGCCTCCCCCAGCTCACATCTCCCCTCATCCTCTGGGACTGGGTGGAGCTGGGACCAGCTCAGTGTCCCCAGCTCACATCTCCCCTCATCCTCTGGGACTGGGTGGGGCTGGGACCAGCTTGGTGTTCCCTCTTGGCCGGCCAGGGTTCCTGCTGGACTTCATTTCCTGCCCCGTCATCAACGGCTTCACCTCTGCTGCTACAGTCACCATCGGCTTTGGACAGATCAAGGTAGGCACAGTGCCCACCCAGGACACTGCTCTTCGGCTGCTGCTTGTTGGCTCAGGGATAGCGGGAGCAGGACCGAGGCTAGTCCTGACTCCTGTGGCCAGTGGACGTCTTGCTGTTTCAGGTTGTCCTCCGTGGGTTAAGAAGCACGCGGTGCTCTCACGGGTCCCCTGTTAATAAATGACCTTCCTGGGAGGGATGTTGTGTGATGGTTGGATTTTATAGCGGGTAACTTGGGGGCTGGTAATTCCATCTCCCTGCTCTTGCCCGAGTTTCTGTTCCAGTGTGCTTGGCTGGCTCTGTGACGTGGCTCTGTTCTCCCTGCACTGGGCACATCCAGCAGGCCCCACCAGTCACGAGCACGCTGCTAGAATTTCTACAAGCAAATTACTTCCCCATGCTAATTTAGCTAGATGGTTTCATCTGTGCCTTTTTTCCCCCTGGTTTCTGTTTAATATTTCTTAAATGCCATGCATTTTATATTTCCTTTTAAAACATCTATAAGAAACTCTGAAGTCAGTTATCAGCTGAGGGTGTCATTTATTCTGTTTTTGCTGGGTTGTAAGTTCCTCGAGGGCAGGAACTGTCCTTCTCCCAGCCATGGCCGCCCAGCACTGGGGTGCTGCAGTAGGGGGGTGCTCAGTTGGGTGTGTGTGAAGTAAGCCCAATTCCATGGATGGGGCTGTGTGGCCCTCATGACAGACTAGGGTCACATGCTGCCTCCTGACCCTGTGTCACTGCCAGGCTCTGCTCCAGGCTAGCCTGAGACCGTCTTCCCTGATGGAGGGACCATGAGAAGACCAAGGACAGGAGAATGTGTGTGAGTGTGTGTGAGTGTGTGTGAGTGAGTGTGTGTGAGTGTGTGAGTGTGTGTGTGTGAGTATGTGATCAGTGTGTGATGAGTGTGTGAGAGTGTGAGTGTGTCTGTGTGTGATGAGTGTGTGTGTGAGTGTGTGAGTGTGTGAGTGTGTGAAACTGTGTGAGTGTGTGTGTGAGTGTGAGAGTGTATGTGAGAGGGTGTGAGTGTGAAAGTATGTGAGTGTGTGAATGTGTGAGAGTGTGCATATGTGAGAGTGTGTGTGTCAATAGACACTTTGCACTCTTGCTACGTGCGAGGCACTGGGCAAGACTCCGTGTGTGATTCTCAGCACACCCCTGGGAGGTGGGTGTGTCATTATTTCCATTTTAGAGAGGAGGGACCAGCTTAGGTGTGGGTGAGTCTGATTTGTATGTTACGTTATCTACACACCCCTCTCAGGGTTAGCTTGGGAAATGCTGTTTCAGGGCATGGTTGGCTCTTTATTCTGGAAACATCGTTTTTGGTATCAAGAATGTTCTTTTTAGGATCGCAGTGAGAGTGGAGAGTGCCTTGTTCCTGCCTTCATACTTGGCAACTCTAGCCCTGCCTAGGGACTCTGAAGCCATCCGGGGGGAGGGCTCCCCCTGACATGCTCAGGACAGAAGCTCCTATCCCAGCAGTCCCAGAGTCCGCCCGCCCACCAGGATGTCCTAACCCCACCCACTCCGTGCGCAGCCGTTTTAGGGCAGGGTCCTTGAGCCTGTGGCCCTGCGAGCCTGGGCCTCGACTTTCCCCTCTGACTCCTGTCGAGTCTCAGGCGACGTCAAGAACTAAAGCACAAGCTGTGCCTGCACTGTAGATCCCAGCTACGTGGGAGGCCGAGGTGGGAGGATTCGAGAAGCTCTGCTCTGGGGAGCCAGGGCAGGGCAGTGTTTCTCTCTCCAGAAAGCTTTCTTGGGGAACAGGAATGGGAAGAGACTGGGTAAAGAAAAAGAAGGCAGTGTGTCTGTCCCGGGTTGTGATTTGTGAAGGAAGAGAACACGGCATGGGGCAGCTAACACAGACAGAATGCAGTGCCGCAGGGACGGCAGGTGAGGCTGTGATGAGAGATGAGGAGACCCAAGCACTTCCCTCAGGTGGTTTAAAGAACCTCTGATGGCCGGGCACGGTGGCTCACGCCTGTAATCGGAGCCCAGGAGTTCAAATCCAGCCTGGGCCATAGAGCAAGCAAGACCCACCCCCGCCCCCCCAAAGAAAAAAAACGAAACTGGAACACAGGATGGAGTGCCTTCCCCTGCCCAGGATCCCTGAGAGCTGGCATCATGGGAGATTCCTACCTGGCTGAGGATTCCCCAGCCCAGCTTCTCAAAGCCTCTCGGAGCCCTCCACATCTGCGTGCTGGGAAGATTCCGCAGCGGCAGGGCTGGGGGGTGGCGGGGCACCTAGTGACGGAGGCATTCTCAAGCCAGTGGCAGCAAGGGTCTACATTGCAGGGGGCCTGGCCACCGAGCTGCCTCGAGCCAATGGGGGGCGGGGCTGGGCAGCCCATGGCCCCTGGCCATCGAGCTGTAGAACCCGGCTCCCTGCTATGGGGTGACCTACACTGTTTTTTTATGAGAAAAGTAATTTAGAGAAACATATCACTGACCCAGTAATTGTGAAGTACTGTCTCCCCCGAGGGTAGCTTTGATCTCCTGCCCTAGGGGGCGTTGGGAGTGGGCCGATGGGCCCCTGAGCCCCTAAGATGGGCCCCGGAAATGAGGGTCTGGGATGGGGGTGGGGCAAGGGACACTGCCTCAGCCTGGGGGCAGGTGGGCGGGGAGCTGTGGACAGATGGCCTTGGTTTGGGGGCAGGGCCTCTGATCAGCATCTCTGTGTTTGGACAGAACCTGCTGGGACTACAGAACATCCCCAGGCAGTTCTTCCTGCAGGTGTACCACACCTTCCTCAGGATCCCAGAGACCAGGTACCCCGGGCTTTGTTCCTCCCTCCTATAAGGAAGCTCCTCCTCCCACACCTCCTCTGCCAGCCCCCACCTCAGTTTCCACACCTGGTGGCTGCTCAGACAGGGGTCCCCAGGGCAACCCCTCAGCAGCACTTGCAAGCTGTCAAGAAATGAGACTCTCAGCCCTTTCCAGACCTGCCCTATCAGAGCCAGTGTTTTAATAGGAGGCCTGTGGTCTGTGCGCAGGGGAGAATTCGAGAAGCTCTGCTCTGGGGAGCCAGGACAGGGCAGTGTTTCTCTCTCCAGAAAGCTTTCTTGGGGAACAGGAATGGGAAGAGACTGGGTAAAGAAAAAGAAGGCAGTGTGTCTGTCCCGGGTTGTGATTTGTGAAGGAAGAGAACACGGCATGGGGCAGCTAACACAGACAGAATGCAGTGCCGCAGGGACGGCAGGTGAGGCTGTGATGATGGCCGGGCATGGTGGCTCACGCCTGTAATCCCAGCACTTTGGGAAGCCTAGGCGGGCAGATCACCTTAGGTCAGGAGTTTAAGACCAGCCTGGTCAACATGGTGAAACTCCATCTCTACTAAAAATACAAAAATTAGTTGAGTGTGGTGGTGCTTGCCTGTAGTCCCAGCTACTTGGGAGGCTGAGGCAGGAGGATTGCTTGAACCCAGGAGGTGGAGGTTGCAGTGAGCTGAGATCCCGCTACTGTACTCCAGCCCGGGTGATAGAGCGAGACTCCATCTCCAAAAAAAAAAGAAAAAACTCTCTGATGAGGGGTACCTCCCTGCCAGACCATCCAGCAGGAAGGCAGGATACCTCTCTACCTCTCTGGCTGGAAGGGACTGGAGGAGGAAGTGATCTGGGGGAGCTGTAGAGATGGCTGCCCAGTGCTGTGGCCTGGAGGGAGTGGGGGTGATCCTGGACCATCTTCCGCTCCCCTCTGATCTGTTGCCAAAGCTTCCCAGCGGCTGAACCCAGCTGGAAGCCAGTGGGTTCCTTACCCTTCAGAGGCACCAGTGGGCCGGGGTTGGCCTGATGGGGGAGCAGTGATTATGGAGCCTGACCAGTTAGAGAACATCACGGACTGTCAGAGGTAAAAGGGGCCTTACTGACTGTTTAGTCCTAAGCCTTCTAGAATGTCTAGAGCAGGTTGTCCAATCTTTTGGCTTCCCTGGGCCACACAGGAAGAATTGTCTTGGGCTATAGATAAAATACGCTAACGATAGCTGATAAGCTAGAAAAAAAAAATCACCTGAAGAACTCATCATGTTTTAAGAAAGTTTACAAATTTGTGTTGGGCCACATTCAAAACTCTCCCAGGCTGTGCATGGCTCACAGGCTGTGGGTTTGGCAGACTTGTTCTAGAGCCACCTGCAGAGAGCGCTCAGGCTGGTCCCGTTCCTTGTGGTCACTCAGCAGATCCTGTGCCACAGACTTGAGTCCCAGAGAGCTACGGGAGTGAAAATGTGAGCACGTCGCCCCACCGCCATCATGACCCAGGCCTCTCCACTGCCCGTCCTGCACAATCCTGTGTACCCTGAATTTTAAATTGAATTTTGAAGTAGAACAGGGATGTATATGGCTTAGGAGAAAACATCTCGGCCTAGCCTGTGCTTAGTCTTGCAGAGTAGCTTGCTAAGGTTCCTGAGCTTTAGTTAAGTGTCTGTGAAACAGCGAAAATATTGAAAATGATTTATTTCCTTAAGCCTTGAAACTCGCTGTCGTCTGGGGCCAGCCTGGGCATTGGGCCTCTCCTGGGAGCTTCTTGGCGCCTCCCAGCTTAAGCAGCAGCAGGACGCTGGAGTCAACAGGAGGCCTGGGCCAAGCTGGGTGGTGACCAGTCCTCTGCCTGTCCAGGGTAGGTGATGCCATCCTGGGACTGGTCTGCATGCTGCTGCTGCTGGTGCTGAAGCTGATGCGGGACCACGTGCCTCCCGTCCACCCCGAGATGCCCCTTGGTGTGCGGCTCAGCCACGGGCTGGTCTGGTCTGCTACGACAGGTGAGGGACCTCTGGCTGACCTCGTATGCAACCTTGGCTGCAGGTTGGGGTCACTTGGGGAGTCCTGAGTCCCGCTCCCAGAGAGTCTCATGTCATTGGTCTGGTTGTAACTTGAGCATTGGGACATATAAAACACCACACCAAACTCTGGGACATGTGATTGATTGGCTGGTTGATTGAGACGGAGTTTCGCTCTGTCGCCCAGGCTGGAGTACAATGGTGTGATGTTGGCTCACTGCAACCTCCACCTCCCAGGTTCATGTGATTCTCCTGCCTCAGCCTCCTGAGTAGCTGGGATTACAGGCGCATGCCACCACGCCCAACTGATGTTTGTATTTTTAGTAGAGACAGGGTTTTACCATGTTGACCACGCTGGTCTCAAACTCCCGACCTGAAGTGATCTGCCCGCCTCGGCCTCCCAAAGTGCTGGGATTACAGGCATGAGCCACTGCCCCGACCCAAACTCTGGGACATTTAAAACTCCGAACCAAACTCGGTGGGTTCTGATGCAGCCAGAGCTGAAAACTGACGCACAGCCAGAGCTGAGAACTGGCCGGCTCTGGTAGTTCTCACCCTGAAGCAGTTTTGCCCCCTGGTGACATTTGGCAATGTTGGGAAACATTTTTGGTGGATACCACCGGGCAAGGCAGTTGCTGGCAACTAGTGAGGAGAGGCCAGGAATGCCACTAAACCTCTGACGGTACACAGGCTTCCACAGCAAACAGTGATCTGGCCCAAAATGTCAGTGGTGCTGAGGTGGAGAAACCCAGTCTACTGGCCGGTCCTGGGGAGAGAAAGCAAATTCCACGGAGACCAACAGGCTCTGTTTGAATTGTGCAACTTGCTGGGATCCAACTTCAGCCTCGGGGGGGAGGCCGCAGGCTGAGCCACAGATAACCAAGGGTCCTCTGAGAAAGGGGTGGTGAGGGCTGCATTGTGGGAGGAGCAGCAGGGCTGTCAGCAGGTGAAGGACCACCCTAGGGGAGGTGGGAGCCTCTTCTCAGTGCATCCAAGATGGGCACAGGTCCCCTGGCTGAGCACTGGGAGGCCCAGAGAGGAAGGGACACCCAGGAAAGTCAGGAAGCCTAGGTGACTCCGAACCTTCTCAGAGCTGAGGGGACAGATTCAGCTCAGAACAGCCCGAGCTTGGCCTTGCTGTTGAGGGGCTGCAAAATCCAACAGCCATAGGAGAGAGAGGGTGGCTGGATTTAGTTCTTGAGTCACTTCCTCCTACCCAGGCTGGTCTGTTCCCTGTGGTCTCTCCCTGGATCCTGTTCAGCACACCTGAGGCCGTAGTGAACACTGAGAGCCTCGTAGGGTGCAGAGGATGCTGGGTTTAGAGTGGAGATGTCCAGCTTCCAGTCCCAGCCTGGTCTGGGCTTAGACTTGCAAAGTAGCTTCCAAAGTTCCTGAGCTTTAGTTCAGTTGTCCGTGAAATAGTGAAAACGCTTTGTTATCTTATTATTATTATTATTATTTTGGAGCTGGTGTCTCACTCTGTTGCCCAGGCTGGAGTGCAATGGTGTGATCTCGGCTCACTGCAACCTGCCTCCTGGTTTCAAGCGATTGTCCCCCCTTAGCCTCGTGATTAGCCAGGACAGCAGGCGTGCACCACCATCTTACCAGGCTAATTTTTGTATTTTTAGTAGAGACGGGGTTTCACTATGTTGGCCAGGCTGGTCTCAAACTCCTGACCTCAAGTGATCTGCCCGCCTCGGCCTCCCAAAATGCTGAGATTACAGGCCTAAGCCACTGCTCCCGGCCTGTGCTTTGTTGTCTTAAACCTTGAGACTCAGAGTGTGGCCTGGGCCCAGCAGCCTGGGCACTAGGCATCTCCTGGGAGCTTACTGGAAAGGCAGGATCTCAGGCCCCACCCCAGGTGTCCGAATCAGAATCTGCATTCTTCAGCGCATGTCCAGGGGATTCATGGGATCCCCTTAGAAGTCTGAGTTTGGAAGCCGGGCACGGTGGCTCACGCCTATAATCCCAGCACTTTGGGAGGCTGAGGGAGGCAGATCACCTGAGGTCAGGAGTTTGAAACCAGCTTGGCCAACATGGCGAAACCCGTCTCTACTAAAAATACAAAAATTAGCTGGATGTGGTGGCGTGTGCCTGTGATCCCAGCTACTCGGGAGGTTGAGGCAGGAGAATCGCTTGAACCGGGAGGCAGAGGTTATAGTGAGCCAAGATTGCACCACTGCACTCTAGCCTGGCAACAGAGCGAGACTCCGTCTCAAAAAAAAAAAAAAAAAGAAGTCAAAGTTTGGGAACTGCTTAGAGACCCCATGTTTCTTAGAGACTTGTTTCGTATTACTTTAGGAGATGGTGAGTCAGGTGCGGCCACAAGGGGAGACCGAGAAAGGCTCAGGAAGAAAACCAGTTTATTGTACTCCCAGGTCCTAGAGACAGGAGGCACAGCATGCCACGTAGGGCCATGTCAGAGGACACCAGGGTGGCCAGGAGGAGAAGCCAAAGCTGTGGTTTAGGCCACAGCCTTTACTGAGGTTTTCACGATAAAGGCAAGGTGAAGAAAGGTGACCAGCTTAGGACTGGCAGTTGGAGGAATTTTGGTGGGCTTCAGGCGTAAGGCAGAAAAATCTTGCCTCCTGGGGTGCAGGCCAGGCTGGTGGAGGAAGGATGGCTCCAGAGGGGTTAGCTGGCATATCAGAGACATACTTAGGGCTGCTTTTGTCTTTAAGACTTGCCTAACCCTGAAGGCAGTCTCTCCACAGCCAGAAAAGTCTTGTAAGATGTCAAAACGTCGTAATGTACAGAAACTTGAGAAACATTTACAGTGTAGGGCTGCCGTCTCCTTTCTCCCAGCGTGTGTAGCATTGTCCTGGGGAAACTACTTAAAAAGCTTTTGATTTTTTTTTTTTTTTTTTTTTTTTGAGACAGAGTCTCGCTCTGTCACCCAGGCTGGAGCACAGTGGCCGGATCTCAGCTCACTGCAAGCTCCGCCCCCGGGTTTATGCCATTCTCCTGCCTCAGCCTCCCGAGTAGCTGGGACTACAGGCGCCTGCCACCTCGCCCGGCTAGCTTTTGTATTTTTTAGTAGAGACGGGGTTTCACCGTGTTAGCCAGGATGGTCTCGATCTCCTGACCTCGTGATTCGCCCGTCTCGGCCTCCCATTTTTTTTTTTTTTTGAGACAGAATCTCTCTCTGTTGCCCACGCTGGAGTGCAATGGTGTGATCTGGGCTCACTGCAACTTCCACCTCCCAGGTTCAAGCAATTCTTGTGCCTCAGCCTCCCAAGTAGCTGGGATTACAGGCTTGCACCACCAAGCCCAGCTAATTTTTGTATTTTTAGTAGCGATGAAGTTTTGCCATGTTGGCCAGCCTGGTCTCAAATTCTTGGCCTCAAGTGATCCACCTGCCATGGCCTCCCAAAGTGCTGGGCCACCACACCCAGCCTCCTATCTTTTTACTTTTAATGTATTTAATCGATTTGTGTTCTTGTGTTTAATGGTATGTTTTGTAGGCAGCATATAGATGGGATTTGTTTTTAATCTGATAATCTCTGCCTTTTAATTGGAAGGTTATGCCATTTATATTTAATGTCATTATTGGTATGTTTGACTTTAGATCTACCATATTGCTGTCTGTTTCCTGTTTGTCTCATTTGTTCTTTGTTCCCTTTTCCCCCTCCTTCTACCTCTATTGATTAGTTTTTATGATTCCATTTTATGTCCTTTATTGGCTGATTAGCTGTAACTGCTGTATTTAGTTTTTGTTTCTAAGTGGCTGCTTTAAGGTTTGTGGTAAACATCTTTATCTTGCTACAGTATACATTAAACTTCAATTTCATGTGACATTAGAACCTTATAGCAGGCCAGGCGCAGTGGCTCACACCTGTAATCCCAGCACTTTGGGAGGCCGAGGGAGGCAGATTGTCTGAGCTCAGGAGTTCAAGACCAGCCTGGGGAACATGGCAAAACCCCATCTCTACCCAAAATACAAAAAGTTAGCCAGGCATGGTGGTGCATGACTGTAATCCCAGCTGCTGGGGAGGCTGAGGTGGGAGAATCACTTGAATCTGGGAGGCAGAGATTGCAGTGAGCCAAGATCCATCACTGAAGCTGCAAACTCCTGGACTCAAGTCATCCTCCTGCCTCAGCCTCCTGAGTAGCTTGGTCTACAGGCATGCGTCACCACATGTGGCTAATTTTTAAAATTTTTTTGTAGAAACGGGCTGTGTTGCTCAGGCTGGTCAAAGATTCTAGGCCTCAAGTGATGCTCCTGCCTCAGCCAACCAAAGTGCTGAGATTGCAGGTGTGAGCCACCATTCCCTGCAGGAACAAAGTCTTTTATATTTATGCACGTAGTAACTGTTTCTGGTGCTCTTAATTCCTTTGTACAAATCCAAATTTCCATCTGGTGTCATTTTCCTTCTACCTGAAGGACTTTAGTTTTTCTTCTGTTGCAGGCCCGTTGGTGATTAATTCTTTCAGCTCTTTCTTTCTTTCTTTCTTTCTTTCTTTCTTTCTTTCTTTCTTTCTTTCTTTCAAGAGAGAGGATTCTCTCTGTCATCCAGGCTGGAATGCAGTGGCGCAATTACAGTTCACTGCAGCCTTAAACTCCTAGATTCAAGCAATCCTCCTGCCTCAGTCTCCTGAGTAGCTGGGACTATAGGTGTGCATCACCATGCCTGGATGCTTTTTTATTTTTACTTTTTGTAGAGATGGTGTCTTCCTACATTGCCCAGGCTGGTCTCTAACTCCTGGGCTCAAGGGATCCTCCCACCTTGGCTTCCAGAGTGTTGGAATTACAAGTGTGAGCCACTACTCCTGGTCTTCTTTCAACTTTTGACGTTTGTGTGTCTGAAAGTCTATTTTGCCTCATTTTTCAAAGATAGTTTTGCTGGTGATATAATTCTCAACTTTTTTTTTTTTTAGTACTTTCTAAAAAAAATATTTATTTATTTTTTTATTTTGAGACAGTGTCTCTCTGTGTCACCCAGGCTGGAGTGCAGTGGCACGATCTTGGCTCACTGCGTTCTCTGCCTCCTGGGTTCAAGCGATTTTCCTGTCTCAGCCTCCTAAGTAGATGGAATTACAGGCACATGCCACCATGCCCGGCTAATTTTTGTATTTTTAGCAGAGACAGGGTTTCACCATGTTGGCCAGGCTGGTTTCGAACTCCTGACCTCAGGTGATCCACCTTCCTTGGCCTCCCACAGTGCTAGGATTACAGGCGTGAGCCACTGTGCCTGGCCTCAGGACTTTAAAGATGCTATTCTGCTGTCTTCTGGCCCACTTCGTTTCAAGAAGTGTGCTCTCATTCTTATTTTTGTTGCTCTGTATGTAGCCTTTTTCTCCACTGCTTTTAAAATATTCTTTATCACTGGTTTTAGGCAGTTTCATAATGTGGCTTGATGTAGTGTTTTTTGTTTGTTTTTTTCTGTGTTTATGCTTAGGATTCATTGAACTTCTTAGATATGTGGGTTTGCAGTTTCATCACATTTGGAAAATATACACCCATCTTTTCTTGAAATCTTTGCAGTGTCCCCCTATGATACGATTCCACAGAATTTTTTGCAGACGCCCATACCTGTATTTCAGGCACCTGGAAGCTGTTCCCACAGCTCACTTGTGATTTTCAGTCTTTCCCATTGTGTATTTCATGTTGGATAGTTTCTACTGCTACATTTTAGTCTTTTTTTTCTGTAATGTCTCCACTGTTGTTAATTGTATCAAGTGCTTCTTCCATCTCAGACACTGTGGTTTTCATTTCTAGAAATCCAATGTGAATCTTTTTTTTCTTTTTCTTTTCTTTCTTTCTTTTCTTTCTTTCTTTCTTTTTTTTTTTTCTTTCTTTTTTTTTTTTTTTTTTTTTTTTTTTTTTAGATGGAGTCTTGCTCTGTCACCCAGGGCTGGAGTACAGTGGCGCGATCTCGGCTCACTGCAAGCTCCACCTCCCAGGTTCACGCCATTCTCCTGCCTCAGCCTCCCGAGTAGCTGGGACTACAGGCGCCCGCCACCACGCCTGGCTAATTTTTTTGTATTGTTTTAGTAGAGACGGGATTTCACCATGTTAGCCAGGATGGTCTCGATCTCCTGACCTCGTGATCCGCCTGCCTTGGTCTCCCAAAGTGTTTAGATTACAGGCATGAGCCACCGCGCCCGGCCTTTTTTTTTTTTTTTTAAGATGGAGTTTCACTCTATCACCCAGGCTGGAGTGCAATGGTGCAATCTCGGCTCACTGCAACCTCTGCCTCCCGGGTTCAAGTGTTTCTCCTGCCTCAGCCTCCCAAGTAGCTGGATTACAGGCACCCGCCACCACACCTGGCTAATTTTTGTATCTTTAGTAGAGACAGAGCTTCACCTTGTTGGCTGGGCCGGTCTCGAATTCCTGACCTCAGGTGATCCACCTGCCTTGGCCTCCCGAACTGCTGGGATTACAGGTGTGAGCTACCATGCCCAGTCTCAATTTGAATCTTTTAAAATGTATTTTGTACATCTTCACTTAACAGTTGCAGTCTTTCCTCTCGTTTTTTTTTTTTTTTTTTAAGTATGTGGAATTTGGTTACAGTTACTCTTTTAATGTCCAGTTAATTCTGTCATCTTTAACTACGTTACTTATGGGTCTTTTTTTTATTTTTATTTTTTGAGACAGGGTCTCACTGTGTCACCAGGGCTAGAGTACAGTGGCATGATCATGGTTCACTGCAGCCTCAACCTCCCAGGCTCAAGTGATCATCCCACCTCAGCCCCCCAAGTAGCTGGGACTACAGGCATATGCCACTGTGCTCAACTAATTTTTTATTTTTTGTAGAGATAGTGTCTCACTAATTTGCTGAGGCTGTCCTCAAACTCCTGGGCTTCAGCGATCCTCCTGTCTTGGCCTCCCAAAGTGTTGGGATTACAAGCATGGGCCACTGCAGCCAGCCATATTTTCCTGCTTCTTTGTATGCCTGGTAATTTTTGTTTGCATGGATGCTAGATTTTGTGAGTTTGAGGTTACTGCATGCTGGATATTTTTGTATTCTATAAATCTTCTTGAGCTTTGTTCTGGGATACAGTTAAGTTTCTTAGAACAGTTTGATCCATTTAGGATCTTACTTTTTTTTTTTTTTTTTTTTGAGACGGAGTCTCGTTCTGTCGCCCAGGCTGGAGCGCAGTGGCCGGATCTCAGCTCACTGCAAGCTCCGCCCCCCGGGTTTACGCCATTCTCCTGCCTCAGCCTCCCAAGTAGCTGGGACTACAGGCGCCCGCCACCTCGCCCGGCTAGTTTTTTGTATTTTGTTAGTAGAGACGGGGTTTCACCGTATTAGCCAGGATGGTCTCGATCTCCTGACCTCGTGATCTGCCCGTCTCGGCCTCCCAAAGTGTTGGGATTACAGGCTTGAGCCACCGCGCCCGGCCAGGATCTTACTTTTAAGCTTTGTGAGCTGGACCAGAGCCGTGTTCATTCTAGGGCAAGCCTAATCTGGCCCACCACTTGATTTTGTAAATAAAGTTTTATTGGAAAGTAACTCCCATTCATTTACTTTGTCAATGTCAACTTTTATGCAGTAATAACAGACTTGAGTAGTTGCACCAGAGACTTTATGGCCCACAAAGCAGAAGGTTTTTAGTATTTAGTCCTTTACAGAAAAAATTTGCCAACCCCAGGCCTTGGGCTAATCTTCTCCACTGCTGAGGTAAAACCCTCAGGAGTCCCTGATACTCCATGAATTATGGGGTTTTTCACTCTGGTGTGAGTCCCTGGGATTGTCCCTTGTAACCCTCTTCCCCACTGTGGATTTGGGTCTTTTTCGCCCCACTTTGCCTTGACCAGTTCTCTGCTGCACACCCAAGGGCACCTCTGCAGATCTCTGAGCTCTGTCTCCGGCCACCCTCTCTGCTCCTGTGACCTTGCTGTCAGCTCCAGCTGCAGGCCTCCTCAGACTCCCTCCCAGCATTGCCCCCTGAACTCAGGGCTCTGCTAGGGGTCCCCTCCATACACATGGGGACCATCGGGGAAACTGCAAGCAGCCAGCAGGGCAGTGACAGACTCACCTCCCTCGTTTCCCTGTGGCCGTCATGCCCGCTGTCCCACATTTTGGAGGCCATTGTTTCTGTTGTTCGGGGAAGGGGATACATCTGGCTTCTTCCTCCCTTGTGCTTTGAGGTGGATGTGCCCTCGGCACCTGATTTCAGAGAGTCTTTGCCGGGGTGCACGACGTCCAGTGACCTGGAGCTTGGTGGCAGGTGGCATGTGCACCTGTCTGCAGCGTGCAGCTCTGCCATCCCACCTGTTCACGCTGCCACATAGCACTTGTGCCTGTGCTATGTTTCCCAGAGTGCAGAGTGAGGACTGTGGCCCAGCGGGGGCCTCTTCTGCCCCTGGGGTGTCTGCCCCAATAATCTGGAGTCAGCTGCGCTACCCCACGCTCGCCAGGAGCGGGGTCCTGAACGCACCTCTCCTTCTCTCCTAGCTCGCAACGCCCTGGTGGTCTCCTTCGCGGCCCTAGTTGCATACTCCTTCGAGGTGACTGGATACCAGCCCTTCATCCTAACAGGGGAGACAGCTGAGGGGCTCCCTCCAGTCCGAACCCCGCCCTTCTCAGTGACCACAGCCAACGGGACGATCTCCTTCACCGAGATGGTGCAGGTGGGCAGAGCCAGGAGCCAGGATGGCGTGGCCGAGGCTGCAGTGGCCCCTGGCCTGGCCCCTACCCTGGTGCGTCTGCTGGGTGCCGGGGGTCTGAGGTCAGTTGGGACAGCTGAGTCCTCAGGAAGGGACATCTCCGTCATTAAAGAATCCCAGGTCGGACGCAGGCTCAATGAGCTCAGGGATGTCACGTTTGTGTTCCGGGGTGCTTCTCCCGTTTTGGACTCCAGCTGAGATAAATTTGCTGTGTTCCTCCCAGCACCTGGCACCTCTTCAAACAAGGAGGTGCATCCTGCAGCTGACAAGCACTTGCTCCTGTTACCTGTGGGGAGGTGTAGCTCCTTGCTGCCTTCATGGGTCACTGCCGGGTCCTACCCCTTAGGAAGGCCACTCACCATCCCTCTCTCCTCTCTCAGGACATGGGGGCCGGGCTGGCCGTGGTGCCCCTGGTGGGCCTCCTGGAGAGCATTGCGGTGGCCAAAGCCTTCGGTAAGACACCTGTCATCCACGCCCCGGGCCTCCCAGTGTGCCGGCTGGGCTGGGCCTGCCTGCTTTCTAGCTTGCTTTTATCTGTCACTAGTGTTAGAAATTTGAATTCGTAATACATGCTCATGATAGATATATACGTACTATGTACATATGATAAAACTGGATCTATAACGAGACATCGCCCTCCCACCCCATGGTGTGCTGGTGAGTGTCGTAACAGCCTCTGCTCTTTGTGGAAATAAAAGGTTTTGCTTCGTGGCCCTTGCCGATGTCCATGGTGTAAATGCTGCTGTCTGATTTTGAGGTCACATCGCTGAACAGGGAGTTTGCACATGGAGCTGGGTTGAGATCTGCATGAACAACCATATTCTATGGCATCTCCACCATGTAGATACAGTGGGTGCAAATAACCTCATCAGCAGTAGCCAAATGCCAAATACATTAGGAAGTGATGAGTTTTAAGCATTATCTTTGGGCCAGGCATGGTGGCTCAGGCCTGTAATCCCAACACTTTGGGAGGCCAAGACAGGAGGCTCGCTTGAGTTCAGGAGTTTGAAACCCACCTAGGCAATATAATGAGACCTCGTTTCTATTAAAAATAAAAATTAGCCGGGCATGGAGCACACCTGTGGTACCAGCTGCTCGGGAGACTGAGGCAGGAGGATCACTTGAGCCCAGGAGGTCGAGGTGGCATTGAGCTGTGATAGTGCCGCTGCACTCCAGCCTGGGCAGCAGAACAAGATCCTGTATTATCTGTTTAGTTGAAAGTTTTGGCCAGGCGTGGTGACTCATGCCTGTAATCCTATCACTTTGGGAGGCTGAGGTGGGCGGATCACGAGGTCAGGAGATCAAGACCATCCTGACTAACATGGTGAAACCCCATCTCTACTAAAAATACAAAAAAATTAGCCAGGCGTGGTGGCGGGCGCCTGTAGTCCCAGCTACTCTGGAGGCTGAGGCAGAAGAATGGCGTGAACCCAGGAGGCGGAGCTTGCAGTGAGCCGAGATCATACCACTGCACTCCAGCCTGGACGACAGAATGAGACTCTAAAAAAA
>NW_016806979.1:2774176-2805598 GCF_001698545.2 Rhinopithecus bieti | reverse complement strand
AAAAAAAAAAAAAAAAAAAAAAAAAGAAAGAAAAGAAAAGTTTGCCAACCTCTGTCTTAGATCCATGTTCCTGTGCCTTCCCCTCAAATCTTGGCCTGCTCACCTCTCTGAGATGGCCCATCTTAGACTTTCCAGTCGTCTCAACTGGTCATCAGAGAGGTTTCCAGTTTAAAATGTTTTTCTCGTTGGGCGCGTTGGCTCACGTCTGTAATCCCAGCAGTTTGGGAGGCCGAGGTATGCGGATCACCTGAGGTCAGGAGTTCGATACAAGCCTGACCAACATGGTGAAACCCGATTTCTACTAAAAATGCAAAAATTAGCCAGGCGTGGTGGCATGCACCTGTAGTCCCAGCTACTCAGGAGGCTAAGGCAGGAGTATCTCTTGAACCTGGGAGGCAGAGGTTATGGTGAGCCAAGATCACTCCACTGCACTCCAGCCTGGGTGACAGAATAAGACTCCATCTAAAAAAATAAAAATAATAAAATAAAATGTTTTTCTTATTATAAAAAGTGTTGTAATCCCAACACTTTGGGAGGCCTAGGCAGGAGGATCGCTTGAGCTCAGGAGTTTGAAACCCACCTAGGCAACATAACGAGACCTCGTTTCTATTAAAAATAAAATTAGCTGGGCCTGGAGCACACCTGTGGTACCAGCTGCTCGAGATCCTAAGGCAGGAGGATCACTTGAGCCCAGGAGGTTGAGGTGGCATTGAGCTGGGATAGTGCCACTGCACTCCAGCCTGGGCTGCAGAACAAGATCCTGTATTATCTGTTTAATTGAAAGTTTTAATTTAATTGTTAATGGCTATGTTTATTAATATACATTCATTGTAGAAAATGTCAAAAGTGCAGAAATGAGTAAAGAAGAGACAAATCACCCATAATCTGTTTTACTACCACAATTAACTACTGTTTACATGTTTTCTTCTTGTTGTTTGAGACGGTCTCTGTTGCCCGGACTGGAGTGCAGTGGCACGATCTCATCTCACTGCATACTCAACCTCCTAGTCTCAAACCATCCTCCCACCTCAGCGTCCTGAATATCTGGGACTATAGGCACACACCACCATGCCCGGCTAACTTTTGTATTTTTTTGTAGAGATGGGGTTTTGCCATGTTGCCCAGGCTGGTCTCGAACTCCTGGGCTCGAGCGATCCTCCTGCCTTGGCCTCCCAAAGTGCTGCTATTACAGCTGTGAGCCACCGTACCTGGCCTGATTACATGGTATGATACCTCTTTCCACTCTGTGATACATTCAAGCACATGTTTACATGCGCATGTATGTGAATATTTTAGATGTGTATTCATATAGTTATATTTACAAAACTTATTGCCATATGTAGAAATTCATAATCTGTTTTACATTTTGTGAATACTTTTTGAGTGATGTTGAATATCAGTGACCATGTCTTTACTGTTGGTTCCCTTTAGCATCTCAGAATAATTACCGCATCGATGCCAACCAGGAGCTGCTGGCCATTGGTAAGACCCCAGCTGTGGGGAAGACCCCCCGTGGGCCTCCAGGGACCCAGGCCTGCCCCTCTGTGTCTCCTGCGTCGTAGGAAGACCGTGATGGTGGTGATGAACTGGGAGGGCAAAGGTGGCCCCGGATGGGCTCTTCGGGAATATTTTGTTTTGTTTTGGGTTTTTGAGACAGAGTCTCGCTCTGTTACCCAGGCAGGAGTGCAGGGGTGCGATCTCAGTTCACTACAACCTCCGCCTCCCAGGTTCAAGCAATTCTCCTGCCTCGGCCTTCTGAGTAGCTGGGATTACAGGCGTGTGCCACCATGCCTAGCTAATTTTTGTATTTTTAGTAGAGACGGGGTTTTACCATGTTGCCCAGGCTGGTCTCGAACTCCTGACCTCAGGTGATCTGCCTGCCTCGGCCTCCCAAAGTGCTGAGGTTACAGGCATAAGCTACCGCACCTGGCTCTTCTGGAATATTAATAAGAACTCATTGCCAGACCTCCACACTGCTCAGTTTAACCCCTAAGAATAAGGAGCCGACCTCTGTTATCTGTCCGACCACTTGCTGAGCACCTGTGCTGTGTACATGGCCCTGAGGTCTGTAGCCTTGGTCTAGATCCAGGAACACCTGGAATGTCCCACCTCAAGGAGGGAGCGGCCAGGGACAGGGTCGAGAGCTGAAGGCTGTGGCCGGGGGAGTCCAGAGCAGTCTTCTGATTGTACCCGCACCCTGCCCTGTGCCTCCCTCCAGGCAGGGGCAGGTGGATTCATGAAGACTCGGGGGCCCTAAGTTGCCTGCCTGTGGATGGGGGGTCGTGCCTGCTTTCACTGTTTAGTTTCCTCTTGTTATATCTCTGCAGGCTGACTTCTTAGTGGTGTATTTTGAGACTACAGTGTGAATATATATATATTTTTTGTGTGTGAGACTGAATCTTGCTTTATTGCCTGGGCTAGAGGGCAGTGGTGCGATCTCAGCTCACTGCAACCTCTGCCTTCTGGGTTCATCTGATTCTCCTGCCTCAGCCTCCTGAGTAGCTGAGACTACAGGCGCGCGCCACCATGCCTGGCTACTTTTTGTATTTTTAGTAGGGATGGGGTTTCACCATATTGGTCAGGCTGGTCTCAAACTCCTGACCTCGTGATCCACCCGCCTCGGCCTCCCAAAGTGCTGGGATTACAGGCACCCGCCACCGCACCCAGTCCAGTGTGAATCTTAAATTCAGTTATCGTGACTGACTCGTGGGTCCCAGGCCTTCCTGCCTTTCCTTCTCTCCCCTCATGAGACTGGCGCAGGGTAACCCAGGAAGCACCATGGGCTTCTTCCCAAGGGGTGTCCACCCTGACAATTTCGTGAGAGCCATTTGGCTTCTTGACAGCAAAGTGAGTGACCCAGGTTGGGTCACAAAGGGACGTTGCCCGGGCTCCTCTCCGAGCCATGGAGAGCGAGGCATTAGTTGAGTGGTGGAGCTCGACTTCCTAGGACTCACACACTCTCAGGCCGAGAGAATCCACGGCCTCCCTGAAGCCCCCCAGTAAATCTTCCAAATGTGATTTCCCAGAGCATCCCATTCCCATTACTTTACTTATTATAATTGTTATTTGAGACGAAGTCTTGCTGTGTCGCCCAGGCTGGAGTGCAGTGGCACGGTCTCGGCTCTCTGCAACCTCCGTCTCCTGGGTTCAAGCAATTCTGCCTCACCCTCCTGAGTAGCTGGGATTACAGGCGCCTGGCCCCAAGCCCGACTGATTTTTGTATTTTTAGTAGGATGGGGTTTTGCCATGTTGGCCAGGCTGGTCTCGAGCTGCTGACCTCTGGTGATCTGCCTGCTTTGGCCTCCCAAAGTGCTAGGATTACAGGCCTGAGTCACAGCCCCTGGCCCTATTCCCATTACTTTAAAAATACCACAGAACTATTCTGATGGCACGCTGAGTTCCAGGGATACAACGCAGACAGTGCGAAGGTCAAGGTTACTGTGACAGCCATGGGATTCCTTCATCTCTGATAGGCCAGATAGGCTTCAGCAGCTGCACAGCAAGAAGCTGGCTGATGTGAGCCCATAAAGGCCAAGCTGGGAGGGGTCGCCCTGGTCAGCTTTGGCTCACAGAGTTGGGTCCCCAGCCCAAGCTGTTGCAGAGTGAGGATGATCCCGTGCAGCCTGCGGTCACCGCAGGCCTCTGCTGAGACCTCCCACGCCTGCATTTCCTTGCCTTATCCCCTCTCTCTCAGGGCTGTGAGCTGGGCTGTGTCATCTGGGATGCCCTGATACTGAGTTGGCCCCAGCCCAAGCTACCTTGAGAGCAGGCCCTGCACCTTTGAGACCTGAGAACTCCCTGTGGGTCTTAGCGAGCAGGAGGGATTCTGGTTTTAGTGGTGAGACAGATGCTGGTGGGAGCGTGGGGTCTACCTGAGCAGTGATCCCCGTTCTTGGGCCTCAGCGATGCTGCAGGCGTGGGCTTTGTCTGTTGTCGGCAGCCAGCATCACCTGGGGAGGCAGCATACCAGCCATGACCTTGGCCTCACTGTGGCTGTCATCTCATGAGAAGGAGTGCTGGGTTTGAAAGGAACTGGGTGGAGAACTGTGGGCAGCCACTGACCTCCCGAGCACGTAGAGTTTGTCTGACTTTGTCTGACGGGCGCTTTCATCTCAGCTGTCACCCGCTCCTGGGTGGTGAGATGCTCCCCTCTGTTATGCGTGGGGAAGGCATGTCCTAGTCACACAGGAGAGGCTGATTGAGAAGTGTTTAAAAGCTAGGATCTGACTGGGCGTGGTGGCTCACACCTGTAACCCCAGCACTTTGGGAGGCTGAGGTGGATTTATCACCTGAGGTCGGGCGTTTGAGACCAGCCTGGCCGACATGGCAAAACCCTGTCTCTACTAAAAATACAATTAACTGGGTGTGGTGGCTCATGCCTGTAGTCCCAGCACTTTGGGAGGCCAAGGCAGGTGGATCACCTGAGGTCAGGAGTTTGAGATCAGCCTGACCAACATGGTGAAACCCCATCTCTACTAAAAATGCAAAAATTAGCCAGGTGTGGTGGCACATGTCTGTCTGTAGTCCCAGCACTTTGGGAGGCCAAAGCAGGTGGATCACTGAGGTCAGGAGTTTGAGATCAACCTGGCCAACATGGCAAAACTCTGTCTCTACTAAAAATACAAAAATAAGCCAGGCGTGGTGGTACGTGCCTGTAATCCCAGCTACTCGGGAAGCTGAGGCAGGAGAATCGCTTGAACTGGGAGGCGGAGGCTGCAGTGAGCTGAGATCGTGCTACTGCACTCCAGCTTGGGCAACAGCCAGACTCTGTCTCAAAAAGAAAAAAAAAAAGGCTGGGCTCTGCATCTGCAAGAGTGTGGCCTGTTTTCTTCCCTGAAAGAGTGCACAGGCTCAGGCCCCCAGGATAATTCTCGCGAGCCCCGCCTTCTGGGTTTTTATCCCCTCCCCATCTTTCCCTCCATTCTGTGTGCCCACCCTCCCTGATCAGCCTGTCTTGCTCCTCCCCAGGCCTCACCAATGTGTTGGGCTCCTTCGTCTCCTCCTACCCAGTCACAGGCAGCTTTGGACGGTGAGTGACCTGTCTTCCACTTCTGCTTGCCCACGTTGGATGCCTTTACGTTGTTATCCTGACGAGGAGTCTGCCTGCCCTGACCCTGGCGCCCCGTCCTCTGCTGTGAACTCTCCGTGGAGGGGCAGGGCTGGGGGTCACCCCGCTGTCCTCTAGGGTGTTCTGTTTCTTTACTCTCATAGATGGTCCTGCAGTTTAATACTAGAAACTTCCACCGGGCGTTGTGGTATACCCTTGTTATCCCATTTACTCTGGAGGCGGAAGCGGGAGGATCGCTTGAGCCCAGCAGGTTGAGGTTGCAGTGAGTTGTGACTGCACCGCTGCACTCCAGCCTGGGCAACAGAGCAAGACTCCGTCTCTAAAACAAATACTGGAAAGTTCCCAGCACGTCAAAGCCCTTCTAGCTCCTGGTGCCAGAGTCAATTCCTAAAAGGACGTGGAGACAGGAAGGGCTGCAGCTCTGCCCTGAAGAAGCCAGGCGTGAGGCTTAGCCCAGACGCCCTGGGGCCCCTCCTCAGTCAGGACAGCAGGATGGGGGTGATCTGTGGCTTAAAGGAGAGGAGGCACCGCTTGGCAGTGCCCAGTCCCCCAGCTGCTGACGCTCACCCTGCAGGGTGTGGGGCCCCCACCTGGATGGGGGCAGGAACCCAAAAGGACGTGTGCTTCCTGAACTGCTTCTTATAGTCAGGGTGGCCTGAGCACAGCGGTCTGTGACTGCACCCTAAGTCTCTCTGCCTTGCCCCTCTTGCAGTCCCCGCCTGCTTCCTAAGCCATGCTGGGAGCTGACGTCCCCTCAGAAGAACAGCCACAGGGTGTGGACTGAGATTTCCCCTTTCCCGGCCCCTGGTGACTGACAGTCTCTATGTTGCCTTCCAGGACAGCCGTGAACGCTCAGTCGGGGGTGTGCACCCCGGCGGGGGGCCTGGTGACGGGTGAGGCCCTCCATCTTCCCCTTGTGCCCCCAGCCCTGAGAGTGGGAGAAAGGGAGGAGGGGGCCCAAGAGATGTCCCTTTGGCTCATGGGCCGTGTGCCCCGGACTGCACAGGGACTTGGGGGGCCACAGAGGAGTAGGGGGACTGCAGGAGACTGAGCAGGGGCTAGGGGCCTTGGCACTCGTCGCCCTACCCCTGCCCCCGTCCCCAGTGGGCTCCGCTGAACAGGAGGCTGCTATGCTGCGTGCTGGGGGGACCCTGCCACCTGAGGTCACCCGTGTTGCTGCGCCCCGCAGGAGTGCTGGTGCTGCTGTCTCTGGACTACCTGACCTCACTCTTCTACTACATCCCCAAGTCCGCCCTGGCCGCCGTCATCATCATGGCCGTGGCCCCGCTGTTCGACACCAAGATCTTCAGGACGCTCTGGCGCGTTAAGAGTACGTTCTTGTCCTACGGGGAGAGCACTGTGATGCAGTGTCTGAACGCGGAGAATGTCATTTGTGCTACACCATTTTCCTGCAGCCACCGCTGCGGGGCTGGGGCTGGGAAGTTAGGGCAGTCCTGGAACAGAGGAGTGGATGGCCAGGAGATGACCCCAGAGATGGTCCAGAGGCTCAGTGGGAAGAGCTGGAGCTCCTTGTCCTGACACCTGGGGTCCTGAGGGGAGCACTGACCCGGGGGAGGGTCCCCTCCTGATCCCCCTGCCCTCATTTCCACCCTCCCTGCTGCCTCTAGCCACCGCTCTGCCCGGCCCAGCTGGGGGAGGGACGGGAGACGTGCCTGGTAACCAGGGGCAGTGGAGCAGCCTTGCACTCAGGCCCTGACTGCCAGGTCCTTTAACTTAACATGTGTTGTTTTCTTTTGTTTGTGGAAGAAGCACGGAGTAGGTTCACCTAGCTGACTTGGCATTTTCTGGTCAGCTCCAGCAAGTTGCCAGGTGAAAGGATGGATAATTTTCTTGCACGCCTGTAGCATGCCAGGGCCTTTCGCATGCCAGTGCACTGGGGCTTTAGAACAGCCCTGAAACATGTTAATATGCACACGTGGAATGGGATGGTCGCTACCACTAGAAACCGAGGCTTAGCCAGGGTGGGGCGGGCCTGACCTATGTGAGGTGGAATCCCCGCCAGGCCTGAGCCCATGCACTTTGTCCCCAGGGCACCTTCTCGGCCAGATCTCAAGAGTTCACGTGGTCCCTGCCCCACTCCCCAGGCCAGCTCTGTGCCCTGACAAGCCGCTGCCACTCCCCTCCCTGAGGTGGGAGGCCAGGGACCGAGCGGGCAGGTCTCAGCTGCGCTCAGCTCGGATGAGGAGGGCATTTCCTGCCTTCGACTTGAAGGCTGGCCTGGTCAGCAGCTGCTGTCCCCAAGTCCTCAGGAGTCCCCTCGGGGGCTGCTTTGGGTCCATGAGCACCTTTACTCATATGTGGGGGGTAGAAAGCTCTCACTGGTCAGCAGGGCCATGTTGGGGGCTTGGGTGGCTGCCAGGCGTCCCTCAGCAGCGCCCGTCTCCTAGGGCTGGACCTGCTGCCCCTGTGCGTGACCTTCCTGCTGTGCTTCTGGGAGGTGCAGTACGGCATCCTGGCCGGGGCCCTGGTGTCTCTGCTCATGCTCCTGCACTCCGCAGCCAGGCCCGAGACCAAGGTACCCTGCTGGGGCCTCTGAGTGGGGAGTGTGCTGGGGGCAGGACTCCTGGGCACGGTCTTATGTGTTGAGGGTCTGGGGTGATGGTGGTCGTGGGCGCTGCTGAAGGGGACCGCTTGCTGGCAGGCGGGCAGCCACCCTGCTATAAACCATGGTGTTCTCCCACTGTGTGGGGGCCATGGGGGTCTCCCCTTAGCACCCCACTCCCGGTTCCCTCCAGCGCGCTAGGTTGGGTGGGGGCTTCCTGCTTGGGACAGGCCAAGCCTGGTGGAGGCTGCCCGGTCTCCAGGACTCACTCCTCCCTGCAGGTGTCAGAGGGGCCGGTTCTGGTCCTGCAGCCGGCCAGCGGCCTGTCCTTCCCCGCCATGGAGGCTCTGCGGGAGGAGATCCTAAGCCGGGCCCTGGAAGGTGCATGGGCGGGGGCCAAGGTGGTCTGAGGTCGCTCCCCTGTCCTCTGCCCCCCACTCCCAGCTGTTCAGGACCCCAAGGCCCTGTCCCCGACACTCTCCAGTCCACAAGGATTCAGGCATCTCTGAGTGGGCAGGACTGTCCCCTGTGGGCCTCAGCCAGTGACTGCTGCAGCAAGGGTGGTGGCTTCCCACGTATCACTCCTTCCCTGCCCCTAAAGTCCCCTTCCTGTTTCTGGGGGGTTGATTTTAGGGGAGCCAAGGGCCTGTGAGTCCTAGGAGGGAAATAGCTGCTGCTGTCATCAAACAGTTGTGTGTCTGGTCCTGCCACCCGAATCCCCCAACTGGGTGACTCAGTCCCCACGAGATGGAGCACTCTGGCCTCTCTGTCCCCTGCCCCTGGCCAGAGCCTCCTTTGGCCTCTGCAGAGCGGCTTTGGGCTGCTCTGCGTGGCATGACCCGGCTCGGACCTGTCTCCCCAGTCTCCCCGCCACGCTGCCTGGTCCTGGAGTGCACCCATGTCTGCAGCATCGACTACACCGTGGTGCTGGGGCTTGGCGAGCTCCTCCAGGACTTCCAGAAGCAGGGCGTCGCCCTGGCCTTCGTGGGCCTGCAGGTGGGTGTGTGCTGGGCTACCTTAGGGGTTAGCAGCTGCCTCAAGTCCTTCCTGTGCCTGCCTCCCGTGGTGAATGTGACATTTCTGGGCTATGATACTGGACGGCCCTTCGGCCAGTGCTGGCTCTGCCTCTGATTTAAACAGTTCTCGTTCCCATCTGGCCTTCCTCGTCCCTCCCTGTGGAATGGGGAGCGGTGGCCCCCAGTCCTCTGAGGGGTCACATTATGGCTTCATTTCCCTGGTGGGCACTGCTACACTGTCCTCAGTGCTGGGGACACACGGTGAGTGAGGGTCAGTCCCTGCTCTCAGAGGAATTGTGTTTTAGGAAACAAAAAGAGACAGGTGAGGCCGGGCGCAGTGCCTCACACCTGGAATCCAGCACTTTGGGAGGCCGAGGTGGGCAGATCACCTGAGGTCAGGAGTTCAAAATCAGCCTGGCCAACATGGTGAAACCCCATCTCTACTAAAAAATACAAAAAAAGGCCAGGCGCAATGGCTCAAGCCTGTAATCCCAGCACTTTGGGAGGCCGAGATGGGTGGATCACGAGGTCAGGAGATCTAGACCATCCTGGCTAACACGGTGAAACCCCATCTCTACTAAAATACAAAACTAGCCAGGCGAGGTGGCGGGCACCTGTAGTCCCAGCTACTCGGGAGGCTGAGGCAGGAGAATGCGTGAACCCGGGAGGCGGAGCTTGCAGTGAGCTGAGATCCGGCCACTGCACTCCAGTCCGGGCGACAGAGCGAGACTCCGCCTCAAAAAAAAAAAAAAACAAACAAAAAAAAAAACGAGCCAGGTGTGGTGGTGAGCACTTATAATTCTAGCTACACAGGAGGCTGGGAGAGTTGCTTGAACCCAGGAGGCGGAGGTAGCAGTGAGCCGAGATCCCACTACTGTACTCTAGCCTGGGCAACAGAGTGAGACTCCATCTCAAAACAAAACAAAAACAGGTGCGCATAGAATTTCGTGAAAAACGTATTGTCAGGGCTTCCAGAGGCTGAAGACAGGTTTCTATGGAGGCCGTCCTGTTCAGAGCTGCAGGTAAAATGTAGGGGCCGGGTTCTGGGCCCTGCATCTTAGGCCTCACCTGGGAGCCTTCCAAACGCTGCAGGGTCAACATCCCAGGAATGTGGCCGGTGTTTGCAGAGAGGCAGGGGTCTCTGTTGCTGTGATTAAATGTGTGCTCCCTGCCAAGTCCTAGATGGCAGAACATGGGGGACTAGGGCGTGTCCCCAGGCACTGAGAGGAAACATTCATGAACTAGCCATGAAACAGGAGGCTAACTGAACCGTATACCCACTGTGTGGGCCACAGCTGGTACTTGTCAGGGTTTTATTCATCCTCAACCTGGCCCCTGAGGCTAGTGCTATCTTTTTTTTTTTTTTTAGACGGAGTCTGGCTCTGCTGCCCAGGCTGGAGGTACAGTGGCGCGATCTCAGCTCACTGCAAGCTCCGCCTCCCGAGTTCACGCCATTCTCCTGCTCAGCCTCCCGAGTAGCTGGGACTACAGGCGCCCGCCACCATGCCCGCTAATTTTTTGTATTTTTTAGTAGAGATAGGCTTTCACCTTGTTAACCAGGATGGTCTTGATCTCCTGACCTCGTGATCCGCCCGCCTCGGCCTCTCAAAGTGTTGGGATTACAGGCGTGAGCTACCGCGCCTGGCTGGCTAGTGCTGTCTTCATCCCTGTGTCCAGAAGAGGTCACTGAGGCTCAGAGAAGCCAGGTAACCTGCCCACGGTCACACAGGATGGTGGACAGGGCTTCAGATTTGGGCATGTGCCTTCAGAGCTTTGCTCATAAGTGTTACATCCTATGTCATATTTGCAGAGCACATGTCTTCATGGTCTTTGGAGATGATTCACTTAAAAAAATACTCCTCTGGCCCAGACATGGTGGCTCATGCCTGTAATCCCAGCACTTTGAGAGGCCAAGGTGAGAAGTCAGGGGTTTGAGACCAGCCTGGCCAATATAGTGAAACTCTGTCCCTACTAAAAATACAAAAATTAGATGGGCGTGGTGGCACATGCCTGTAATCCCAGCTACTCGGGAGGCTGAAGCAGGAGAATTGCTTGAACCTGGGAGGCGGAGGTTGCAGTGAGCTGAGATCTCGCCATTGCACTCCAGCCTGGGCAACGAGCGAAACTCCGTCTCTAAAACAAAACAAAACAAAACAAAACAAAACAAAACAAAACAAAAAACTTCTCTGGGCCAGGCGGATTACAGGATTACATCTGTAACCCCAGCACTTTGGGAGGCCGAGGCAGGAGAATCACTTGAGGCCGGGATTTTGAGACCAGCCTCGGCAACATGATGAAACCCCATCAAAAAAATAGGAAAAATTAGCTGGACGTGATGGCGTGCACCTGTAGCTACTCCGGAGGCTGAGGTGGGAGGATCACTTGAGTCTGGGAGGTTGAGGCTGCAGTGAGCCATGATCACACCACTGCATTCCAACCTGAGCGATGAGCAAGACCCTGTCTCAAAAAACAAAAAACTTTAAAAAAAAAATCCTCCTCTGACAGCTTTCCCCTGGGCTGCGTTTCTTCTCACCGTTTGCCGGTGTGGAGGTGAAGCTGTCCCTCTCCGGGAGACTCTGAGCTTGCGTGTCCACCAGGCTGCCTGCCCTGTGCTAGAGAGGGACATCCTGCCCTGGCTAAAGTCTGTCTGTCCCTCAGGTCCCTGTTCTCCGTGTCCTGCTGTCCGCTGACCTGAAGGGGTTCCAGTACTTCTCCACCCTGGAAGAAGCAGGTGGGCACAGTCAGACATCCTGCGACTTTGGTGATTTTATAAAAATCGTAAATGCTTATTGTAAAAACTACAGGAAACCAGCTGGGCGCAGTGGCTCATGCCTGTAATACCAGCAGTTTGGGAGGCTGAGGTGGGCAGATCACCTGAGGTCAGGAGTTTGAGACCAGCCTGGCCAACATGGTGAAACCCCATCAGTACTAAAAATACAAATATTAGCTGAGTGTGGTGGTGGGCACCTGTAGTCCCAGCTATTCTGGAGGCTGAAGCAAGAGAATTGCTTAAACCCAGGAGGCAGAGGTTGCAGTAAGCCGAGATCGTGCCGCTGCACTCCAGCCTGCGTGAGAGAGCGAGACTCTGTCTCAAAAAAACACAAAAAAACGGGAAACCACCTCCACCCCAGTCCACTTTGGTGATCACTCCAGACCCCTCCCCTAAACATGCATATGTACCTGCCTGTCAGTGTGTGGATATGTGTTTGTGGTTTTACATAAATGAGATCATTTCACACCTGGTGCTCTGGAACCCACGTTTTTCGTGCAGAAGGTTGGAAGAATGTCCTTCCAGCCGAAGTCCACACCGCGAGGGATCAGGACCAGGACAGAGCAGGGCCGGGTCAGGAGATCCAGAAGCCCCGGGACAGGAGGGACGGGAGGGACAGGAGCAGGGTAGGCGCTGAGCCCTGAGACAGCAATCGCTGGAGGTCTGAGCTGCAGCAGGTGTCAACAAGAGGATGGGCCAGCGATGCAGAGCGTCCACCCCAGCCCACACAGCAGGGGCCAGAGGGTCCCAGGCCCCAGTGCCAGGCCTCTTCCTCTTCCACTGAGGCCACAGCTGAAGCAGGGTCAGCTCCGTGAGAGTGAGGGGGGCGGATGTTGTACCAGCCTCGTTGGCTCAATGTGATGTCAGGGAGATTCACCCATGTTGTTGCTAGAAGGAAGCAGCTCAGATGCAGTGCACTGGAGATGGATGAGCAGACTGTGGCCTGGCCGTGGGATGGGAGGGTACCCTGAGCGGTAAGAAAGGGCCGTTCGTCACCTGAAAAATACGCTTACAGAGACTCCGCCGAGCCCCTCACGGAGTTAGTGACACTGGCCTGGGGGGCCCATAGCTCCTTCCAGCGCACCTTCTAGAACCCTGAAAGACCCCTCCTTAATCTCTTCGCGTGAACTGACCCATCCTTACTTCTGAGCTTTCAGTGCTTGAAAAATTGCTTGTATTTTCTGCAGAGAAACACTTGAGGCAGGAGCCAGGAGCCCAGCCCTACAACATCAGAGAAGACGCCATTCCGGACCCCAAGGTCACCCTGCTCAAGGCGTAATGGGGCCACCCATGAGCATCCACAGTTTGCAGGGTGTTCCGGAAGGTTCTTGTCACTGTGCTTGGATGCTGGATGCCGCCTGACAGACATGCTGGCCCTGAGCAGGTAACCTGGGGGGGGAGAAGGAAGCCAGGCCTGGAGGTCTACGGCGGGGGTGGGGTCGGCTCAGTGGCTTCCTGTGGGATGACTGGAAAATGACCTCGCTGCTGTTCCCTGGCATGACCCTCTTTGGAAGAGTGGTTTGGAGAGAGTCTTCTAGAATGACAGACTGTGCGAGGAAGCAGGGCCAGGCCGGAAGGCCTGGGCTGTGCCAGGCGTCCTGGGGCCCGCAGCACCTTCCCAGCTCACCAGTGCCACCTGCAGGGGAGGGACGGGGCAGGCGGGAGTCTGGGAGGCGGGTCTGCTCCTGTTTGCAGCATCTGCGCTCTCCAAGAGAAAACCAAGGTGTGCCAAATGACGTTAAGTCTCTATGTAAAAATAATTTTGTTTTGTGAATGGAGAAAGTGATAGCTTCAGTGATTTTGTAAAAGTCATAAATGCTTATTGTAAAAAATACAGGAAACCACCCCCCAACCCCATCCACTTGGGTGATCACTCCAGACCCCTCCCCAAACGTGCCTGTCCGTCAGCATGTGGACGTATGTTTACAGTTTACATAAATGGGATCATTTTATACATGGGGCTCTGGAACCCACATTTTTCATGCAGTCGTTTGCAGTGAGTTATTTATTGTGATAATGAATAGCATTAGAACACATGGTTTTTAATGTCTGCGTGGTATTCTGGTCTCTATATGCATCATAATTGACTTACTGAGCCCGCTGTTCAACGTGTGCTTGGGTTAGAGACGGGATCGTGCCCCCTCAAGACCCTTAAGTTGAAGGCTTCGTCCTCTATGTGACTGCGTTTGGAAATAGGGCTTTTAGGGGTAACTAGGGTTTAATGAAGGTCAGAGAGGTGGGCCCTGAACTGATAGCTTTAGTGTCCTTATGAGGAGAGATGCCAGAGAGCTCGTTCTCTGCACCCTCACGCCCCACGGAACGCCATGAGAGAACACAGCAAGAACCAGGCCACGTGCCTGCCAGGAAGAAAGGCCTCATGGGGACCCAGCCTCCAGAACCAGGAGAAAATGAATCTCCGTGTTAAGCCCCGCAGGCTGGGGTGATCTGTCACGGCAGCCTGAGCAGATGAGGACTGCCTGCATGTTTGTATTTTTATGAATGCTTTGATTGAGTCTAGGGGTAAATCCCTGGAGGCCTGTGGCGGCCTCGGAGGTGTGTTCTCCCTGCACTTTCTTCAAGAAGAATGTGCCTGCCCTGCTGAGCCTCGTTCTGCCCAGGCAGTCCCGGCCAGTGTCAGCACAGCAAGGAGAGAGCCTCTGTAACCAGGGCTGCTGGCTGCGGGGCTCCCCACTGGACACTGGAGCAGACACTGGAGTGTGTTCATCCACATGACTCTTCCAGGTCCCTTGCCTCCCATTTTCCTTCCTTCCTTTCCTTTCCCTCTCTCCCTCCCTCTCTCCCTTCCTTCCTTCCTCTTTCTTTCCTTCTTTCCTTTCCTCTCTTGCTCCCTTCCTTTTCTTCCTTCTTTCTTTCCTTCTTTTACTTTTCTTTCTTCCTTCCTTTCCTTTTTTTCTTCCCTTTCTCCCTTTCTTCCTCCCTCCCTCCCTTTCTTCTCACTGTGTTCCCCAGGCTGGTCTTCAGCTCCTGGGCTCAAGCAATCCTCTTGCCTCAACCTCTGGTGTGGCTGGGACCACAGACACATGCCACCATGCCAGGCTAATTTATTAATTTTTTTTATAGAGACAGGGTCTCACTTTGTTTCCCAGGCTGGTCTCAAACTCCTGGGCTCAAGCGATACTCCAGCTTCAACCTGGAGTGCTGGAATTAAGGTGTGAGCCACCATGCCTGGCCCTCTCTCATCCACAAGTGAACTGTTCACCCCTGCCCTCCAATCCATGTCATTTGTGACTTCAGGCAGCTTCTCTTTCTACATAAAATGAACCTGTCCCAAAGCTGTGCTCGCTGGGCCTCCCTGCCGGGGCTGAAAGGGGCAGCAGTCCACGTTTGGCTTGCACCCACATACCAAGGGCATCCATGCTTGAACCTAGACATGGTTCATTCACAGGGATGGGTGAAGGTAAACAGACTGTGGCGGGCACTAGGCACTATCAGTTTCATAAATCTGCACACCACCTATGACTCAACACTTATGCTTCTCAGAAGCTACTCAAACATGCTTGAGTCAGCCTTCCAGGAAGCAAGAAGAAGCAGGAAGAAAACTGGGTGTCTCTGAATTCAGTAGCGTCTTGACTGTAGGACACTGGAATAATACCATGGAATATTGCGCAGCAATTAAAAGAAATGAGGTGAAGGCCGGGTGTGGCGGCTCACACCTGTAATCCCAGCACTTTGGGAGGCCGAGGCGGGTGGATCGCTCAAGGTCCGGAGTTCAAGACCAGCCTGGCCAACATGGCGAAACCCTGTGTACTAAAAATACAACAATTAGTCAACCTCTGTGACAGAGTGAGACTCTGTCTCAAAAAAAAAAAAAAAAAAGTGAAATGAGATGAAGGTTTAAGTTGTAACACTGAATTTGGGGTGGAAAAAACCAAGTTGCAGAATGATACCCATCTTAAGATGCTATTTGAGTGAACACAAAGACCAAACAATTGTATGTTGTGTACAAGTTTAAAAAAGAGTTCTCTGCTCTTTGGGAGGCCTGTAGTCCCAGCTACTCTGGAGGCTGAGGCAGGAGAATCACTTGAGCCTGGGGGGGTCGAGGCTGCAGTGAACCATGATTGTGTCACTGCACTCCAGCCTGGGCAATAGAGACCCCATCTCAAAAAGAAAGAGAAAAAAGAAAATAGAGTTGTTGCAGATGTCGTTAGTTCAAGTTAAAATGAGGCCGTACTGGAGTAGGGTGGGCCTAATCCCATGTAAGCGGTGACTTCTTGTTTTTGGTTTTGAGACAGGATCTCACTCTTGCCCAGGCCGGATTGCGGTGGCTTGACCGCTGCAGTCGGCTCTCTGGCTCAAGTGATCCTCCTGCCTCAGCCTCCCAAGTAGCTGGGACCACAGGCATGAGCCACCATGCAGGGCAAATTTTTATTTTTATTATTTATGTATTTATGCATTTTTGAGACAGAATCTCACTCTGTGGCTCAGGCAGGAGTGCAGTGGTGTGATCTTGGCTCACTGCAACCTCTGCCTCCCGGGCTCAAGCAATTCTCCTGCCTCAGCCTCCAGAATAGCTGGGATTGCAGGCGTGCACCATCATGCCCAGCTAATTTTTGTATTTTTAGTAGACATGGGGTTTCACCATGTTGATCAGGCTGGTTTCAAACTCCTGATCGCAAGTGATCTGCCCGCCTCGGCCTCCCAAAGTGTTGAGATTGTGGGGGTGAGCCACTGCGCCCAGCCAAATTTTTAAATTTTGTGTAGAGATAGGGTTTTGCCATGTTGCCCAGGTTGGAAGTGGTGTTTTTATAAAGGGAAATTTGTTAATCGATACACATGGAGCATGTGCTGTGAACATGAAGGCAGAGATCTCATGACACAAGGACAAGCCAAGGAACTCTAGCAACTGTCAGCTGAAGAACGTCGAGGTTCAACCATTAATAAAGGAGAACTTGTTTCTCATAAAGGGTTGCAGCCTGCAAGGAGGTTTATTTATTTATTTATTTTTATTTATTTTATTTTATTTTTTTTGAGATGGAGTCTCGCTCTGCCGCCCGGGCTGGAGTGCAGGGGCCGGATCTCAGCTCACTTCAGCTCACTGCAAGCTCCACCTCCCGGATTCACACCATTCTCCTGCCTCAGCCTCTCGAGTAGCTGGGACTACAGGCGCCCGCCACCATGCCCGGCTAGTTTTTTGTATTTTTTAGTAGAGACGGGGTTTCACCGTGTTAGCCAGGATAGTCTTGATCCCCTGACCTCGTGATCCACCCGTCTCGGCCTCCCAAAGTGCTGGGATTACAGGCTTGAGCCACCGCACCCGGCCATTTATTTATTTTTTTGAGATGGAGTCTCACTCTGTAGCCCAGACTGGAATGCAGTGGCATGATCTCGGTTCACTGCAAGCTCTACCTCCCGGGTCCCAGTTCAAGCAATTCTGCCTCAGCCTCCCGAGTAGCTCGGATTACAGGCACACACCACCATGCTCAGCTAATTTTTTTGTATTTTTAGTAGAGACGGGGTTTCACCATGTTGGCCAGACTGGTCTCAAACTCCTGACCTTGTGATCCATCTGCTTTGGCCTCCCAAAGTGCTGGGATTACAGGCGTCAGCCACTGAGCCCNCGTCTCGGCCTCCCAAAGTGCTGGGATTACAGGCTTGAGCCACCGCACCCGGCCATTTATTTATTTTTTTGAGATGGAGTCTCACTCTGTAGCCCAGACTGGAATGCAGTGGCATGATCTCGGTTCACTGCAAGCTCTACCTCCCGGGTCCCAGTTCAAGCAATTCTGCCTCAGCCTCCCGAGTAGCTCGGATTACAGGCACACACCACCATGCTCAGCTAATTTTTTTGTATTTTAGTAGAGACGGGGTTTCACCATGTTGGCCAGACTGGTCTCAAACTCCTGACCTTGTGATCCATCTGCTTTGGCCTCCCAAAGTGCTGGGATTACAGGCGTCAGCCACTGAGCCCGGCCAGAGGCTTTTTTTTTTTTTTGAGATGGAGTCTTGCTCTGTTGCCCAGGCTGGAGTGTAGTGGCACAATCTCGGCTCACTGCAACCTCCGCCTCCCAGGTTCACGCCATTCTTCTGCCTCAGCCTCCCCAGTGGCTGGGACTACAGGTGCCCGCCACCATGCCCGGCTAATTTTTTGTATTTTTTTTTTTTTTTAGTAGAGAACGGGGTTTCACCGTATTAGCCAGGATGGTCTCGATCTCCTGACCTCGTGATCCGCCCCCCTCGGCCTCCCAAAGTGCTGGGATTACAGGCATAAGCCACCATGCCTGGCCGGAGGCTCTTCTTGTAGCCTGGGAAGCATGGCCGGCACTTTGAGGAAGGGACGGGTAAGACAGGAATTTACTCTGAAAGGGTTGGCCAAGTATACGTGCTCAGTAGGTTACAGGAGGGGCTATGAGTATTCATGAAGGAGTCGCATATGCATGGGCATTAGGCTTTACATGTGTGAAAAATGCAGCAACGTATGACCCATGTTCACTTTGGGAAAAAGACTTAACATTTAAATGCATTATAATCAGGCCCTATACATAAAAAGGTGACATGTAGGGTACAAGTCCCCGAAGTGCACATCCTCAGGAGGCCAGTCAGAACCACCGAAACAAGACCAGGTGCCGGGTGGGTACCGTTAGTGGAGGCATCCTCAGTCTTTGATAGGACCTGGTTTTCCCGCGCGTCCATGTGAAGAGACCACCAAACAGGCTTTGTGTGAGCAACAAGGCTGTTTATTTCACCTGGGTGCAGGCGGGCTGAGTCCAAAAAGAGAGTCAGCGCAGGGAGACGGGTTGGGGCTGTTTTATAGGATTTGGGTAGGGAGTGGAAAATTACAGTTAAAAGGGGTTGCTCTCCGGCTGGCAGGATTGGGAGTCACAAGGTACTCAGTGGGGGAGCTTTTGAGCCAGGATGAGCCAGGAGAAGGAATTTCACAAGGTAATGTCATCAGTTAAGACAGGAACTGGCCATTTTCACTTCTTTTGTGTGATTCTTCGTTTGCTTCAGGCCATCTGGATGAATACGTGCAGGCTTGGGCTCAGAGGCCTGACACTGGTGATGACAGTAAGAGGGCTGGGGCTGGGAAGCAGGTGGGACACGGCCAGCCTCTGTCCTGCTGTGGCTGAGACTTAAAAATTTTGTTGTTGGCTGGGTGTGGTGGCTCCTGACTGTAATCCCAGCACTTTGGGAGGCCGAGGCGGGCGGATCATGAGGTCAGGAGATCGAGACCATCCTGGCTAACATGGTGAAACCCTGTCTCTGGTAAAAAAAAATACAAAAAAATTAGCCGGGCGTGGTGGCGGGTGCCTGTAGTCCCAGCTACTTGGGAGACTGAGGTAGGATAATGGCGTGAACCCTGAAGGTGGAGCTTGCAGTGAGCCGATATCGCGCCTCTGTGCTCCAGCCCGGGCAACAGAGCGGGACTCCGTCTCAAAAAAAAAAAAAAAATTTTTTTTGTTGTTTTATAGCCAAAAGAGGGTCTGTTAGTTTCTGTCAAAGAGGTTCAGGACTTTTAATTCAGCCCGTACCAGTGATCACCAGGAGCCAGGAGTGAGGCCTGGAACGGATACTCCCTTATAGCCTCAGCAGGACCCAGTGCTGCCAACACCCTGATCTTGGGCTTCTGGCCTCCAGAGCTGTGAGATGGTGCATTTCTGCTGTTTGAAGACTAAATTCTGAATTTTTTAATCTTGCCCAAATTCCTATCTAAGGCATCAGAGAGTCATGCCTTACAAACCAAACATTCGCAGATGGATTTCATTTAATCCTATATTTCGTGTGAACCCCAAATACCTGAGACAAGTCTCAGTTAATTTAGGAAGTTTATCTGGCCAAGGTTGAGGACACCTGCCCGTGACACAGCCCCAGGAGGTCCTGCCGACCTATGTCCAAGGTGGTCAGGGCACAGCTTGGTTTTATACATTTTAGGGAGACATGAGACATCAATCTATGTAAGATGCATAGGCCGAACAACTTTGGAAAGTCTTCCAGGTCATAGATAAGTGAGAGACAAATGGGAGCATTCTTTCGAGTTTCTGACTAGCCTCTCTCCAAAGGAGGCAACCTCCGGACTTACTTTACAGTCTGACTCTGGCATAACATTGTGTGACAAAGAAGAAAATCAAAATGTTTTACCCCGAAACATGTTTCTTTACCATATTCTGAAATGGCCCTGCAGAGCTGTCCTTTGTGGGGGAAAATTTGCATCTGTAAAGAATCTCTGTGAACATAGCTAGATCTTTTTCGTCCAGGCCCTCCGAATCCTGCAGAGATTAACTGAGACTCTCGCACCTTTAAAGGTTTGAATAGGAAACATTACATTTGTCATCTATTTGTCTCTAAAGGCAGGCACTATGAGACTTCAAAAAAACTTTGGTCTCCACAATGTTTTATCTTAACCTGAACATTTCCTTGCTATTAATCCCGGGTCTTTAGATAAACTCAACCAATTGTAAACCAGAAAATGTTTAAATTTACCTACAGCCTGGAAGTCTCCTGCCCCCACCGCTTCAAATTTTCCTGCCTCTCTGGACCAAATCAGTGTATTTCTCAAACGCATTTGATTGATGTCTTAGGCTTCCCTAAAATGTACAAACCAAGCTGCACCTAACCACCTTGGGCACATGTTCTCAGGACTGCCTGAAGGCTGTGCCACAGGCTATGGGTCAGGCCTCCGAGCCCAAGCTAAGCCATCTTATCCCCTGTGACCTGCACGTACACATCCAGAGGGCCTGAAGTGACTGAAGAATCACAAAAGAAGTGAAAATGGCTGTTCCTGCCTTAACTGATGACATTACCCTGTGAAATTCCTTCTCCTGGCTCATCCTGGCTCACTGAGCACCTTGTGACCCTGCCCCTGCCCGCCAGAGAACAACCCCCTTTGACCGTAATTTTCAACTACCTACCCAAATCCTGTAAAACGGCCCCACCCCTCTCTCCCTTCACTGACTGTCTTTTCGGACTCCTCCCGGCTGCACCCAGGTGATTAAAAAGCTTTATTGCTCACACAAAGTCTGTTTGATGGTCTCTTCACACGGACGTAAGTGAAACCATGGCCACTCATATTTGGCTCAGAATAAATCTCTTCAAATATTTTACAGAGTTTGACTCTTTTCATCCACATGTTTAACCCCTCTGGTCTGGGGTCCTGTGTCTCAACAGCCTGGCAAACACACACAGCATATGAAGTGTGAGAAGCTTGTGTGCCATTTCTAAGCCCAGCCAATAACAACCTCTCCCTCCAGGCTCCTTCCCGCTTTCTGATGCCTGGGATGGAGATGATTCTTTGGGTGCCCTCCAAAGCCATGGGGTGAAAATGGCAGAGCGGAGGAGGGCACCCTGCTGAGCAGCACTCCGGCCCAGCACTGTTACATGGGCAAGAGGCAAAGCTCCAAGGGCTTATGTGTACCTGCTGCAGCAGCTAGTAGAGACAGACTGTGATCACGGAGACAGCACTGTCCCACAGAAAAATCATGCAAGCCACCAATGTGAGCCATGCAAGTCATTTACACATTTCGACTAGTCATATTGAAAAAGTCAGAAGAAGCAGTTGAAATTAACTGTTTAGAGACAAAGTCTCATTCTTTCGCCCAGGCTGGAGTGCAGTGGTGCAGTCAGGATTGGTGGGAGGAAAAAGCAGGTTTTAATCGGAGACCCAGCAAAGTGAGAAGATGCCCAACTAGCGTTCTAAAGTGTCACCTTTGCTGGGTGTGGTGGCTCATGCCTGTAATTCCAGCACTTTGGGAGGCCAAGGCAGGTGGATCACCTGAGGTCAGGAGTCTGAGACCAGCCTGGCCAACATGGAGAAACCCCGTCTCTACTAAAATTACAAAAATGAGCCAGGCGTGGTGGCGGGTGCTTGTAATCCCAGCTACTGGAGGCTGAGGCATGAGAATCACTTGAACTGGGAGGTGGAGGTTGCAGTGAGCCAAGATCGCACCACTGCACTCCAGCCTGGAGTATAGAGTGAGACTCTATCTCCAAAAAACAAACAAATAAAAAATGCCATCTTAAAATTAAAATTTACCCTCAGGTTTTGTGTTGGTTCATTTTGAGGCAAGATCTCACTTTGTCGTCCAGGCTGGAGTGCAGTGGTATGATCACGGCTCACTGCAGCCTGGAGCTCAAACGATCCTCTTGCCTCAGCCTCTACAGGTGCACCACCACAGCCAGCTAATTTTTTAAAATGATTTTTTGTAGAGATGGGGTCGCTCTATATTGCCCAGGCTGCCATCGGGTTTTTCTAGGGAAACTTGCCATGGGCGCCGTAGGGAGTGGGGTAGGGGCAGGGTCTGTGTCTTGTTCCCATGGCTGTCGTGGGCAGTTGTCGGTTAGGAGGGGTGGCTGGCGAGGATGTTGGACTAATTGTTGGCGACCCCCCCTAAGCAGGAGGATCCAGCTGGGGCTCCGCGCCCGAGATTGTTTCAGGATGAGGATCTCCTCTGGAATGCGCAGAGACGCACAGTGTCCAGAGAGGGACGGGATGAAGGGGTGAGAGGGGAAGGAAGGGTGATTTTAAAACGGAGGTCCCTGGTTACACCGTGAGCCTCACAGAAGGGGAAACTGAGGCACGGGGGATGGCGCGGGCCGGTGTGGCCCCTCCGTCATCAGTGACAGAGCGCTCTGCGCAGGGCCGCGGAGGTCTCTTAATCCGCAAAGGCCCCCACGCGGCGCGCTGACGACCTCCACTGCACCCCCCGGGCGCCCTCTGGGCGGCTCCCAGGCTGGCCGCCCGCTCTGCAAGGCCGCGGACACTGTCCGAGGTGCTGGGCGCCGGGGCAGGGGGCGCACCTGTCCGGCCCCACCCCACTGCTCAGGCCCGCCTGGGGTCTGGGCTTCCGGGAGACCCGCATGCGCCCCACGCCTGGCGGGAACCGAGGCCCCTCCTGCGCCTGTACCCGGCGCGCAGCGGCCCGAGGCGCCTCCCGGGGGCTGGGGGCGCGTAGTCACTGGGAGGCGCCACTGGCGGGGAATTCCGCACACGCCTGCGCGGGTCCAGCGGCGGCGGGCAGGGCGGGCCCAGGGCCCCGTGACCCGAGGGGCGACAGCGCGGCAGGCGGCGAGCTCGGGGGCCGCAGGTGCGAGCGGACGCGGAGAGTCTCCCGGGGCGGGGAGCGGGCTAGGGTGCAGTGGGCCCCGCGGGCGGGCGGGCTGGCCGGGTCCCGGGGAGCGGCGCCTGCGTCCGGATGCCCCTCCCGGCCGCCTCTTCCTGCCGGCTCCAAGTTTCGGTTTCGCCGCCGGGGTGCCAGGTCCAGCCCCGTCCGCGGCGCCCACCGACCCTGTTTCCCGGCTGCGGGAGGGGCCGGGGTGGGGGCAGCGGGCACCCATGGGACCCCGGCGACATCCCCGGAGCGCAGAGAGCCCCCGACCCGCCCATCCCGGCAGTGCTGCCCCCGGGAAGTGGCTGGGGCACGGGCGGGTAGTGGACGGGGACAGCCGGACCGGGGCCTGCAGCTCCGCCCGGGAATCCTGCGCCTGCACGAATTGCAACAACGGAAAAGTGAAGTTGCGAAAACAGACTCCTAACTTTTACGAGAGAGGCATCGCCCCTTCCGGACCGCACCGCGCAGCATCCTCCCGACTTGGCGAAGTCGCCCGAGCGCGGGGTTCAAGGCCGGGGTGGGCACCCCTCCCGGATGGCTGCCTGCAAGCCAGTGGGCCGGGTCCTGGGGGAGTCCAGGCCGGGAGGGGAAGGAGTTGTGCAAACATGGTGGTGACCTTTCCCTGCCCCCACCTTGCTGACTTTGGTTGTGGTTGGGGGGATGGGCTTTGATTTGGGTGGCAGTGTCTGTGCTTGGGGAAAAATGGCAGAGAAAAGACAGGAAGCGTATTGAATGCAGCAGTATTGGGTGCCTGGGGCGCTCTCTTGTGTCTTTCGGCCCCTAGGGCAGACGGAACAATTAGATGCTTTAGGGGTCCGGGCGCGGTGGCTCATGCTTGTAGTACCAAAACTTTGGGAGGCCAAGGCGGGCGGATCACCTGAGGTCAGGAGTTCCAGACCAGCCTGGCCAACCTGAAACCCCTTCTCTACTGAAAACACAAAAAATTAGCCAGGTGTGGTGGCGCATGGCTGTAATTCCATCTACTTGGGACTTGGGAGACTGTGGCGGGAGAATCAATAGAACCCGGAGGCGGAGGTTGCAGCGATTTGAGATTGTCCACTGCACTCCAGCCTGGGTGAGGACTGAAACTGTAAAAAAAAAAAAAAAGAAAAAAAAGAAGAAGAAGATGCTTAATGGAGGATTTTTCGAGTTTTCTGGTCTATGGTTCCCCAGTGTAGCATTGGAGAAGGAAACAGTTCGGGTGGGAAGAAAGAGGCCTGGGCGGTGGGGAGTCATTGAAGGTGTTTGAGGGAGGGAGTGCTCAGTGGTGGTTGCTTCAGGTGGAGTGTGGAGGGGAGGAGGTTCGGTGGGGGCCAGGGCTTGGCTGTGGCAGGGGAAGGGGAGTTTTAAACTTTCCTTCTACTCTGAAGGAGAGATAATTTTAGTCCCTGGAATAAAAGGGCAGCAGACCTGGAGAAAAGAGATGCAAATTGTCCCATACACTTATTGGCAACCTCATCAAAGGGAAGACTGAAGACGACAGATGATTGATGTTTTATTTATGACATTGGGACGGGAGCTTGGGGCTGGAGAGGGGAGGTGTAGAGGGTTGTCTTGTGCAGATAATCACTCAAGTGATCTCGGAGCTGCTCTCAGAGGAACTGGTGAGGCCGCAGGCACTCCTCTTGTGTGTCCCTGGGACCGTTCTGAGATCCCTCTAGGCAGGTAATGGGGCCTCAGAGAGATCTTCCGCTCCAGTCTGCTGTTTCGTGATGTGGATTTCCTTTATAGCCTTTTACAAAAGGACAGCTTCCCAGAACTGCTCCTGACTATGTGGTTTCTCTGAATAGCCATCTCAAAATTGACCAGAGTCTGTTTTGGAGTGGCATAGATTAGTCTCCCACACAGGTGAAGCCAGGGAACCAACAGCCAGTGCCTCCGTCCCTCGTTCAGGCCCAACCTGAATCAGCCCACCCTGTGATGGAGACCCAGTGGAAGGAGAGGGCAGGGCCAGGGCAGGGAGGTGGCCTGAGTGTCCTCCCGCTGCTGAAGGCACCACTCAGCTGCCGCTCCAGCCACTGCCCCAGTGGAGTTCTTTAGTTTGAAGCCATCAGAAGAAGGGGGTGGGTGGGCCAGTGTGCCCTGGGGCCTCTTACTGGGGAGGGAGAGAGTCAGGTCCTCCACTATTAGGTGGCCAAGAGCCCAAATGCCATCTCCACTCTCACCCTGGATGCAAGAAGTGACCCTGGAGGCCGGGGATGCTGGCCTGAGTCTTGGTCTGGACTCGCTGTGACCATCACCTTGGTTTGATGCCATCTACCACAGAGGCTGTTCTAAGGGCAGGTGGTCAGTGCAGAGTGGGGAGCTTCGTGGACGGCAGCCTCCCCCCATTACTAGGAATCTGACTGCCAGCCCAGTAGTTCTGGGCTGCCTGCTCAGGCCCCATCACTTGTGGGGCAGGTGCTCTAGTCCTCTTTAGAGGATGAGGAGGGTGAAGCATCAGGAGGCTGAGCGCATTGCTCAGGGCAGGCCGTGGTACCCTGCTGAATAGCACATGGCTGCCCAGCCTGTCTGGAGCATCCCCTATCCCCACCTGGCCCAACCCATGTCCTCAGCAGCAGGAACGGTTCTAGGCTGACAGAGTGAGGGACCAGGGCAGAGACTGCAAAAGCTGGCCGGGCGCGGTGGGTCAAGCCTGTAATCCCAGCACTTTGGGAGGCCGAGACGGGCGGATCACGAGGTCAGGAGATCGAGACCATCCTGGCTAACACGGTGAAACCCCGTCTCTACTAAAAAAATACAAAAAATTAGCCGGGCGAGGTGGCGGACGCCTGTAGTCCCAGCTACTCTGGAGGCTGAGGTAGGAGAATGGCGTAAACCTGGGAGGCGGAGCTTGCAGTGAGCTGAGATCCGGCCACTGCACTCCAGCCTGGGTGACAGAGCGAGACTCCGTCCAAAAAAAAAAAAAAAGAGACTGCAAAAGCTTGAGAGCCAAGAGGGCAGCAGAGAGCAGGGAGGGGCTGGTCTTGGCCTCGGCTCCTGTTGGGTTTCGATTAACCAGGGGACCAGCTGGGCTGCTGTGATTTCACTTTCCCAGAAAATGAAACCGAAGCTGTGGTCACGTGACAGGAGGCTGGTATATAGCGGGCTGCCAGCAACTCCTGCTCTTGCTTCTGGATCTGCAGGGCACCAGCGCTGGTGTTGAGTCGTCCCAGCAGGACGCATGGAGTGTCCTTCGTGCCAGCATGTCTCCAAGGAGGAAGCCCCCAGGTTCTGCAGCCAGTGCGGAGAGAGGCTGCCTCCTGCAGCCCCCATAGCAGGTGAGGCCCCGGGGTGCTGGTGGATGCGGGGCAGTGGGGACCCCCGGAGATGTGTCACTTCCCTTCCAGGAAATGAAAACCCTGGGCAGCAGGCAGCCCAGGTGGGGCCGAGATCCTCTGTGGCTACAGAACTCTCAAGAAGTTTTGTTGGTGTCTTTGCTAGAGGTTCCTGGTGCTTTTGAAAAGTTTCAGTTTCATTTCCTGGAGAGAGCTCACGGTTCTTCTTCCCTTTGGAAATGAGAAGTGTCGGGCTGAGCTGAAGGCTTGGTAGAGGGTTTCAGAGGATGCTGCAGGGAAGCAGAGTTCGAGGCTTTGCAGGGGTTGAGAGCTCTGCCTGGGTTAGTTTTTGAAGGGCTGTGAGGGGGCCCCAGGACCTGCCCAGGCACCTCCCTGACTCAGGAGGCGGGTGGAGAGGCAGGAACAGGGCAGTGTCAGGCGGGCCTTGCCTGCTGACCGTCTTGAGTCCATCCTCAATTTTGTTGGCTTCTGGGGCCTCAGACTGGTTCCCCTCCTCTGAGGCCTTAAATACCAACCCTATAACTGGCAGCCCCAGACGTTCAGCCTTTCTGTGTCCAAAGCCCAGCCCTACCTCCACTGGTGAGGGCACCTCTGTATTCCAGCTGTTTCTGTCAGACCCACCACCCTTGGGCCCTCTCCTTCCTCCATGCCCCACATGCAGAGGGCCCTGCTGGTCTCCCCGCCTCCACGCTACCTTCCTGCTTACGCTCAGCACAGCAGTCAAACCACAGACCCCCTTCCAAGATCTGCCCCCACCACCACTAGCAGCAGGAGCCCTTATGGTGGCCACAAGGTCCTACATAGACGGCTGCCCACCCCATTCCTCTTGGCTCCCTCTCCTGCGCCCAGAGCCCACCGCCTCCTGGCCCTTCCTGGATACACTAGGTGTGCTTCCACTGCAAGACCTTTGCACCACCCTTCCCCTCTTTCAGTCTTTGCCCAGCTGCTTGCCATGGGGTCTCTCTGATGTTGTCTTTCAAGTTTAGGGGTCAGGGTGTGAACCCCCGTCCTTCCACATTCTTTTTTTGTTTTTAAAGGGAGTTTTTTTGCTCTTGTTGATCTGGCTAGAGTGCAGTGGCATGATCTCGGCTCACTGCAACCTCTGCCTCCCAGGTTCTAGTGATTCTTCTGCCTCAGCCTCCCAAGTAGCTGGGACTACAGGCACCCACCACCACGCCTAGCTAATTTTTGTATTTTTAGTAGAGACGGGGTTTCACCATGTTGGCCAGGCTAGTCTCGAACTCTTGACCTCAGGTGATCCACCTGCCTCAGCCTTGCAAAGTGCTGGGATTATAGGTGTGAGCCACCGCGTGGCCTGAGGGCTCCACTTCTATTAATAATAGTGCTGCGAGGACTGGTAGTACGCAGCATGAACTGTTTCTAGAGGCATGCAAAGCAAATGCACTTCAGACTCCTAACTCACCACTCGTAAGAGGCCAGGAATTTGGTGACTCTCTACATGATGCTTTTGAACATTTATTGAAAACCAAGAAATGCAATGATGCTGGCTGGTTGCCCCCCAGCATCACTGAGAATGTGGTGAAAAGGATGAACTCAGGGATTCGATGTCTGGGCTGCAGCTCTGCGTAAATGATCTGAGAGTTTGTTAGCGTGCCCTGGGTCGGAATCTTCTCTGCTGTAGCCACGGGGTTGAAATTGTAGAAAATCGAGCACAAGCTCTCATGCGATTAGCTGAGTTACAAGGAAAGCTGAGCTCTCAGCCATGCAGGGTGTCTACTGTTAAAGCGGGGGCACTTAAGCCTGTTAAAGCGGGGGCACTTAAGCCAGATGCCACGGTTCACACCTATAACCGCAGCATTTTTACAGGCCAAGGTGGAAGGATCGCTTGAGCCCAGGAGTTTGAGACCAGCCTGGGCGATGTAGAAAGACTGTATCTCTGCATAAAAAGAAAAAAAAAGTGAGGACATTGGGTGGCAAAGGATGGGATCCTTCAATGTTGGGATGGGGACATGGGAAGCCCCTGGCCAGGCTGGAGACATTGAGTTCCAAATGATATAAAGTTGGATCGGTTGAGTTTATTAGTGTGGGCCCACTAGCAGAGATGATGCATTTCACGTTGCAGCTGGTAGAGTTAGGAAGGGCTCTGAGTCTTTGTTTGGTTGCTGAAACGTGGATCAAAAGGTAGATCAAAAGGTGGCCCACCTTACTAGGCATCGTGGCTCACGCCTGTAATCCCAGCACTTTGGGAGGCCGAGGTGAGTAGATTGCTTGAGACCAAGAGTTTGAGACCAGCCTAGGCAACATGGTGAAGCCACATCTCAAAAATATATATATATAAGAATTAGCCGGAGCAGGAGGATCACTTGAGCCTGGGAAGTCGAGGCTGCAGTAAGCCACGATTGTCCCACTACATTCCAGCCTGGGTGACAGAGTGAGACCCTGTCTCAAAAGAAAAGAAAAGAAAAAAATAGCCTTACAGTGGCCTCTAAGTGCACAAGTGAAAAGAAGAGTCTCACGCCTCTCACTTTATTTTTTTAAATTGTGTTTCATTGTTTTGAGACAGAGTCTTGCTCTGTCACCCAGGCTGGAGTGCAGTGGTACCATTTCAGCTCACTGCAACCTCCATCTCCCAGGTTCAAGCGATGTTCCTACCTCAGCCTCCCAAGTAGCTGGGATTACAGGCGTGAAGCACCACCCTCAGCTATTTTTTATATTTTTAGTAGAGATGACGTTTCACCATGTTGGCCAGGTTGGTCTCAAACTCCTGACCTCAAGTGATCTGCCCACCTTGGCCTCTCAAAGTGCTGGGATTACAGGTGTGAGCCACCCACACCGCACCTGGCCTCATGCCTCTCACTTTAAATCAAGAGTTAGACATGATTAAACTTCTTGAGGAAGGCATGTTGAAAGCTGAGATAGGCTGATAGCTAGGCCTCTAGCACCAAATGGTTAGCCAAGTTGTAAATGCAAAGGAAAAGTTTTTGAAAGAAATTAAAAGTGCTTCCAGCACTTTGGGAGGCTGAGGTGGGTGGATCACCTGAGGTTAGGAGTTTGAGACCAGCCTGGCCAACGTGGTGAAATCCCGTCTCTACTAAAAATGCAAAAATTACCTGGGTGTGGTGGCTCATGCCCATAATCCCAGCTTCTTGGGAGGCTGAGGCACAAGAATTGCTTGAACCCAGGAGACGGAGGTTGCGGTGAGCCGAGATCATGCCACTGCACTCCAGCCTGGGTGACAAGAATGAGACTCCATCTCAAAAAAAAAAAAAAAAAAAAAGAGAGAGAGAGACCATCCTGGCCAATATGGTGAAAACCCATGTCTACTAAAAATCCAAAACTTAGCTAGGTGTGGTGGTGTGTACCTGTAGTCCCAGCTACTCGGGAGGCTGAGGCAGGAGAATCACTTGAACTCAGGAGGTAGAGATTGCAGTGAGCCGAGATCACGCCACTGCACTCCAGCCTGATGACAGAGTGAGACTCCATCTCAAAAAAAAAAAAAAAGTGCTACTCCAGTGAACACACAAATGATAAGAGAGTGAAACAGCCTTATTGCTGATACGGAGAGAGTTTGCGATGTCTGGAGAGCTCAAACTAGCCACAACATTTCCTTAAACCACAGCCTAATCCACATCAAAGCCTTAACTCTTCAATTCCACACAGGCTGACAGAGTTGAGGAAGCTGCAGAGAAGAGTTTGCAGCCAGCAGAGATTGGTTTATGAGGTCTTAGGAAAGCAGTCATCTCCATAACATAAAAGTGCAAGGTGAAGCAGCAAGTGCTGGTGGAGAAGCTGCAGTAAGTTCTCCAGAAGATCTGGCTAAGGTTATTGATGGAGGTGGCTCTACTCAATAGCCGATTTTCTTTTTTCTTTCTTTCTTTCTTTTTTTTTTTTTGAGACAGAGTCTTAGTCTGTCTCCCAGGCTGGAGTGCAGTGGCTGGTCCTTGGCTCACTGCAACCTCCGCCTCCCAGGTTCAAGCGATTCTCCTGCCTCAGCCTCCCAAGTAGCTGGGATTACAGGTGTGTGCCACCACATCTGGCTAATTTTGTATTTTTTATTAGAGACAGGTTTTCTCCATATTAGCATTGTTGGTCTCCAACTCCTGACCTCAAGTGATCCCCCTGCCTCTGCCTCCCAAAGTGCTGGGACTATAGGCATGAACCATTGCACCTGGCCAATTTCATTCTTTTTTAACGCCAAGTAGTATTCCATTATGTATATATACCACATTTTCTTCATCATCCATTGTTGGATAGTTGGTGGATTCCGTATCTTGGCTATAGTGAATAGTGCTACGGTGAACATGGGCGTGCATGGCAGGATCACTGGAGCCCAGGAGGTCAAGGCTGCAGTGAGCCGTGATCATACAACTGCACTCCAGCCTGGGTGACAGTGAGACCCTGACTCAGGAAAAAAAAAAAAAGCAGTACTGCATCCCTGGAGGGATTGCAGGGATTAGTGCCACCTCCAAGCACTCCAAAGAGGCAGGGGTGGGGATTCCCATTCACCTCCCCTATTTGGCCTTTGTGGAAGACAGGTGGATCTTGGGAATGAAAATGAATGTAAGCTTAACCAAATGGTGACTTCTCAGCCTTCATAGTCGTGTGAGCCAATTCTCTTAATACATCCTCTCTCATCCCTCTGTTTGTCCATCCGTCTGTCCGTCTGTCTGTCCATCTGTCTATCATCTACTATCAATGATCCATCCATCCATTCATCCAGGTACCTATCCATCCATCTTTTCTATCTATCCTATCTATCCATCTGTCTACAAGTCTGTATTAGGGTTCTCCAGAGGGACAGAACTAATAGGATCTATGTCTATATGAAAGGGAGTGTATTATGGAGAATTAGCTCACACAATCACAAGGTGAAGTCCCGTGATAGGCCATCTGCAAGCTGGGAAAGAAAGAAGCCAGTAGTTGCTCAGTCTGAGTCCAAAAGCTTCAAAAGCAGGGAAGCCGACAGTGCAGCCTTCAGTCTGTGGCTGAAGACCCGAGATCCCCCTGGCAAACCACTGGCATAAGTCCAAGAGTCCAAAGGCCAAAGAACCTGGAGTCTGATGTCCAAGGACAGGAGGAACGTGAGGAAGCATCCAGCATAGGAGGAAGATGAAAGCCAGAAGACTCAGCGAGCCAGCTTTCCCCACCTTCTGCCTGCTTTGTTTTAGCCACACTGGCAGCTGACTGGATGGTGCCCGCCCACATTGAGGGTGGATCTTCCTCTCCCAGTCCATTGACTCAAATGTCAGTCTCCTGTGACAACACCCTCACAGACACACCCAGGGCAATACTTTACCAACTGTCTAGGCATCCTTCAACCCAATGAAATTGACACTTGATATTAACCATCACACCATCTATCCATCCATCTACCCTATCTGTACACCTACCCTATCTATCCACGTATCCATCTATCCTATCTATCTGTCTATCCATCCATCTATTCTATCTATCCATCCATCTATTCCATCCATCCATCCATTCATGTATTCTATCTGTCCATCTATTCTATCCATCCATCCATCCATCCATCCATCCATCCATCCATCCATCCATCCAATCTTTCTATCCATCCATTCATCTATCCATCTATCCTATCTGTCCATCCATCTATACTATCTGTCCATCTATCCTATCTATCTATCTCTCTGTCTGTCTATCTATCTATCTATCTATCTATCTATCTATCTATCTATCTTTCGT
>NW_016806979.1:2753860-2771360 GCF_001698545.2 Rhinopithecus bieti | reverse complement strand
AGCGTGGGGCTGGCGGTGCGGGTGCTCCATGCTGTCTGCATGGCAGCTCTGCATGGGTGAGAATCTGGAGGCAGAGCAGCTGGGCAGGCAGATGCCTTAGTGCCAGGACAAGGGAAGCAGTGGGAGACCCCTGGGCCACCACTGGGAGAGTGCCCACCCTGGGGAGACAGGAGGAATGTCTACAGTAGGGGAGGAAAGCATAACAGACATCCTAGTACAGACATCCTAGTACAGAGTCAGGTGAAGCCACTGATCTGGACATTGGGAGGGAGGGGCTGGATGCTAGGACCGTGCGGTCTTTCTGTCCGATCCACGCCGTGTTATGCTGAGACTGGGGTCCCTGGTTCCCTCCTCCCCACCTGGAGCAGAACCCCTACCCTGCTCACATCAGCAGGCCCGGTGCAGGACCTCGGAGGGAGAACGGGGTGAACCTCTGCACTCGCGGGAAGGATGCCAGTTTTTCCTTGCTAACATTCACTGGCTTCTCTCTGAGGTTTGACCCTTCCTTCGTCTGCCATTACAGATTCTGAGAACAATAACTCCACAATGGCGTCAGCCCCGGAGGGTGAAATGGAGTGTGAGCAGGAGCTGGAGGAGGAAGGGGGCCCGTGCTTGTCCCCGGGCTCAGACAGTTGGCAAGAAAACCCCAACGAGTCCGGTTCCGATGCCTCCTGGACCGTCCAAGAAGTGAGTGCACCGCCCCTGGCTCCCCCCTGCTCACTCTGCCCAGGATAATCTCACTGCACAGCTGCCCAGCTGGCCCCCGAAAATGCCACCACAGCCCAGCCCATTGAACCTGCCCACAGGGCAGCAGCAGAGCCGCCCCTTCTGCACCTGATTTGTCTCTGGCTGGAGTCTGTGGGTTCCAGACCCCTTAGGGCCTCCACCTTCTTTTCTTTTCTTTTCTTTTCTTTTCTTTTTTTTTTTTTTGAGACAGAGTTTCAGTCTTGTTGCCCAGGCTGGAGTTCAGTGGTGCGATCTCAGCTCACTGCAGCCTCCACTTCCCGGGTTCAAGCGATTCTCCTGCCTCAGCCTCCCAAGTAGCTGGGACTACAGGCACGCACCACCATGCCCAGCTAATTTTTTGTATTTAGTAGAGACAGGGTTTCACCATGTTGGTCAGGCTGGTCTCAAACTCCTGACCTCAGGTGATCCACCCACCTCAGCCTCCCAAAGTGCTGGGATTACAGACATGAGCCACTGCGCCCGGCCTCCACCTTCTTTCTCTTTCTACCAGACCCAATACGCATGTGTCTCTCAGAAGCTGTGACTGGGGTTGGAGCCTGAGCTTCTGCTGTGTGTATCTGTGTCCCAAGCTTCTGTGGGTCTCTTTGCATTGAGGGTGCAAGCTCAGAGTTGCCTTGCAGCTTCAGGGCAGGGACCTGAGCATTGCCGGGTGCATGTCTTGTGCTTCTGTAGGCCTCTGCATTGAGGATGCATGCCCAGAGGGGCTTTGAAGCTTTGGGTGTGGGGCGGGTGCTCTGGAAATGTGCTGGCTGGCAGGTTGCCCTTCTTGGAAGGGTGTGGCTGAGCCATCTTTCAGCTCCATATGGCCTCCAACAGCCCCTTAGGCATGTTAGACACCAAGAGAATGCATCCTTGGTAAGATCCCCAGTTGGAGCCGCTAGGGCAGGCTTTCGAGGGGAGCGTCCTGGACATGTTCAAGGAGAATGGTTGGAAGAGAACCATTCTCCTGGGCTCTAGCGCAGCGTGGGAAGACCCAGAGGGCAGTGTCAGCTCCCAGGTTTCTTGCTGGGCACTGAGAAGGGGAAGCTAAGCAGTCTTTCTGTGTCGGCGCTGGGGTTGGCTTTCTGTCTGTTGTTCCTTGTAGGTGGCACTCCATGATTGGGCTGTGGTGGGAAGTGATGCAGCTACAGTGCTGTGGTCTGTGGGGTGTGAGTGGGGTGAGTATGGGGTGTGAGTGGGATGTGTGTTGGGGGGGTGTGAGTGGTGCGAATGGGACGTGTGTGTTGGGGGTGTGTGAGGGGTGTGTGTGTGTGTTGGGTGTGTGTATTGGGTGTGTGTGAGCGGTGTGAGTGGAATATGTGTGTTGGGGGTATGTGAGGGGTGTGTGTGTTGGGTGTGTGTGAGCGGTGTGAGTGGAATATGTGTGTTGAGGGTATGTGAGGGGTGTGAGTGGAATGTGTGTGTGTTGGGGTTGTGTGAAGGGTGTGTGTTGGGGGTGTGTGAGGGGTTTGTGTGTGTTGGGTGTGTGTGAGCGGTGTGAGTGGAATGTGTGTGTGTTGGGGTTTGTGAGAGGTGTGTGTTGAGGGTGTGTGAGGGGTGTGTATGTTAGGTATGTGTGTGTTGGGGGTGTGTGAGCGGTGTGAGTGGAATGTGTGTGTGTTGGGGTGTGTGAGTGGGGTGAGTGGAATGTGTGTGTGTTGGGGTGTGTGAGTGGGGTGAGTGGGGTGTGTGTGTGTTGGGGTGTGTGAGTGGGGTGAGTGGAATGTGTGTGTGTTGGGGTGTGTGAGTGGGGTGAGTGGAATGTGTGTGTGTTGGGGGTGTGTGAGCAGTGTGAGTGGAATGTGTGTGTGTTGGGGGTGTGTGAGTGGGGTGAGTGGGGTGTGTGTGTGTTGGGGGTGTGTGAGTGGGGTGAGTGGAGTGTGTGTGTGTTGGGGGTGTGTGAGTGGGGTGAGTGGAATGTGTGTGTGTTGGGGGTGTGTGAGTGGGGTGAGTGGAATGTGTGTGTGTTGGGGGTGTGTGAGTGGGGTGAGTGGGGTGTGTGTGTGTTGGGGGTGTGTGAGTGGGGTGAGTGGGGTGTGTGTGTGTTGGGGGTGTGTGAGTGGGGTGAGTGGAATGTGTGTGTGTTGGGGGTGTGTGAGTGGGGTGAGTGGAGTGTGTGTGTGTTGGGGGTGTGTGAGTGGGGTGAGTGGAGTGTGTGTGTGTTGGGGGTGTGTGAGTGGGGTGAGTGGAATGTGTGTGTGTTGGGGGTGTGTGAGTGGGGTGAGTGGAGTGTGTGTGTGTTGGGGGTGTGTGAGTGGGGTGAGTGGAGTGTGTGTGTGTTGGGGGTGTGTGAGTGGGGTGAGTGGAATGTGTGTGTGTTGGGGGTGTGTGAGTGGGGTGAGTGGAGTGTGTGTGTGTTGGGGGTGTGTGAGTGGGGTGAGTGGAGTGTGTGTGTGTTGGGGGTGTGTGAGTGGGGTGAGTGGAGTGTGTGTGTGTTGGGGGTGTGTGAGTGGGGTGAGTGGAATGTGTGTGTGTTGGGGGTGTGTGAGTGGGGTGAGTGGAATGTGTGTGTGTTGGGGGTGTGTGAGTGGGGTGAGTGGAATGTGTGTGTGTTGGGGGTGTGTGAGTGGGGTGAGTGGAATGTGTGTGTGTTGGGGGTGTGTGAGTGGGGTGAGTGGAATGTGTGTGTGTTGGGGGTGTGTGAGTGGGGTGAGTGGAATGTGTGTGTGTTGGGGGTGTGTGAGTGGGGTGAGTGGAATGTGTGTGTGTTGGGGGTGTGTGAGGGGGATAAGTGGAATGTGTGTGTGTTGGGGGTATGTGAGTGGGGTGAGTGGGGTGTGTGTGTGTTGGGGGTGTGTGAGTGGGGTGAGTGGAATGTGTGTGTGTTGGGGGTGTGTGAGTGGGGTGAGTGGAATGTGTGTGTGTTGGGGGTGTGTGAGTGGGGTGAGTGGAATGTGTGTGTGTTGGGGGTGTGTGAGGGGGATAAGTGGAATGTGTGTGTGTTGGGGGTATGTGAGTGGGGTGAGTGGGGTGTGTGTGTGTTGGGGGTGTGTGAGTGGGGTGTGTGTGTTGTCAGGCCTCTGAGCCCAAGCTAAGCCATCCTATCCCCTGTGACCTGCACGTACACATCCAGAGGGCCTGAAGCAAGTGAAGAATCACACAAAAGAAGTGAAAATGGCCAGTTCCTGCCTTAACTGATGACATTACCTTGTGAAATTCCTTCTCCTGGCTTGTCCTGGCTCAAAAGCTCCCTCACTGAGCCCCTTGTGACCCCCCACCCCTGCCCATCAGAGAACAACAACCCCCTTTGAGTGTAATTTTCCGCGACCCACCCAAATCTTATAAAATAGCCCCACCCCTATCTCCCTTTGCTGACTCTGTTTTCAGACTCAGCCCGCCTGCACCCAGGTGATTAAAAAGCTTTATTGCTCACACGTGTGTGTTGGGGATGTGTGCGTGGTATGTGTATTGGGGGTGTATGTGTTGGGGTGTGTGAGTGGGGTGTGTGTGTGTTGGGGTGTGTGTGTGTTGGGGTGTGTGAGTGGTGTGTGTGTTGGGGTGTGTGTGTTTGGGGGTGTGTAAGTGTTGGGGTGAGTGATGTGAGTGGGGTGTGTGTTGGGGTGTATAAGTGGTGTGAGTGGGGTGTGTATGTTGGTGTGTGTTTGTGAGTGGGGTGTGTGTGTTGGGGTGTGTGTGTGTTGGGGTATGTGAGTTGGGGGTGTGTGGGTGGGGTGAGTGGGATGTGTGTTCATGTTGGGGTGTGTGTGAGTGGGGTGAGTGGGATATGTGTGTGTGTTGGGGTGTGTGTGTTCAGTGTGTGTGTTGGGGTATGTGAGTTGGGTGTGTGAGTCGGATGTGTGTGTGTTGGGGTGTGTGAGTGGGCTGTTTGTGTCTTGGGGGTGTGTGTATGTTGGGGTGTGAGTGGGGTGTGTGTGTGTTGGGGATGTGTGTGAGCGAGGTGAGTGGCATGTGTGCATGTTGGGGTGTGTGTTTGGGGTGAGTGGGATATGTGTGTGTTGGGGTGTGTGAGTGGGGTGTGTCTGTGTTGGGGTGTGAGTGGGGTGTGTGTAGTGTTGGGGGTGTGTGTGTTGGGGTGTGTGAGTGGGGTGTATGTGTTGGGGTTGTGTGTGTGTTAGGGTATGTGAGTTGGTGTGTGAGTGGGGTGTGAGTGTGTTGGGGATGTGTGTGTTGGGAGTGTGAGCGGGGTGAGTGGCATATGTGTGCGTGTTGGGGTGTGTGTCAGTGGAGTGAGTGGGATATGTGTGTGTTGGGGTGTGTGTGAGTGGGGTGTGTGTGTTGGGGGTGGGTGTTGGGAGTGTGAGCGGGGTGAGTGGCATATGTGTGCGTGTTGGGGTGTGTGTCAATGGAGTGAGTGGGGTATGTGTGTGTTGGGGTGTGTGTGAGTGGGGTGTGTGTGTTGGGGTGTGTGTGTTGGGGTGTGTGTGAGTGGGGTGTGTGTGTGTTGGGGGGTGTGTGTTGGGGTGTGTGTGAGTGGGGTGAGTGGGATATGTGTGTGTGTTGGGATGTGTGTGAGTGCGGTGTGTGTGTGTTGGGGTATGTGAATTGGGGGTGTGAGTGGGGTGTGTGTGTGTGTTGGTGTGTGTGAGTGGGGGTGAGTGGGATATGTGTGTGTGTTGGGATGTGTGTGAGTGTGGTGTGTGTGTGTTGGGGTATGTGAATTGGGGGTGTGTGAGTGGGGTGTGTGTGTGTGTTGGTGTGTGTGAGTGGGATGAGTGGGATATGTGTGTGTGTTGGGGTGTGTGTGAGTGCGGTGTGTGTATGCTTGTGTCATTCCCTTGGAGAGTAATCCCTTCCAGAGTGGCCAAGGCCACCCCCAAGCCTGGACCACATGGGATGCAGAAAGTTTGGGTAACTCCTTTTTTATACCTAATTTGGAACTCCGTGGGAGTGGAGAAGTGGCAATATGGACGGTGTTCCTTGAAAACATTGAAGACAAATGAATAAACCATTTGCCATCTGGGGCAAACAATAAACCCGTCTAAAGACAGAGGAAAAGCTAAGAATTGAGTTACTTGGGGGGAATAAAATTTTGAAAAGTTCCTATGAATAATGAGGAATCTAGAAAGCCACACAAATGCTGAAGCAGGACACGTGCTCAAAAAAGACCTGAGAAGACCTCAGGGCAGGCCAGAAGGAAGGCTAAGTGTGGGAGGGGTGCCCCAACTCAGGGCCAGTCTACAAAGACTGAGAGAGTATTTTTTTTTTTTTTTTTTGAGACGGAGTCTCACTCTGTTGCCCAGGCTGGAGTGCAGTGGCGCGATCTCGGCTCACTGCAATCTCTGCCTCCCGGGTTCAAGCGATTCTCCTACCTCAGCCTCCCGAGTAGCTGGGACTACAGGCGTGAGCCACCACGCTCTGCTAATTTTTTGTATTTTTAGTAGAGACTGGGTTTCACCGTGTTAGCCAGGATGGTCTCGATCTCCTGACCTTGTGATCCACCCGCCTCAGCCTCCCAAAGTGCTGAGATTACAGGTGTGAGCCACTGCGCCTGGCCAGTTTTTTTTTTTTTTCTCCCATGTTTTGGTTGTAGGTGTTTAAGGAAATCACTATCAAACCACTAATTGGCAACAAGCTAAAGGAACAGAGACTTTATTATTTATTTATTTTTCCTTTAATTTTTGTTTTATTTATTTATTTATTTATTTTTGAGAAGAGTTTCGCTCCTGTTGCCCAGGCTGGAGTACAATGGCGTGATCTTGGCTCACAGCCACCTCCACTTCCCGAGTTCAAGCGATTCTCCTGCATCAGCCTCCCAAGTAGCTGGGATTACAGGTGTGCACCACCACGCCCCGCTGATTTTGTATTTTTAGTAGAGACAGGGTTTCTCCATGTTGGTCAGGCTGGTCTTGAACCCCTGACTTCAGGTGATCTGCCCGCCTCAGCCTCCCAAAATGCTGGGATTAGAGGTGTGAGCCACCGTGCTTGGCCTATTTTTTATTTATTTATGTTTTCATGTTTTAAAATTTTGTATTAGTGGAATCTGCTTGAATTTGTAAAATGTAGAGTTGACACTGAAGATGTGAAAAGAATGAAGACATTTACTAGGGAATCTTGAACAAGGGAAAACCAACATGAACAAGGGAACAAAAAAAGAGGCCGGGCGCAGTGGCTCACTGGGTGACTGTGAGATCCTGCCTCAAAAAGAGAGAGAGAGAGAGAGAGAAGGAAGGAAGGAAAGTAAGAAGTGTTGATGAGGATGTGGAGAAATTGGAAGTGTTGTACAGTGTTGGTGGGAATGTCAGATGCTGCAGCCACTAAGGAAACAGCAAGGCAGTTGATCCAAAAGTTACACATAAAATTATCCTAGGCCGGGCGCGGTGGCTCACACCTGTCATCCCAGCCCTTTGGGAGGCTGAGGTGGGTGGATCACGAGGTCAGGAGATCGAGAACATCCTGGCCAACATGGTGAAACTCCGTCTCTACTAAAAATACAAAAAAAATTTAGCCAGGCATGGGGGCACATGCCTGTAGTCCCAGCTACTCAGGAGGCTGAGGCAGGAGAATCACTTGAACCTGGGAGGTGGAGGTTGCAGTGAGCCGAGATCGCACCACTTCGCTCCAGCCTGTCAACAGAGCGAGACTCAGTCTCAAAAAAAAAAAAAAAAAAAGAATACGATATGGATCTGTGCTGCAGTGTGGATGGACCTCAAAAACATGCTAAGTGAAAGAAGCCAGATACAAGAGGCCATGTATGATTCCATTGATACGAAATGTCCGCGATAGACTCACCATGGAGACAGAACACAGATTAGTGGTTGGCTGGGAGGAGTGGGGAGTAGGGAGCATTGCTGTGGGGTTTCCTTCTGGGGTGAAGAAAATGGGAACTAGGGCCGGGTATGGTGGCTTCTCACCTGTAATCCCAGCACTTTGGGAGGCTGAGGCGTGTGGATCTCTTGAGGTCAGGAGTTTGAGACCAGCCTGACCAACATGGGGAAACCCCCTCTCTACTAAAAATACAAAAATTAGCTGAGTGTGCTGGTGCTTGCCGGTAAGCCCAGCTACTTGGGAGGTTGAGGCAGGGGAATCGGTTGAACCCAGGACGCAGAGGTTGCAGTGAGCCGAGATTGAGCCACTGCACTCCAGCCTGGGTGACAGTGAGACTCTGTCTCAAAAAAAAAAAAAAAAAAAAAAAAGGCTAAATGTCCACATATCCACACATGAGAGAAGTTCAGAGTGAATGCACAGGTGAACGCTGATGGGGTGTCTCTGGTGACGAGCTTACAAGGGCTTTTGTGCGTTTTCCCAATCCCACGGGGAACCTGTTGAATTCTGAAGCTGAGAGCGGTGTACACGTTCTAGAGAACGGTTCTCTAAGCACAAACGCTGCATTCTAACCATGGTGAGGAGGGTGCCCGGAGCCAAGGGAGGTGGCCCCAGCGAGCTGCGTGGCCAGCCTCACCCCGCAGCAGAGTCAGGTGGTCAGTCTTTACCCGCAGTCATGGGGTGGGTGGAGAGGGAGAGGGTGCAGAGAGGGGCCCACGCCCACGCCCGTCCCATGGCACAGCCTTTCTCCACTTGGTCTCTCCTTTGGTGGCCGCTGGTTGCCGACTAACCGGGTGCCCTTTGTGGATTCTTCCTCTGGAGAGGCTACTGGGCTTGGCTGCTGGGTTGTACTTGCTGTGGTGAGGGAGGAGGAGACTCCGCTGCAGCCAGGGGCCATTTGGGTTCGAAGCTCCTGGTGGAGCTTCCCTTCCTCAGCTTCCTGCTGGGCGTCTTGCTGTGAGGTCTCCTGGTGATGCCCGGTGTGGGAGGGAAGTGCTGGATGAGCATGCCTGCTGTGGGGCCAGACTGCCCGCCTCCGGCTCTAGGGGTTCAGGAGGCCTGGCCTGGCTGGACCTGGGGTGCCCGGGCCTGCCTGTACCTTCTGGGTTGGTCTCTGCAGTGCATCTGTGCTCTGAACACAAGCCAAGGCATTTGTGTGGAGGCCCAGGGGCGCCAGGAGCCTGGTAGGGTGCTGGGAGCTTGGCAGGGTGCTGTGAGCCTGGCAGGGTCCCTGGAGCCTGGCAGGGTGCCGCCTCTGGTGTGGGCAGTTCTTCTCTTACGTGGATTTGCCCTGCACGTCTGCAGGAGCTGCTTCTTGGTCTCCCCACACCCTCCTGCCCGTGGGCCCTGGATGCAGAGGGTGCTGGGGAGCTGGTCAGTGCCCACACGTGGATGTCCCTGCCTGGGCCTTTCTGAGAGGAGGTGACCCCTGAGGTGGGGTCTTTGCGAGTCTGCTAGAGCTGTGCGTGGGGTGCACAGCCCTGCCCTGTCTGAAGGGGGTCCTGTTTCAACAGGGAGCTGCGTCAGAGGTTTTGGTAGATGCTACTGTAGACCTCATATCCGATGAGTGGGAAGCTGCTAATACCATACCCCGCAAGAGAAGGAAGCAGGACACAGCCCCGCTTGAGGCCGCCAGCGTGCCTTCTGCAGACTGTGAGCAGGTAGTCTGAGTCAACAGTTGGGCAGAACGCTCCCCGCCCCCACCCGTGCATGCCGGCACAGCCACCTCGCACTTCCGGCCCTTGAGTCCCTGCCAGCCGAGGACGGCTGCCCAGGACTGGCGTTCTCAGGTCGCCCTTGGGCTGTGACAGAGCAACGCTGATTCAAGCTTGGCTCTTGTGACTCTGAGGACATTTTGCTAGCGGTGAATTTCCGCTTTGTTGTGCTTGCCCTTCTGGCCCCCATCCTTCCACTCGCCTTTTTACTCCATGCAGCTGTCCCCTTGGACACCTGGAGAAACTTAACCTGGTTGCACTCACCTGGCTAAAGGTCCACTGGCAACACAGGCTTCACCACAGACAGCAGGAGGGGAGCCTGAGGGGCTGAGAGGGCCAGGCCCAGGCAGGCGGGGGCCGGACCAGGGCTCTGCCTGAACACAAGGTCTTGGATGGCACTCGCCACATGGGGGTATAGTGGAAACCCTGCTCAGTTTAGTCTCTGGTTTCTAGAAGTTGAAATCCTGACTTTTTCTTTTCTTTCTTTTCTTTTTTTGAGACGGAGTCTCGCTCTGTTGCCCAGGCTGGAGTGCAGTGGCACGATCTCAGCTCACTGCAAGCTCCGCCTCCCGGGTTCAAGCGATTCTCCTGCCTCTCCCTCCTGAGTAACTGGGACTACAGGCACCTGCCACCACGCCCGGCTACTTTTTTTGTGTATTTTTAGTAGAGACAGGGTTTCACCATGTTGGCCAGGCTGATCTTGAACTCCTGGCCTCAAAGTATCCACCCGCCTCGGCCTTCCAAAGTGCTGGGATTACAGATGTGAGCCACTGTGCCTGTCCAAAATCCTGACTTTTTCTATAGCATTTAGAAGTATTACAGGACTCGCTAATAATATCGAAAATGAAATTAGCTAACACATATAATGAAACTTTTGCTTTTGGGGAAAAGCAAGGGAGCTTCATACCTTGAAGAGTGATGTTTGTGAAGTTTATTACTGTTTGACAGAGGGTGACAGCCTCCCCGCCTTCCCTGCGCCGCTCCCCCCAGCCCATCGAGATGGTCACGTGTTCATTGAACAGAGATTTACTGAGCATCCACCACCTGCGGTGGGTCCTAGGTCTTAGGTGTACGCAGAAACGTTCGAGGCAGGCGTGCTCCTTCCTCTGTGGCCCGGGGCTTGGCCGTGAGCCCGCTCCTGCAGCTCTTGGGAAATGCAGGCAGCGTCCACACCGGGCTGGACTTACCCAGACATAAGGCATGGTGTGAGTGGAGAACTTATTCTCAATAGCAACAAAAATATGAGAAGCAGCTTGTAAAATAAAGGACGGATCCATAGGCCTGGCGAGGAGAAGGCTCTGGGGCTCAGCAGACAGTGAAGCTCCTGGAGAGGTGGACCCTTCCCCAGAGAGAACATGGAAGGTTTAGCACTGCAGAGATGTCTGCTGTCACCCAGAGTGACACAGGAACTTAACCAACTAATTAATGTATAACAGTAGTATAGTTCTGAATGGGTGTGGTGGTTTTTGTTTTTGTTTTGAGACAGGGTCTCGCCCTGTGTCCCAGGCTGGAGTGCTGTGGCAAAATCATAGCTCATTGCAGCCTTGACTTCCTGGGCTCAAGCAGTCCTCGTGCCTCAGCCTCCCGAGTAGCTGAGACTACAGGCGTGCACCACCATGCCCAATTAATTTTTTAAATTTTTGGTAGAGATGGGGTCTTGCTCTGTTACCCAGGCTGGTCTCAAACCCCTGGGCTCAAGCGATTCTCCCACCTCAGCCTCCCAAAGTGCAGGGATTACAGGCATAAACCACCACCCCAGCCTGGTTTTGTATTTTTGGAAGCTGACAAAGATTTTAAACTATAAATTGGAGAAGATACTTAATGGATGTGAGAAGGAGGAGAAATGGATGGGAAATTTACAGTAAAGCTGTCAACGTGCACGGGTGGAAACATTCCCGTGGAGTAACAGGCACAACCTGGGAATGCGCACGGAGCATGAGTTGTGAGCTGGAGTGATGCACGGCATGTGCGGACCGGAGCGTGTTGGTCAGGGTGTACACACGGGTGTGGAAAGTGGGGTGTCTGAACCATGGGCTCAGCATTTGGGTACAACACACACACCCCACTCACCCCACTCACAAACCCCCACACACACCCCCCAACACACACACCCCACTCACACCACGCACACACCCCACTCACACCACTCACACACCCCCAAAACACACACACCCCACTAACCCCACTCACACACCCCCAACACACCCCAACACACCCCACTCACACACCCCCAACACACACACCCCACTCACACCACTCACATACCCACCACACACATATCCCACTCACACCACTCACCCCCAACACACACACCCCACTCACACCACACACCCCCAAACACACACACATCCCACTCACACCACTCACACCCCAACACACACACACACAAAACCCACTCACCCCGAACACACACACCTAACACACACACACACCCCAACACACATACCCCAGTCACACACACACCCCAACACATACATACCCCACTCACACCACTCACACACCCCAAGACACACACACACCACACACACCCAACACACACCACTCACACGCCCCAACACACACACACACCATCCACTCACCCCACTCACATACCCGCCAACACACACATGTCCCACTCATACTCATCTCGTGCTCACACTGAAATACACAGTGGTCCCTTGTTGCCCACAGGGGATCGGTTCAGGACCCCGGAGGACACCAAAATCTGAGGATGCCCAGTCCTAGATACGAAACGGCGTGGCGTCGGCACGTAACCCACAGCGCCCCCCTGTGCACTTTATTTTTTATTTATTTATTTTTGAGACAGATTCTCCCTCTGTTGCCTAGGCTGGAGTGCAGTGGCATGATCTCGGCTCCCTGCAACCTCCGCCTCCTGGGTTCAAGCGATTCTCCTGCCTCAGCCTCTAGAGTAGCTGGGATTACAGGCATGCGCCACCACGCCCGGCTAATTTTTGTATTTTTAGTAGAGATGGGGTTTCTCCACGCTGGCCAGGCTGGTCTCAAACTCCTGACCTCAGGTGATCTGCCTGCCTTGTCCTCTTAAAGTGCTGGGATTACAGGTGTGAGCCACTGCGCCTGGCCTGATTCAATATTTTAATGTAAAACAGCATCCTAAAAGGTCTAGAAAATATAGGGGGATATTTATAAAATTCTGTAAATACTTCTTTTTTTTTTTTTTTTGAGACGGAGTCTCACTCTGTCGCCTGGGTGGTGCAGTGGCCGGATCTCAGCTCACTGGCAAGCTCCCGCCTCCCCGGGTTTAACCATGTCTCGCTGCCTCAGCCTCCCGGAGGGGAGCTGGGACTACAGGCGCCCGCGCACCTGCCGGCTAGATTTTTATTTTTTAGTAGAGACGGGGTTTCACTGGTGTTGCCAGGATGGATCTTGATCTCCTGACCTCGTGATCCACCCCGTCTCGGCTCCAAAGTGCTGGGATGACAGGCTTGAGCCACCACTGCCCAGCCAATTCTGTAAATACTGCGTAAGCCTCACCCCCTGCTAAAATTATAAATACCACTATGGTTTATATAGTTGGAGGTTCTGGGTCAAAGAAGACCGTGAAACTGTTCAGTGGAAAAGCAGACAGCAGGAGGCACCGGCAGCGCAGGGCCCCTACCGGGGCACTTGGCCAGTCCTCACCGAGAAGTAAGCTGTCCCCAGTTCAGGGCCAGGCAGCAGTTCACACGGGAACAGCTGAGAGGGGTGAACCTGGGGCTGCTCCTCCGAGACCTCAGCCCTGTAGGTGCGATGATGTCAGATGGTCGATTTTGTTTCTATGGAAAAGAGGGTCTGAGCTGGCGGCTTGAGGGCAGTGGTCTTCCAGGAACTGGATCATGGTCCCTCCAAGGGTCTCTCCTGCAGTTGCCTCTGCGTTTACTGCAGTTTTTCCACAGCCCCATGTTGTGGGCAGAGGGAGTAAGGCCAGGCCTGGCCGCTGCCTCCAGCCTCCCTGGGCCCTGCCCAACCTCCGTGTGCTGCTGCTGCTGTTTATTCCTGGCTGGCCACTCCTCCTGCAAGGCAGGCCCTGGGGAGGGCTGCTGGCAGCTGTTCCTAAGGTCTGAGCCCTTTGCTACATCAAGGAAAGAAGCAGTAGGGGGCCTGCGTCTTCCATGCCGGTGGGAGGTGGGGGGTGGTCAGGGGCCTGCCTCAGTGGGCTCCTCCTGTTCCGGGCTGTGACTCAGCAGTCCAGAGCCTGAGGATTCTGTTTCTGCCAGAGCCTGATTATGTCGTTGAAGCTGCTAGAGCATCCGTGACCTTGACTTATTTTCAACTTTCATAATTAGGGAATAACTTAATTTGAGGTTTGATTATTTTAACCATTAGAAATCTTTGGGTTATGGCCAGGCACAGTGGCTTACACGTGTACTCGCAGCACTTTGGGAGGCCGAGGTGGGTGGATCACCTGAGGTCAGAGTTCAAGACCAGCTGACCAACATGGTGAAACCCCATCTGTACTAAAAATACGAAAATTACGGCCAGGCATGGTAGCTCACGCCTGTAATCCCAGCACTTTGGGAGGCCGAAGAGGGTGGATCACCTGAGGTCAGTTTAAGACCAGCCTGGCCAACATGGTGAAACTCCGTCTGTACAAAAATACAAAAATAAAAAATAAAAATATTAGCTAGGCATGATGGCAGGTGCCTGTAATCCCAGCTACTCGGGAGGCTGAGGCAGGATAATCCCTTGAACCTGGGAGGCGGAGGTTGCATTGGGCTCAGATCATGCCATTGCACTCCAGCCTGGGCAACAAGAGCCAAACTTCGTCTCAAAAAAACAAAACAAAACAGAAACCAAAAACAGAAAAAAAATTAGCTGGGCGTGGTGGCCTGAGCCTGTAATCCCAGCTACTCAGGAGGCTGAGGCAGGAGAATTGCGTGAATCCAGGAAACAGAGGTTGCAGCAAGCTGAGATTATGCCACTATGCTCCAGCCTGGGTGACAGAGCAAGACCCCATTTCAAATAATGGAAAGCCCAGCTCCACCTGGCTAATCCCATTAAGGGAGTTTATTATGGACACACCTGATGAGCCCTGAGGCTGCAGGCGAGGCTTGGTGCAGGTGTCTCTGGCCCTGTCTGCTCTGCCTTCCGGACATGGCTCCCCCACCGAGCCTCTCACCAGCTGTTTCCCGTCACTCCCTCGTGCCACACAGTGGCTTCCCCGTGATCCACCTGCTACTCTGTCATTCAGGGGACAAGAGAGTGCCTCCTCTGGTGATTGATTCCTCTGGAGAGAGGAAGCGTTTCCTCAAATCTCATTGGCTCTGATTGGCTCACGGGCCAATCCCCCAGTGGGTCCCTAAGGCCAGGATGATAGACAGCAGTGGTTGACATCAGCCCACGCACAAGAGCTGCCCCTGGGGCTGGAGTAAAGCTGATGTTACTGAAACCATACGGCCGAGAACAGGGAGAGCCAAGGGACCATCCCCCAGGATAGGCCATCCTGTGCTATCACCAGGTGGCCACAAACACCTGCTGTGTGTGGACAGTGACCATGACCACAGCATCACCGATGGGGGCCTTGCGTGTGCCAGGCAGTGTCCTACAACTCTGTGTGCTTTGTCCCATTTGGTCACCCTCAGTGATGCTCTGATGTGGAGACATCTGCTGTCTCCACTTTAAAGATGGGGAAAATGAGGCCCACGGTGGCTCAGTGACCCACCTGGGTTTGCCCAGCCAGTGCGCCATGGGGTGAGCTGGATGGGAACTCAAGCAGGCCCTCTAAACCCAGCCCAGACGCCACTGCAGGGCAGCACCAGAGGCACCAGGCAAGTGGCCGGGCAGGGACGGTGTCATCGCCTCTCCGAGGCTAGGCTGTCTTCAGGGCTCAGACCCCACCTGCCAGGTCTTCACAGCACACTGAGGCCAATGGGTGCCTGCAGTGAAGGGTTGTGCAGCACCTGCCTGTTTCTTGACGGCCTCTTGCTTCCCCCTTTCAGCAGGTCCCCAGCAGCTGACCAGCCCGTCATTCAGAGGCTGACACCTGCCCTGATGACGCCACTCTCCAGTGCTGGGTCCCAGCCCCAGACGCTTCTTCTGCGGTTGCTTCTGCAGTTGCTTTTTTTTTTTTTTTGAGATGGAGTCTTGCTCTATTGCTCAGGCTGGAGTGCAGTGGCTTAATTGTGGCTCACTGCAAACTCCGCCTCCCAGGTTCAAGCAATTCTCCTGCCTCAGCCTCCCAAGTAGCTGGGATTACAGGCGCCTGCCACCACGTCCAGCTAATTTTTTGTATTTTAGTAAAGATGGGGATTTCACCATGTTGGCCAGGCTGGTTGCAATCTCTTGACCTCCAGTGATCTGCCTGCCTCGGCCTCCCAAAGTGCTGGGATTACAGGCCTGAGCCAACATGCCTGACCTATTTTTTTTTTAATATTTGAGGTGGAGTCTCACTCTGTCGCCCAGCTTGGAGTGCAGTGGCCAGATCTCAATGAAGCGCCGTTTTAGAGTCATCTGTGCTGGGAGTGAGCCTTCCCTGTCTGCACCCAAACGCGCCAAGTGTGCCATTTCAGGGGTGGTGCTTGCTCCCAGGAACGGGACCAGGTGCTCTCAGCGGTGTGGTGGGTTGGTGGCCTGGGGTCGGCATCAGGGACACAGGCCGAGTGGGAGGCTAGAGCCGAACTGTGGCCTGGGGAGATGTTATGGGTCGGGGGGCAGGTGGCGGGGGGGGGGGGGGCCTCCTGTGCTTTGTGTACACTGAGCATGGGTTTCCTCTGAATTTAAAAAGGATGAGAAAATCGGAATTTCTGGCCCTGGTTCTGGCAGGAAGTGCAGTCGTGTGTGAGAGAGAAGGGCTTGCAGTGTCGGCCTGGCCTCCTGGAAGCCCTGGGGCGCAGTCCTGTCCAGCTGCCGCTTCGCCGTGCCCTGGGCGGGTGGGAATGGAGCCTCCTCCTGGGGCCACACAGGGGCCAGCCCTCAGCCGAGGGGCTCCTGAAGTGGCAGTGATGGGACCCTGTGGCTCTTCCTAGTCCCCTCGCTACCAGTTGCTGAGGAGAGGGTAGATTAGCCCCTGGGCTGCACCTCAGTGTGTGCGGGTCTTCCCGGGTATGTGGGTGCAGGAGGTGGGGGGCGTGGAGTGGGCACAGGTTCACACCTGCTGCCTGGCAGTTCAGGGCCCTCATCACACACCACCAGGTTTCAGGGGATCTACAAGTCACTTTCCTGTAGTGACCCGATCAGCACGCACCCCTGAGCACCATCCTCTGGGAGATGCCTGTGGGGTCCCAGGGTCCTGGCAGCCTCCTCCCACCAGGTGCAGTCCTGGTTCCAAGGTGGGGACGGTACCCCTGAACCTGGATGTGCCTTTGAGCCTGGCTGTGCCTGCTGAGGGTGCGGAGGCAGCTGCTACTCAATTTTTAGTCTCCTCTTTCTCATTTCAAATTTTGTGTACGAAATATTTTATAGAGGTGCATAAAATGTGGAAAGCCTGTATGTGCTTTCTAATGTTCAAAACCAGGCCAGGCACGGTGGCTCACGTGTGTAATCCCACACTTTGGGAGGCCAAGATGGGAGGATTGCCTGAGCCTGGGTGTTGGAGATCAGCCTGAGCAACATAGTGAGACTCTGTCTCTACAAAGCATTTTTTAAAACCAGCTGGGAATGGTGGTTCACGCCTGTAACTCCAGGATTTCGGGAGGCCGAGGAGGGCAGATCGCCTGAGTCCCAGAGTTCAAAACCAGCTAGGGCAACATGACGAAACCCTGTTTCTACACAAAACAAACAAACGAACGAAAAATTAGCTGGGCGCAGTGATGCTCACCTGTAGTCCCAGCTACTCAGGAGGCTGAGGTGGGAGGATCACTTGAGCCCAGGAGGTCGAGGCTACAGTGAGCCAGGATTGCACCACTGCACTCCAGCCTGGGCGACAGACGGAGACCTTGCTCAAATTTATAAATAAATATCCATGTCTGTGGATGCCCAATAAGCAGTGAGCCTGTGTGAGGGTCTCTGCCTGGCCATGACCGTGCTGAGTGTGGTAAAAGCACTTCAAGGCCTCTTGCCCCTGACCCTGCCCATCCCCAACTTCTGTTTCTTAATTTCATTCTTTCCAGGTAATTGCAGATCTAACAGGTGTTAGGTACTTTGGTTAAGCGAAGCTTGATGCAGTTGAGAAATGGAAGAGAAAGTTGGAGGGAAACGTGGGCTAGAGTACACTAAATCTAAGAAATAAAGTGAGTGTCTCTCTTTTTGTTTAGAGCAAAAAGAAGAAAAGGAAGAAGAAAAAGAATCTGAACAACTCTGCTTCCTCAGGGCTGGATTCCTTGCCCCTGTCTCCTGCCAGCCCCTGTCATCTGACTTTGCTTTCAAACCCGGAGCCTCAGGACACAGCCCTGCCCCACAGC
>NW_016806979.1:2733917-2753837 GCF_001698545.2 Rhinopithecus bieti | reverse complement strand
TTGCTTTTTTTTTTTTTTTGAGATGGAGTCTTGCTCTATTGCTCAGGCTGGAGTGCAGTGGCTTAATTGTGGCTCACTGCAAACTCCGCCTCCCAGGTTCAAGCAATTCTCCTGCCTCAGCCTCCCAAGTAGCTGGGATTACAGGCGCCTGCCACCACGTCCAGCTAATTTTTTGTATTTTTAGTAAAGATGGGGGATTTCACCATGTTGGCCAGGCTGGTTGCAATCTCTTGACCTCCAGTGATCTGCCTGCCTCGGCCTCCCAAAGTGCTGGGATTACAGGCCTGAGCCAACATGCCTGACCTATTTTTTTTTTAATATTTGAGGTGGAGTCTCACTCTGTCGCCCAGCTTGGAGTGCAGTGGCCAGATCTCAATGAAGCGCCGTTTTAGAGTCATCTGTGCTGGGAGTGAGCCTTCCCTGTCTGCACCCAAACGCGCCAAGTGTGCCATTTCAGGGGTGGTGCTTGCTCCCAGGAACGGGACCAGGTGCTCTCAGCGGTGTGGTGGGTTGGTGGCCTGGGGTCGGCATCAGGGACACAGGCCGAGTGGGAGGCTAGAGCCGAACTGTGGCCTGGGGAGATGTTATGGGTCGGGGGGCAGGTGGCGGGGGGTGGGGGGGCCTCCTGTGCTTTGTGTACACTGAGCATGGGTTTCCTCTGAATTTAAAAGGATGAGAAAATCGGAATTTCTGGCCCTGGTTCTGGCAGGAAGTGCAGTCGTGTGTGAGAGAGAAGGGCTTGCAGTGTCGGCCTGGCCTCCTGGAAGCCCTGGGGCGCAGTCCTGTCCAGCTGCCGCTTCGCCGTGCCCTGGGCGGGTGGGAATGGAGCCTCCTCCTGGGGCCACACAGGGGCCAGCCCTCAGCCGAGGGGCTCCTGAAGTGGCAGTGATGGGACCCTGTGGCTCTTCCTAGTCCCCTCGCTACCAGTTGCTGAGGAGAGGGTAGATTAGCCCCTGGGCTGCACCTCAGTGTGTGCGGGTCTTCCCGGGTATGTGGGTGCAGGAGGTGGGGGGCGTGGAGTGGGCACAGGTTCACACCTGCTGCCTGGCAGTTCAGGGCCCTCATCACACACCACCAGGTTTCAGGGGATCTACAAGTCACTTTCCTGTAGTGACCCGATCAGCACGCACCCCTGAGCACCATCCTCTGGGAGATGCCTGTGGGGTCCCAGGGTCCTGGCAGCCTCCTCCCACCAGGTGCAGTCCTGGTTCCAAGGTGGGGACGGTACCCCTGAACCTGGATGTGCCTTTGAGCCTGGCTGTGCCTGCTGAGGGTGCGGAGGCAGCTGCTACTCAATTTTAGTCTCCTCTTTCTCATTTCAAATTTTGTGTACGAAATATTTTATAGAGGTGCATAAAATGTGGAAAGCCTGTATGTGCTTTCTAATGTTCAAAACCAGGCCAGGCACGGTGGCTCACGTGTGTAATCCCACACTTTGGGAGGCCAAGATGGGAGGATTGCCTGAGCCTGGGTGTTGGAGATCAGCCTGAGCAACATAGTGAGACTCTGTCTCTACAAAGCATTTTTTAAAACCAGCTGGGAATGGTGGTTCACGCCTGTAACTCCAGGATTTCGGGAGGCCGAGGAGGGCAGATCGCCTGAGTCCCAGAGTTCAAAACCAGCTAGGGCAACATGACGAAACCCTGTTTCTACACAAAACAAACAAACGAACGAAAATTAGCTGGGCGCAGTGATGCTCACCTGTAGTCCCAGCTACTCAGGAGGCTGAGGTGGGAGGATCACTTGAGCCCAGGAGGTCGAGGCTACAGTGAGCCAGGATTGCACCACTGCACTCCAGCCTGGGCGACAGACGGAGACCTTGCTCAAATTTATAAATAAATATCCATGTCTGTGGATGCCCAATAAGCAGTGAGCCTGTGTGAGGGTCTCTGCCTGGCCATGACCGTGCTGAGTGTGGTAAAAGCACTTCAAGGCCTCTTGCCCCTGACCCTGCCCATCCCCAACTTCTGTTTCTTAATTTCATTCTTTCCAGGTAATTGCAGATCTAACAGGTGTTAGGTACTTTGGTTAAGCGAAGCTTGATGCAGTTGAGAAATGGAAGAGAAAGTTGGAGGGAAACGTGGGCTAGAGTACACTAAATCTAAGAAATAAAGTGAGTGTCTCTCTTTTGTTTAGAGCAAAAGAAGAAAAGGAAGAAGAAAAGAATCTGAACAACTCTGCTTCCTCAGGGCTGGATTCCTTGCCCCTGTCTCCTGCCAGCCCCTGTCATCTGACTTTGCTTTCAAACCCGGAGCCTCAGGACACAGCCCTGCCCCACAGCCACGCCCAGCAGAGTGGCCCGACTGGCCAGCCGAGCCAGCCCCCGGGCACAGCCACCACACCACTGGAGGGTGACAGTCCCTCCATGCCCACCAAGGTTGGTGACAGCCCCCTGCAGGCTCAGGCTTTGGGAGAAGCAGGAGTGGCCACAGGAGGTGAGGCTCAGAGCAGCTCCCAACCCCAGGACCGCACAGAAGGGGAGGACAAGGACGCTTCCATCCCCTCTCGGGGCAGAGGCCTGTCCCAGGAGGGGCCCGGTTCCCCCACCTCTGCTGGTGAAGGCTGTTCTGGGACTGAAGATGCCGCCCAGGAGCTCCTGTTGCCTGAGTCAAAAGGGGGCAGCTCTGAGCCCGGGACAGAACCGCAGACCACCAGGCAGCAGGCGGGGACCCCAGCCTCTACGGTGAGTCATCCGAGAGAGGTGGCCGGGAGTGGCACTGAGCCCTCGGCACCTGGGCTCTGCTGCAAGGTGCTGGCGTTGCTTCTCTGCCAGGGACGGTGTCCTCTGGGCCCTTCTGCCTACGTGGGGTGGGAGGGCTGCCCCTCCACCCGGGATGCCGGCCCATCCTGTCCCTAGGCTTGTGGCAGATACTGACCCTTAAACCATGTCAGAGTCACCCTGGTCCATTTTGTCACCTTGACTTTGGTGTTTGGGGTCTTGCAGGCAGTTGATGCTGCAGCTGAGCCAGCCGATGCAGTTAAAGGGGCCGGGAAGGAAATGAAAGAGAAGATCCAGGGAATGCAACAGCCGCCAGCAACCACTCCTGCTTCCAAAACACACTGCCAGGTGCGTCTCCTTCCTGCCTGCCGGCTCCAGGAGGCCCTCGTCCTGCCCACGGCTGCCCCTCTTTCATTTAATTATTCAGTGAATATGTAAGTGCTGAGGATATAGCCGTGATTCAGACAAAGCCCTGGCCTTCGGGGTGCTCACATTCTGGAGGAGAGAGAGTCAGGAAACCGACCTCAGCAGTGAGAAGAGCGTGGAGGGAGGGAGGGGAGAGGGCACTGGGGTGGGCCCCGCGGTACTGTGGCCCCCCACAGCCCGAGTGGCTGGGCAAGGCCTCTCTGAGGAGGTGGTGAGGGGTGGTCCCAGAGGTGTCTGGGATGTGTTCCAGACAATGGGAAGGTCATGTGCAGGGGCCCTGGGGTAGTGTGGGGTGGGCCTGTTCCCAGAGCAGCAGGGACACCAGTGCTCCCAGGAGGAGTTGGGGGAGGAGAGGCCACCAATGAGGATGGAGAGCGGCGCCCCTGGAGACTGTGATTAGTGACCCCAATGGCACTGGAAGGTCCCAAGCAGGGAAGAGTTGTGGTCACTCAGTCCGCTGTGAGAAGCATCCCCTGTAGGGGTCAATGTGGAGGCTGGAATGGGCGCGGTGGCTCACACCTGTAATCTCAGCACTTGGGAGGCCCAGGCGGGTGCATCACCTGAGGTCAGGAGTTTAAGACCAGTCTGGCCCCGTCTCTACTAAAAATACAAAAATTAGCCAGCCATGGTGTTGTGTGCCTGTAATCCCAGCTATGCGGGAGGCTGCGGCAGGAGGATTGCTTGAACCTGGGAGGCGGAGGTTGCAGTGCGCTGAGATTGCGCCACTGCCCTCCAGCCTGGGGAATAAGAGCGAGACTCCATCTCAAAAAAAAAAAAAGAAAATGTGCAGACCAGCCTTGAAGATCGGGGTTTGCTTCCTTGTTCCAGGAAGCTGAGACCAAGACCAAGGACGAGACGGCTACGGCTGGAGAAAAAGTCGGTAAAAATAAGCAAGGGGAGCCTGAAGACCCCAGGAAGCCAGAGGGGAAGAACAAAAGTGCAGCTGGTGCGAAAAAGGAGAAGGAGCAAAAAAAACAGAAAGCGGGTGTCCAGGAGGTGAAGGCAAGGTAGGGATGACCCCACAGGGGAGCAGAGGAGGCCCTGCCTGAGAGCCCAGCACACCTCTCCCTGCACAACTCCCAGGGGGTATCCAGGCTGTCCTTCTAGTCAACCGTTTTGGCAAGTTTAACTTTGGGGGAAAAGGGAACCACTTAGGAGGTGGACAGGGCGGGCACCTGTGCCAGTTTCTTGTTTCCTAATAGCCCCTGGGGTCCTGGAGCCAGCATGGGCCTTTTGGAACTAGGAGAGGGGCTGTTCTGGCTCAGACACCTGCTGGTGCCTCCTGCCACTGCCCGCAGCACTTCAGAGATGGGCAGGGATTGGCCACCTGTTCTTCCTCCATTTTGGAGACAGGGAAGAGACGACCCCCCAGGGGGTCGTGTGTCAGACATGGATGTGCTTGCATTTTTTTTTTTTTTTTTTTTTTGAGGCGGAGTCTCGCTCTGTTGCCCGGACTGGAGTGCAGTGGCCAGATCTCAGCTCACTGCAAGCTCCGCCTCCCGGGTTTACGCCATTCTCCTGCCTCAGTCTCCCGACAGCTGGGACTACAGGCGCCCGCCGCCTCGCCCGGCTAGTTTTTTGTATTTTTTTAGTAGAGACGGGGTTTCACCGTGTTAGCCAGGATGGTCTCGATCTCCTGACCTCGTGATCCGCCCGTCTCGGCCTCCCAAAGTGCTGGGATTACAGGCTTGAGCCACTGCGCCCGGCCTGTGCTTGCATTTTTGCTAGGGTGTGATAGTGTGCATTAGGAACACAAGGACCATGTGCCTGTGTGTGCGTGTGTGCATGTGCCTGTGTGTGCATGTCGTGTGTTCGTGCTTGTGCACGTGCGCGGATATGTGCGCGCGTGTGCATGTGCTTTTGTGTAACTGCGTGTACCTGTGTGCACGTGTGTGTGTGTGCATGTTCGTGCATGTACATGGCAGGTGGACAGATCTCGCGGGAATCAGATTTCTGTTTTGGTTTTCCACCAGGACGCTGAGCCCGGGCAGAGGAGTCACCGTGTACTTCCACGCCATCATCTCTAATCATTTCTCCTTCAATCCCGACCACCATAAAGTCTTCATCAGAGGGGGAGAAGAACTCGGAGAGCCGAAATGGAGCAGGAATGTCTGCGAGCTGCACTGCACCAGGTGGGCGTGTCTGTAGGCTTGGGAGGAATCCCTCAGGCAAGGCATAGGATGCCTAGCCTGTGACATGTATTTAAAAAAAAATTTTTTTTTTTTTTGAGACAGAGTCTTGCTGTGTTACCCAGGCTGGAGTGCAGTGGCGCGATCTCGGCTCACTGCAGCCTCCGCCTCCTGGGTTCAAGCGATTCTCATGCCTCAGCCTCCCAAGTAGCTGGGATTACAGGCGCCCACCACCATGCCTGGCTAATTTTTGTATTTTTAGTAGAGATGGAGTTTCTGCTAAATGCTGGCCAGGCTAGTCTCAAACTCCTGATCTCAGGTGATCCACCTGCCTAGGCCTCCCAAAGTGCTGGGATTACAGGCATGAGCCACTGCGTCCAGGCTTTAAATAATTTTTATCAAGTGAGTTGATGACATTCTTTGGCTTTTGGAAGATGAATATTTCAGACAGCTCTTCCTGGCCATGCATTTCTGTGTCACATTCCATCATGGACCTTTTTTTTTTTTTTTAAAGTAATCTTTCTTTATTACACTGTTTTTTTAGAGAGGGGATCTTGCTCTGTTGCCTAGGCGGGAGTACAATCGTGACTCACTGCAGCCTCAGTCTCCTGGGCCACCGTGCCCAGCTTTGTTTATCCAAGACAGAATCTTGCTCTGTCACCCAGGCTGGAGTGCAGTGGTGGGATCACAGGTCAATGCAGCCTTGACTTCTGAACTCGAGAAGTCCTCCCACCTCAGCCTCCCATGGTGTTGGGATTTCAGGCATGGGCCACTGAACCCAGCCTTGCCAGGGTTTCTTTTCTTGTTCTTGAAGCCTCCTCTTGGTCCACATCAATTTGTAGCTTTGCACTCCATGCTGTGTTTGAGAAGAACTAAAATTTCCGGGATGGGAATTTTGGATAACCAACTATATCCTGTTCATTCCCAGAGACTTACATCATGATGGCGTTCTTGTTGAAGGCAGCGTCGTCATTTCCAAGGAATACCTAAATAAATACATTCCTTACAAGTACGTCATTTGTAATAACAAGGGCCCTGCTGAGTTTGAGTTCATCTACAAGCGCCAGCAGAAAGAGGGCGAGCATGTCAACCGCTGTCTGTTCATAAAATCTTCACTTTTGGGCTCAGGAGGTAAGTCGTGGCAGGAGGCTGTCTGCTTACCCTTCCGGAGTGCAGATGCCAGCCCTGCGGTACTGGACGCGTCTCTCTGGAGACCACAGACTTTGCCTGGGCAGTGACGGCCTCTTTGCTCCACAATGGCCCCTCCCCAGCCTCGAGGTTCAGTGACACTGACTTTGGGTTGTGTCCCTGGTTGGTTAAAGATGTGTTGGCTTCTCCTTTGAGCTCAGTGTGACTTACCCACTCACTTGCAGATTTTTTTGTTTGTTTTTTGAGATGGAGTCTGTCGCTCAGGCTGGAGTGCAGTGGTGCAATCTCGGCTCACTGCAACCTCCGCTTCCCGGGGTCAAGCAATTCTCCTGCCTCAGCCTCCCGGGTAGCTGGGATTACAGGAGCCTGCCACCACCCCCGGCTAACTTTTGCATTTTTAGTAGAGACGGGGGTTCACCATGTTGGCCAACTGGTCTTGAGCTCAGGTGATCTGCCCGTCTCGGCCTCCCAAAGTGTTGAGATTACAGGTGTGAGCCACTGCGCCCAGCTGGAAAGGATTTTTAATTAAGGGAAAGGAGAGAACACGAAGCCAGAAGGGCTGCGACTAGGAACAGAGGGGCAGCAAAGGCCTGGAAGCTGGGTCAGGGACACGTGCAGTGACCAGGAGGCTACTGGGACTTGTCCCTTCTCTTGAGGTTTTCAGATGGTTGACTGGAGATGACGCCCAGAGCCCCATCTGCAGGCTCCTGCTGGCTGCCATCCCCAGCGTGTCAGCTCCCCTTAGATAGAGGCGGGCGCTCCCCTTCTCGCAGAGCCCTCTGTGCCCCTCCATGCCTCTCTCAGGGGTCCACCACCTGAGTTCTCTGTCTACAAACTTGGGCTCTCTTGATCACTTGGACTCCCAGCACTGCCTCCTCAGCTGGGGCGTCCTGGGCTTCCCCTGGCTCTCCTCCCTGCACAGTGACACTGAAACTCAAGGAAGTGAGCTGGGGTCAACTGGTTATTGCTTTCCGCTCCCTGCCCCGCGGTGTCCGGTGTCTTGAAAACGGTTGTTTTACTGTTTATGTTGTTCATATGTTGTTTTAGGCAGATACGGGAGAATGTAAATTTAGTCCCTGTCATTCCACCTTGGACGAAGACAGAAGTCCTAAGAACTTTATAAAGTATTTATTTTTTCGTTTTTGTAAACATAATTTTTTTTTTGAGACAGAATCCCGCTCTGTCACCCAGGCTAGAGTGCAATGGCACGATCTCAGCTCATTACAGCCTCAACCACCAGGGCTCAACTGATCCTCCCCCTCAGTCCCCCAAGTAGCTGGGCCTACAGGCGTGTGCCACCATGCCTGGCTAATTTTTCATACTTTTTTTGGAGAGACTGGTCTTGCTATGTTGCCCAGTCTGATCTCAAACTCGTGGGCTCAAGCAATCCGCCCATCTTGGCTTCCCAAAGTGCTGGAATTAAGACGTGAGCCACCGTGCCCAGCCAGACGTGATTTTTGCTAGCTAGAGAGTGTACTCTGAGAACTTAAGCTTTGAGAGAATAGGCCTTAGTCCAGTAATTCCATATATAAATATATTTAAATATAGAATTCTATATATATAAATATGGAATTCCTTCTCTTATAAATGCCGTGGCATTGATAGCTCAGTTAAAAGGGCGTGTGGTGGCCAGGCGGGGTGGCTCATGCCTGTAATCCCTGCATTTTGGGAGGCCGAGACGGGCGGATCACGAGGTCAGGAGATCGAGACCATCCTGGCTAACACAGTGAAACCCCATCTCTACTAAAATACAAAAAACTAGCCGGGCGAGGTGGCGGGCGCCTGTAGTCCCAGCTACTCGGGAGGCTGAGGCAGGAGAATGGCGTAAACCCGGGAGGCGGAACTTGCAATGAGCCAAGATCTGGCCACTGCACTCCAGCCGGGGTGACAGAGCGAGACTCCGTCTCAAAAAAAAAAAAAACAAAAAAACAAAAAAAGGCACGTGGTAGAGGATTTGAGCCGGAGGTCGGCAGAAGCTTCCACAAGGAGGTGATGACTGAGGTGAACTAAACAGTTGCAAGCCCTGCTGAGCCCAGGATGCAGAGCTGGGGTGGGTGGGCCTGCCAGTCTAGACAACTGTCAGGTGGGGAGCCAAAGCACAGTAGGGGGCTCAGGAGGCCTGTCAGGGTGCTTCCCGTTTCTGCCTGATTTTTACTTCTGTTTGTATGTCTTCACGTGGCCTCTGACTATCTCATTGACCTCTTGTGTTTTCTAATTATTTTGCAGTGACCTCACTGGGTTCTCTGTAATGAGGTCTGCACTCACATCGTTTGCAATGGAGCTTAAGAACAGTCATGAATTCAGCCCTTGCCCTGTGCCAGCCACCATGCCAAAGGCCATCTGTGCCTGCTGGGCAGCCTGTACCTTCCTCCAGGGGCTGTGTCCCATTCCTAGTACAGAGGAAACCAACTCAGTGATTGACCGGGACAGTGCTCAGTTGCTAGTGAGGGATGTGGTTTCTGCATGACACGTTCCACCTCCTTGTGATGATGTTTAAGGAAGTTGTTTACCAAGTTTGCTGAGCTACACACTTAGAGATCCGTTGCAATCTCAGGCCCGCTGCATTTCACGACCCTGGGCTTTCCACTCATCACTGTGGGACATCTAGGATGTCTGTTTGCACGGGGCCGGCCTCAGATAAGAAGCCAGATGGAGTGAGTCTGGCTGTCGTCAGTGTGCAGGTTTTTGCTTTTCCCTTCCTCCCTTCCTCTGGCCCGTTGACTCCATCTCTGTGCCAGTCATGATCAGCCTTCTAGGCCAGCGTCTGGGTCTCCAGGGTTTTGATGGTCTTAGGTAGACTCTCGTTCTTTCTGTCCCTCTCAGACTGGCATCAGTACGATGACATAGTTTGTATGAGGCCTCCTGGGAAATTTCAGAAAATCATGAACCATATCACAGACTTCATGAAGAAGGACCTGGTGAAGGGGAAGCAGATTGCCGCCACGGTCATGCTGGACAGCATCTTCAGCATCCTGCAGACCTGGGATACCATCAACCTCAACAACTTCTTCACCCAGTTCCAGCAGTTTTATTTTGTCGTGCGAGAGCCTATGATTTATGAAGGACAGGCACAGCGGTGGACCGCTTTGCAGTATGGGGAGAAAGAGGTATCAGGCTTGCCACCAGCTGCTCTACCTTCTGGGCAGGAGCCTCACCTGACCTGCTAGTGGCCGGATGACCCCTTGACTCTGTGGGCCAGGCTGCAGATGGGCATCTGTAGAAGTTTCTGACCTTTTCTCCTACCACCGTGTCTTGTAATTTCCCTGCCCTCCCCATTTTCCTCCTTTTCCTGGTTGTTGTAATCTGAACCCCACCCCACCCTAGCACCAGTCCTGAGTCCTCCCCTGGCCTTGGAGGGAGAGTGGAAGGAACGGGGAACCCTCCCTCACTACACCTTTTCCCACACTGCGGTGCAGCCTGGGTGGGTTTCAGGCCAGCCTGGAGCTGTTTCTGAGGTGAAACTGAGCGCTGGTGAGCCTCAGGGGCCCTGCCTGAGCCCTCATGCCAGGGTCTTGGCTGCACCGCAGCTGCTCCTGTAGCTCGCACAGGTGTGGTGGGGGGCACGGATGGGGTCTGCTGCCCTAGCTGTGGTGCTGGGGCGGTTCTGGACACCTCTGATGAATTCAAGTTCACGGTTCATGCATCTTCCTCTTCTCCCACCATCAGGTGAAGAAAGACCTGTGGGAATATCTGCAAAAGCACATGGCACCATTTCTGGAGAGAAAAAGCTCGGACCTTTTCCCTAAAGACTGCCCAGTGAGGAGTAAACTGAAAATGGGCTTGATTGTACTTTTTGTAGTGGAAAAATTTCAGTTTTTGTTATCAGAAGACGACCTGACCTCGGTGTGTCACCTCCTGTCCTCGGATGCCAGCTCACCAGATGAGCTTCACAGTGACCTAAGCCACATCCTTGGGGCATCTCAGAGGTATTATTATTTTTTGTTAAAATGTTATTATAGCTATGATAATGACTCATTGTAGTCATGGCAGTAGTTTTTCCTAGCATCTGTCTTATTTTTATGATATTCTGTCTTCTGTTGAATACCCTGCTTTGTTTGTTTTCCCTAGACGGTGTCTCACTCTGTGACCCAGGCTGGAGTCCAGTGGCGCAATCTTGGCTCACCGCAGCCTCCGCCTCCCAGGTTCAGGCAATTCTCCTGCTTCAGCCTCCTTAGTAGCAGGGACTACAGGTGCACACTACCACACATGGCTAATTTTTGTATTTTTAGTAGAGAAGGGTTTTGGCCATGTTGGCCAGGCTGGTCTCGAACTCCTGACCTCAAGTGGTCCACCCACCTTGGCCTCCCAAAGTGCTGGGATTGTAGGCGTGAGCCACCGCGCCCGGACTGAATACCCTGCTTTTTGAAGCTTCGTGTCATACCACGAGCAGCCTCTGTGTGCACGCATTTAGGAGGTTGTGGCATGATGCCGGCCTGAACACATTCCCTCAAGGACATCTGCAGAAGCAGCGTGAATGTTCCTCCGATGACCCTGCCTGTGCCGTGTCTAGTTCAGGAAACACAGTGTGACTGTCCCGGGCCTGAAATGTTTGGTGGTGAGAAGGTGATGGCCTTTGACTTGGTGGGAAGACCTGCTCAGATCCCACTGAGCTCTGATGGTCACACTCTCCCAGCATTCTGTGTGTGTTGATTTGAACTTGAGAATGACATGAGGTAGCCTTTCCTGACCAGCATGTCTTATCACGACATCTGCCTCTTGGTTTTATACATTTATTTATTTGTTGTTTTCAGACAGTGTCTTACTCTGTCCCCCCAGGCTGGGCTGCAGTGGAGCAGTCACGGCTCACTACAGCTTCAACCTCACAGACTCAGGTGGTTCTCCCACCTCAGCCTCCTGAATAGCTGGGACTACAGATGCACACCACCACTTGCAGCTAATTTTTGTATTTATTGTAGAGACGGGGTTTCGCCATGTTGCCCCGGTGGTCTTGAGCTGCCGAGTTGAAGTGATCTACCTGCCTCGGCCTCCCAAAGTGTTGGGATTATAGGCATGAGCCACTGTGCCTGGCGTGGTTTTACAAATATAAAACACCCAGATAAACGCTGCACATTTTGACAAACAGGAGGAATGGTGGTAAGGCAATGTACAAAGTTAGTGCCAGTGTTTAAAGTATGAGGAATCATTAATATATTTTGACTGCAGCACATTCACCATGTATTGTTCATGGGCCCACCCCTTACATTTAAAAAGTTGTTTTGGGGCCGGGCGTGGTGGCTCATGCCTGAAATCCCAGCACTTTGGGAGGTTGAGGCAGGCGGATCACGAGGTCAGGAGTTGGAGACCAGCCTGACCAACATGGTAAAACCCTGTCTCTACTAAAAATGCAAAAATTAGCTGGGCGTGGTGATGCATGCCTGTAATCTCAGCTTCTCAGGAGACCGAGGTAGGAGAATTGCTTGAACCAGGAGGCAGAGGTTGCAGTGAGCCGAGATCACGCCACTGCACTCCAGCCTAGGCGACAGAGCAAGACTTCATCTCAAAAAAAAAAAAAATTGTTTTGGCCGGGCATTATGGCTCACACCTGTAATCCCAGTGCTTTGGGAGGCTGAGGCAGGAGGGATTACTTGAGCCCAGGAGTTCTGGATCAGCCTGGGAAACAAAAATTAAAATAAAAAATTTAACCGGCCAACATGGTGAAACCCTATCTCTACTAAAAATACAAATACAAAAAATTAGCCAGGCGTGTTGGCGGGCACCTGTAGTCCCACTTACTCGGGAGGCTGAGACAGGAGAATTGCTTGAACCCGGGAGGTGGAGGTTGCAGTGAGCCGAGATTGTGCCATTGCACTTCAGCCTGGCCAACAGAGTGAGACTCTGTTTCAAAAAAAAAAAAAAAAAAAGTAGCTGGGTGTGATGGTGCACCTGTAATTCCAGCACTTGAGAGACTGAGGCAGGAGGATCCCTCGAGCCCAAGAGTTCGAGGTTGTAACGATCGCACCACCACACTGCCTTGATGACAGAGTGAGACTGTCTCTAAACAATGAAAATAAATTTTACAAGTTGCTTTATATTTAGATTTACTGTTGCCAGATGGCCTGGGTTCAAATCCCGGCTCTGTCAGGCAGGACCCCGCGTTGACTACTTAGCCAGGACCTCTGCCTCTGAGATCGCTCCCCGTCCTGGGAGTTTGTTACTACACTTGATCTTAGCCAAAAGGCCAAGAAGCGATCCGTCCTGGGAGTTTGTTGTGGGGATTCGGCAAGAGCCCGCGAAGGACCTGACGCCCTAGGCTGGGGGCTGAGGGAAGCCCTGTCTCCTGTGCGAGTTACTCTGTGGCTCCTGTGCGAGTTAAACTCTGCTCTGTCACGTGTGTTGCTCCTCCTGCTCTGTGCACCTGGTGTTTGCTTCCCGTTGGGACTCCAGACCCCCAGGGAGACGACTCCCTGGCCAACCCAGCTCACTGCGGGATCTTTATTCCCTTCCAGCTGGCAGCTGTACCTGGTGAACCTGTGCCAAAGGTGCATGGACAAAAGTATGTACCACTGGCTGGGCACCCTGCCTGTCCTGCACTGCTGTATGGAACTGGCCCCACGGCACAAGGACGCCTGGAGCCAGCCTGAGGACACCTGGGCCGCTCTGGAGGGAATCTCTTTCTCACAGTTCCGGGAACAAACGCAAGATACGTAAGTGGTAGAGTTGTGCTTATCTACATGAATCTGGGAAGAATGGCTCCTACACCGTGCGCCCGGAGTCCTGGTGGGCTCTGTAGTGACTCCATTCCTGTTTCTAATGACAGAAGTAACACACGTTCTTTTAACATTTTAAGACATCAAAACTATCAAGAATAGGCGGGGCACAGTGGCTCACGCCTGTAGTCCCAGCACTTTGGGAGGCCGAGGCGGTTGGATCACCTGAGGTCAGGAGTTCAAGACCAGCCTGGCCAACATGGTGAAAAGCCGTCTCTACTAAAAATACAAAAAAAAAAAAAAATTAGCCAGGCATGGCATCATGTGCTTGTAATCCCAGCTACTCAGGAGCCTGAGGCAGGAGAATCGCTTGAACCCGGGAGTTGGAGGTTGCAGTGAGCTGGGATCATGCCACTGCACTGTAGCCGCGTGCTTTCATAAGCATCCTTAGCTTTCTCTGTCCAATGACTTCATTGAGATAGATCCCTATAAGTGGAACTGCTAGGTCAAAGGCGTTGTGAACTCTAAGTCATTTATACCTTTGCATAATGCAGGCCTATAGGAGAGAAATATTGGCAATATATATAATCCTGACCTCTGATCCAAACATAATGACCTCCCCTTTAGCCCAAGAAAATATTACCAGAAAAAGTTTATTTATTTATTTTTTAATTTTTAAGTTCAGGAGTACATGTGCAGGTTTATTTTTTTTTTTTGAGACAGAGTCTCGCTCTGTCACCCAGGCTGGAGTGCAGTGGCCGGATCTCAGCTCACTACAAGCTCCGCCTCCCGGGTTCACGCTATTCTCCTACCTCAGTCTCCCGAGTAGCTGGGACTACAGGCGCCCGCCACCTCGCCCGGCTAGTTTTTTTTTTTGTATTTTTTAGTAGAGACGGGGTTTCACCGTGTTAGCCAGGATGGTCTCTATCTCCTGACCTCGTGATCCACCCATCTCGGCCTCCCAAAGTGCTGGGATTACAGGCTTGAGCCACCGCGCCCGGCCCCAGGTTTGTTATATAGATAAACTTGTGTTATGGGGTTTTTTTGTACAGATTATTTGACTCCAAAATTTTTTTTTTTTTTTTTTTTTTTTTTTGAGACGGAGTCATCCGCCCTCCTGTACCCAGCCCCTGGAGTGCATGGCCAGATCTCAGCTCCACCCTGCAAGCTCTGCCTCCGCGGGTTTACGCCATTCTCCCTGCCCTCAGCTCCGAGTAGCTGGGACTATAGGCGCTCGCCTGGCTAGTTTTTTGTATTTTTTTAGTAGAGACGGGGTTTCACCGGGTTAACCAGGATGGTCTCGATCCCCTGACCTTGTGATCCCCCCGTCTCGGCCTCCCAAAGTGCTGGGATTACAGGCTTGAGCCACCGCGCCCGGCCTCGTGACCCAAATATTAAGCCTAGTACCCATTAGTTATTTTTCCTGATCCTCTCCCTCTTCCCATCCTCCCCCTCCGATAAGCCCCAGTGTGTGTTGTTCCCCTCTCTGTGTCCCTGTGTTCTCATCATTTAGCTCCCACTTATAAGCAAGAACATGTGGTATTTGATTTTCTGTTCCTGAGTTAGTTTGCTAAGGATAATGGCCTCCAACTCCATCCATGTTCCTGCAAAGGAGCTGAACTCATTCTTTTTCAGGGCTGCATAGTATTCCATGGTGTGTGTACCACATTTGCTTTATCCCGTCTACCATTGATGGGCATTTCGTTTGATTCCATGTCTTTGCTACTGTGAGTTGTGCTGCAGTGAACACACATGAACATGTTTGTTTATAAGTGAGCGATTTACATTGTTTTTGGTATATACTCAGTCATGGGATTGCCTGGAGTGAATGGCATTTGTGGAATTACCACATTGTTTTCCACAATGGTTGAACTAATTTACACTCCCACCAACAGTGCATAAGCATTCCTTTTGCTCTGCAACTTCTCCAGCATCTTTCAATTTTTGACCTTTTAATAGCAGCCATTCTGACTGGTGTTAAGATGGTATCTCACTGTATTTTTTTTTTAAGAGACAGAGTCTGGCTCTGTTACCCAGGCTGGAGTGCAGTGGCGTGATCTCAGCTCTCTGCAGCCTGTGCCTCCTGGGCACAAGCGATTCTGCTGGGATTAGAGGTGTGCGCCACCATACCCAGCTAATTTTTGTATTTTTAGTAGAGACGGGGTTTCACCATGTTGGCCAGGCTGATCTTGAACTCCTGACCTCAAGTGATCCACCTGCCTCGGCCTCCCAAAGTACTAGGATTATAGGCATGAGCCACCACGCCTGGCCTCATTGTGGTTTTTTTTGTTTTGTTTTGTTTGAGATGGAGTCTCACTTTATCACCCAGGCTAGATTGCAGTGGCACAATCTTGGCTTGCTGTAACCTCTACCTGCCAGGTTCAAGTGATTCTCCTGCCTCAGTCTCCTGGGTAGCTGGCACCACAGGCGCCCCACCTTGCCTGGCTAATTTTTGTATTTTTAGTAGAGACGGGGTTTCACCATGTTGGCCAGGCTGGTCTCAAACTCCGGACCTCAAGTGATCCACCTACTTTGGCCTCCCAAAGTGCTGGGATTGCAGGTGTGAGCCACCGCGTCCATCCTCATTGTGATTTTGATTTGCATTTATCTAATGATCAGTGATGTTGAGCTTTTATTTTATTTTATTTTTTTTTTGTCTTGAGATGGAGTCTTGCTCTGTCGCCCAGGATGGAGTGCAGTGGCGTGATCTCGCCTCACTGCAAGCGCCGCCTCCTGGGTTCACGCCATTCTCCCACCTGAGTAGCTGGGACTACAGGTGCCCGCCACCACGCCTGGCTAATTTTTTTGTATTTTTAGTAGAGACGGCGTTTCACCATGTTAGCCAGGATAGTCTTGATCTCCTGACCTCATGATCCACCCGCCTTGACCTGCCAAAGTGCCTGGATTACAGGCGTGAGCCACCGCGCCCGGCTGAACTTTTTTTCGTATGCCTGTTAGCCATATGTATGTCTTCTTGTGAAAAGTGTCTGTTCCTGTCCTTTGCCCACTTTTTAATGGGGTTTTTTTTTCTTGTAAATGTGTGTATGTTCCTTACAGATGCTGGATATGACGCCTGTGTCAGACGCATATTTTGCAAAAATTTTCTCCCATTCTGTGGGTCATCTGTTTACTCTGTGGATAGTTTCTTTTGCTGTGCAAAAGCTCCTCAGTTTAATTAGTTCCCATTTGTCAATTTTTGCCTTTCTTGTGATTGCTTTTGGTGTCTTTGTCATGAAATCTTTGCCCGTTCCCGTGTCTAGAATAGTATTGCCTAGGTCTGGGCAAAGATTGGAGAAAAATTATGGAGAAGTCCTTAAAAGTACAGGCAACAAAGTGAAGTGAGATAAATGGGATTACATCAAATCAAAAAGCTTCTGCACAGCAAAGGAAACTATCAACAGAGTGAAGAGACAGTCTACGGAATGGGAGAAAATAGAGGGGAATTTAAGGAACTGAAACAAGTGAACAGAAAAAGTTAGATTTTAAAATGGACAAATGAGTTGAGTAGTCATCTCCAAAGAAGACACACAAATGACCAACAGGTATATGAAAAAATGATCAGCATCATTAATTAGGGAAATGCAAATCAAAACCCCAATGAGATATGCTCTTACCCAAGTTAGAATAGCTGTGATCAAAAAGACAAAAAATAAATGCCTGTGAGTATGTAGGAAAGAGAAACTTACACAATATAGGAATGTAAATTAGTACTGCCACTATGGAGAACAGTATAAAGGTTCCTCAAAAAACCACAAATAGAACTACCGTATGATCCAGCAATCGTACTGCTGGGGATATATCCAAAGTAAAGGAAATCAGTATGTTGAAGAGATAGCTGCACTCCTATATTTATCATAACACTCAATAGCCATGATCTAGAATCCACCTGAGTGTCCACCTGCAGATGAGTGGATGAAGAAAGTGTTTTCTATTTACCCAAGAGAATACTATTTGGCCACCAAAAATAATGAAATTCTGTCTTTCGCGGCAACATGGATGAGCTTGGAGGAGATTATGTTAAGTGAAATAAGCCAGGCACAGAAAGATAAATACTGCACGTTCCCACTCATACGTGGATGTGAAAAGAGTTGATCTTCTAGAAGGAGAGAGTAGAATAGTAGTTATGAGAGGCAAGGAAGGGTGGGGAGAGGGCTAGCCAAAGGTTGGCTAGTGGATACAAAAATATGACTAGATAGGACGAATAAGTTCTAGGGTCCTAGAACAGTATGGAATGACTGTAATTTACAATTTATTATGTTTTTCAAATAGCTAGAAGAGTGGAGTTTGAATGTTTCCAACACAAATAAGTGTTTGAGATAGATATGCTAATTACCCTGATTTTTACACATTGCACATTGTATGCATATATGTTGTATACACATATTTGTACAGATTATACATTGTACATAGTATACATTGTAGACATATTTATATGTATATACAGTGCACAAAGTGTATTCTCTATATGCATACACTACGTAATGTATACAAACATTTGTATACAGTACGTATTATATACATATATGGAAATATAACACTGTTCCCCATAAATATGTACCATTATTATGTGTCAGTTTAAAAATAATAAAAGCAGCTGGGCTTGGTGGCTCATGCCTATAATTCCAGTAGTTTGGGAGGCCCAGACAGGAGGATCGCTTGAGGCCAGGAGTTTAAGACCAGTCTGGGCAACGTAGTAGAACCCCATCTTTACAAAAAACAAACAAAAGAGTTAGGCATGTTCTGGTATACCTGTACTCCCAGCCACTTGGGAGGCTTACATGGGAGGATCACCTGAGCCGGGGAGGTCAAGGCTGCAGTGGTAGAAGTCCAGATTCCCTAGAAGTTGAAATAAAAGCATCTTTATTTTCAGATTCCTGACAGGTAACCACAAACTTTCCCTGTAAGTATAATCTCTATGAAATACTGAATACTGGGTTATTTAATAGAACTGTCATAATGACCACAGATTAACCCTTCTAAGCAAAATAGATTAATTTATTTTGGCCTTGAAATGGTCTTTCTCTTATTAACGTGCTAGAATGTATTCATTCACTCACTGGGCGAATACTTGAAGAGCACCTTCCTTGTGCCAGGAAGTACTACTCAAGGCATAGGGTGTACAGCACTGCTCAAAACAGACAGCGGCTCCTGGCCTCATGGAACTTGCATTCTAGCTGGAGAGGCAGGCGGTTAACACATTAGTAAGTCCTATTGATGATAGAGCTCTGGAAATTCCTCCTTCCCCAGCCTGGAGGTGCAGGCCGCAGAATCTGCTAAGGTCTGAAGATAGGGCAGGAGAGCAGAGGTAATGACTGCAGCATTCTGGGCCTTGCAGTGAGAACAAGACAGTGACCATGCAGTTGGGAAAGTGGCTGGAGAACTGAAAGAGACGCCCCCTTGTAAAGCATGGTGCTCAGAGCCTGCCGAATGCCAAAGACTGGGGACAGCAGAAAAAATGAGACAGTTGCTCTGCGCCCCTGGATCCCAACTTCTGCTAAAGGCAGTGTTATGGTCTTGCCTTTAGAAGATGTAAAAGCCTTTGGAAACCAATTCTTTTCCTTTTCTTTCTCTTTCTTTCTTTCTTCTTTCACAATTCTGCTATGTTGCCCAGGCTGGAGTGCAGTGGCATGATCGCTGGTCACTGCAACCTCCGCCTCCCAGGTTCAAGTGATTCTTGTGCCTCAGCCTCCCAAGTGGCTGGGACTACAGGTGCATGTAATCACATATCACATGTGGCTAATTTTTGTATTTTTAGCGGAGATGGGTTTTGCCATGTTGGCCAGGCTGGTCTTGAACTCCTGGCCTCAAGTGATCTGCCTGCCTCAGCCTCCCAAAGTGCTGGGATTACAGGCGTGAGCCACCCACTGTGCCTGGCCAGCCCTTGGGAACCAATTCTAATTAAAGCTACAACAAAGCTGTAGTTCATCTAAACTATTAACTCAGCCCCTGATAACAGAAGAGGCCACTAGACGATCAAGAGAGAAAACAATCAATATAGTCAGACCCATGGATGGTCCGTATTTACCTAGAAAGGCTAGATACAGTAGACATATAGAGTACCTTTTATTATTATTGCTATTGTTATGTACTTATCTTTAAATCTCTTGAAAAGTCTACGGTAGCATTGTTCCTAAAGAGCCAGTCTTTCGGGTAAAAGTGGCCTTTAGTATGCAGTGAACCTTTATTGCTATGTTTTTCGTAACTTCTGTTACTTCTGGGGAACCTTGCTTTATTTCTTTCCCGTTGTCAACATTTTGGGTCTCCAGTACTGTGTTCCAGAAGCAGCATTATTTAAGGGCCTTCGCTGAGCGCACTTGGGCTGTTTGATCCTGGGTACTCGTTAATAATAATTTAGAGGTTTGATCGGGCTCAGTGGCTCATGCCTGTAATCCCAGTACTTTGGGAGGCCGAGGTGGGTGGATCATGAGGTCCGGAGATCAAGACCATCCTGGCTAACATGGTGAAACCCTGTCTCTACTAAAAATACAAAAAATTAGCCGGGTGTGGTGGAGGCACCTGTAGTCCCAGCTGCTCGGGAGGCTGAGGGAGGAGAATGGCGTGAACTCGGGAGGTGGAGCTTGCAGTGAGCCGAGATCTCGCCACTGCACTCCAGCCTGGGTGACAGAGCAAGACTCCATTTCAAAAAAAATAATAATAAAGAGGCTTAATTATTGGGATATTACCTTTTTATTGTAAAATATACATAATCTCCAGTTTACCATGTTAACTCCTTTTCAGGGCACAGTTCCCTGGCACTAAGTACATTCACACCGTCGTGCAGCCGTCAGCACCGTCCACCTCCAGAACTCAGCTTCCCCAGCTGAAACTCCATCCCCATGAAACAACCTCC
>NW_016806979.1:2710439-2733749 GCF_001698545.2 Rhinopithecus bieti | reverse complement strand
ACCCCCGGTAACCACCGTTCTCCTGTCTCTCTCTAGGATTTTGACTTCTCTGGGGACCTCATGTGAATGGAATCACACAGGATTTGTCCTTTTGTGTCTGGCTTATTTCACTGAGCATAATGTTGTCAAGGTTCATCCATCTCAGTGAATTATTTTTATTTATTTATTTATAGAGATGGAATCTTGCTATGTTGCCCAGGTTGATCTCAAACTGCTGGCCTCAAGCTATCCATCCTCCTGCTTTGGCCTCCCAAATTGTGGGGATTATGGGCATGAGCCACTGCAGCCAGCAGCAAACTCTTTTTTTTTTTTTCTTTTTGATTTTATTACTATTTTTTTTTCTTTTTTTTTTGAGACAGAGTTTTGCTCTTGTTGCCCAGGCTGGAGTGCAATGGCATGATCTTGGCTCACCACAACCTCCACCTCCCGGGTTCAAGTGATTCTTCTGCCTCAGCCTCCCAAGTGGCTGGGATTGCAGGTGTATGCCACCACACCTGTCTAATTTAGGATTTTTAGCAGAGATGGGATTTCTCCATGTTGGTCAGGCTGGTCTCGAACTCCCAACCTCAGGTGATCTGCCTGCCTCAGCCTCCCAAAGTGCTGGGATTACAGATATGAGCCACTGCGCCCGGCCTGATTTTATTACTATTTTTTTTAATATTACTGCTTCTTGTGGAACAAGGCTACCCCATAGGAGTGTGCCCAGAATAGCCAGCAGTGAATTCTTATTCTGTATTCTGAATTATATATGAAGTTAATTCTTTCCTCTCTCTCTTTTTTTTTTTTTTTTTTTTGAGACAGAGTCTCACTCTGTTGCCCAGGCTGGAGTGCAGTGGCGTGATCTTGGTTTACTGCAATCTCCGCCTCCAGGGCTCAAGCGATTCTTCTGCCTCAGCCTCCTGAGTGGCTGGGATTATGGGCTCCCGCCACCACGCCTGGCTAATTTTTGTATTTTTAATAGAGACGCGTTTCACCATGTCGGCCAGGCTGGTCACAAACTCCTAACCTCAACTGATCCACCCGCCTCGGCCTCCCAAAGTGCTGGGATTCAGGCGTGAGCCACCGCACCCGACCATTAAGTTAATTCTCTTTTTTTTTTTTTTTTTTTTTTTGAGACGGAGTCTCGCTCTGTCGCCCGGGCTAGAGTGCAGTGGCCGGACGGATCTCAGCTCACTGCAAGCTCTGCCTCCCGGGTTCACGCCATTCTCCTGCCTCAGCCTCCGGAGTAGCTGGGACTACAGGCACCCGCCACCTCGCCCAGCTAGTTTTTTTTTTTTTGTATTTTTTAGTAGAGACGGGGTTTCACCGTGTTAGCCAGGATGGCCTTGATCTCCTGACCTCGTGATCCGCCCGTCTCGGCCTCCCAAAGTGCTGGGATTCAGGCGTGAGCCACCGTGCCCAGCCATTAAGTTAATTCTCAATAGGATGTTCTGTACTTTTCATTTGATTCACTGCATATTTTTGTTTTCCACATAGCCTTTATTTTATTTATTAAAGTAGAGACAGGGCCTCACTAGGTTCCCCAGGCTGGTTTCGAGCTCCTGGGCTCAAGTGATCCTCCCGAGTCGGCCTTGGGATTCAGGTGTGAGTCACCACGCCCGGCCCCTAGGAGTATTTAAATCAGTTTTGAAATTGGGACTGTTTCTGTCCCTCCAGCGTTGGTTTCCTCCATCTTCCCTCACTGATCTCACGGCGTCTCTTTTCTCCATCCTGATTTCTCACGTGCAGGAACTTCTTACTTTCGTTTATGAGCCAGAATAAGCATTTGCTGAGCGTAGATGAGCCTCTCTTCCGATCCTGGTTTAGTCTGCTACCTCTGAGTCACCTGGTTTCATATATGGAAAACTTCATTGAGCACCTGGGTCATTTTCCTGCTCATGTCCTGGACTGTTTTCTAGGAACTTACTATCGCCTGCGAGGACTTCAGAAAATCTTCTCCTGGAATATGCAGGTTGGTTTCTGAAGTTGGCTCTGGAGTCCTGGCTTAGCGAAAGCAGACTAGATACTAAACATGGAGAGGTCAGGATTCTTTTTCCTAAAAAACAGACAGTGGACTGGGTACGGTGGCTCACACCTGTAATCCCAGCACTTTGGGAGGCTGAGGCGGGCAGATGATGAGGTCAGGAGACCGAGACCATCCTGGCTAACACAGTGAAACCCCATCTCTACTAAAAGTACAAAAAAATTAGCCGGGTGTGGTGGTGGATGGCTGTAGTCCCAGCTACTCGGGAGGCTGAGGCAGGAGAATGGTGTGAACCCGGGAGGCGGAGCTTGCAGTGAGCCCAGATTGCGCCACTGCACTCCAGCCTGGGCGACAGAGCGAGACTCCGTCTCAAAAAAAAAAAAAAAAAAAAAAAAAAGAGGGTCCCTTGGGATGCATTTCAAGCCCGCCGTTTTCCTTTCACATTTTTTGGTGGAGAAAATGGTATAAGTTTAAATCCTGAGTTTTATCTATAAAAAAGGTAAGATTAGTATGTGAGCACCTTAAAATTGGTTTGTAGGAAGGAAACAATGTATACCATCCTGATGTTGGATTTTTTTCAGCTCTGTTTTAGCAATGACAATGGCATTGTGATTCAATCTTCTGTCCTGTTGTTTTTTTTCTCTGCCTTAGGATGTTCTGAACATTTTAAAAATGCTGTTGCACCTCCTGGACACTTACCAGGACAAGTAAGTGGGAAGCACAATGCAGTCTCTCCCTCACATGCGACCCCCAGGGGCTTCCTGTGACCCTTACGATTGGCCGCGCCCCACATTTGCTGTTGTAACAGCAGCGTCATAAATTAATACGGGATCCACTTCTCTTCTCAGGTTATTAATGTAGTCATCTGTTTTGTTTTGTTTTTTGTTTTTTGTTTTGTTTTTGTTTTTTTTTAGACAGAGTCTCACTCTGTTGCCCAGGCTGGAGTGTAGTGATGTGATCTCACCTCACTACAACCTCTATCTCCTGGTTCAAGTGATTCTCCCAACTCAGCCTCCTGAGTAGCTGGGATTACAGACACACCCACCACGCCCAGCTAATTTTTGTTTGTTTGTTTGTTTGAGATGGAGTCTCACTCTTGTTGCCCAAGCTGGAGTGCCATGGCGTGATCTTGGCTCACTGCAACCTCTGCTTCCCGGGTTCAAGTGATTCTCCTTCCTCAGCCTCCTGAGTAGCTGGGATTACAGGCACGTGCCACCACGCCCAGCTAATTTTTGTATTTTTAGTAGAGACAGAGTTTCACCCTGTTGGCCAGGCTGGTCTCGAACTCCTGACCTCAGGTGATCCACCTGTCTCAGCCTCCGAAAGTGCTGGGATTACAGGCATGAGCCACCACGCCCGGCCCTCTGTTTTTTTGTTGTTGGTTGTTTTGGTTTTTTTTTTTTTTTTTTTTTTTTTGAGTACGGAGTCTCGCTCTGTCTCCCAGGCTGGAGTTGCAGGCCGGATCTCAGCTCACTGCAAAGCTCCGCCTCCCGGGTTTACGCCATTCTCCTGCCTCAGGCCTCCCAAGTAGCTGGACTACAGCACCCGCCAACTCGCCCGGCTAGTTTTTTGTGAATTTTTTTTAGTAGAGACGGGTTTCGCCGTTGTTAGCCAGGATGGTCCGATCTCCTGACCCTTCCGTCACCCGTCTCGGCCTCCAAAGTGCTGGGTTACAGGGCTTGAAGCCACCAGCGCCGCCGGTTGTTTTGTTTTTTTAAGAGAAATAACAGATATCAGCTGCTAAGATTTGGGTTTATCTCCCTCCAGTCTTTTTTCCTATACATTTTCCCTTACTTGTAAACGGTCATGGTACTGCATATGCATGGTGGGTGTTCTGTACTTTTTTAATACTAGTCAGGTTTAAGATTAAAAATCAAGGCCGGGCGCGGTGGCCTCAAGCCTGTATATCCCAGCACTATCTTGGAGGCCGAGGTCCGAGACAGGTGGATCACAAACCGCAGGAGATCGAGGACCATCCTGGCAACACGGTGAAACCCCGTCTCTACTAAAAAAAATAACAAAAAAAAACTAGCTGGGCGGAGGTGGTGGGCACCTGTCAGTCCCCAGTTACTCGGGAGGCTGGAGCAGAGGAGGAATGGCATAAACCCAGGCAGGTGGAGCTTGCAGTGAGGCTGAGGATCCGGCGACTGCACTCCAGCCTGAGGTGAAGAGGTGAGACTCCGTCTCAAAAAAATAAATAAAATAAATAAAAAAATAAAATTAAAATAAAAAGATAAAAATCAAAGGTAGTTTATATAATATATCCAAAAATCATTGCTCATGCAAGTTTGTGACCTTCTGATACCGTGAGGGGTCAGGCAGACAGAATCAGGACCACTGAAAATGCCCCAGCGAGCAATGGGATGCGTGTTGCCTGAGCTTTCTCTGAGCGGGGTTTGGCACTTCCAGGTTTTCTTCACCTCCTTTGTTCACCGTTCTCTGCTGATGTTGATCCAGCACCTGTGACTTCAGGATCCCCGCCACAAGCTCCCTACCTCGCCACCGCTGGTGCTGTCACAAGCCTCAGCCCAGGGAGTCCTTCTTACACTGCCTTTCCAGCCCCCTTCCATCAACTCTCACCTTAAGCTCCTCTTAAGTGTCTCTTAAGTCCCTCCTGGGAGTCCCCTAAGGCTCCTTCCCGAGCCCTCTTAGGCTCCTTTCTAAGTCCCTCCCGGAGAGTCCCTCCCGAGTCCTTCCTACGGTCCTCCTGCGTCCCTCCCAAGTCCCTCCCCAGTCCCTCCCGAGTCCCCCAAGTCCCTCCCCAGTCCTCCTGAGTCCCCCCAGTCCCTCCAGTCCCTCCTGAGTCCCTCCCAAGCCTCCAGTCCCTCCTGAGTCCCTCCCAAAGTCCTTCCCAAGTCCCCTCCGAGTCCCTCCTGGTCCCTCCTAAGGCTCCTCCTCGTCGGTCCCTGCGCTGTCCCTGCTCTGTCCATGTGTCCCTCAGAAAACACAAAACCCAGGTCCGGCAGAGCTGCGGCCAATTTCACACAGGCTGCACGCTCTTCTTCTATTTCTTTCTCTTCCTCCCTCCTTTCTGTTTCTTTCTGAATATTTTTTCAAATTTATGTCGTATTTTAATGTCTAGCAATACACATCTCTTTGCTTTTTTCACATCCCAGAACACACTGAGGAGTGTTTGGACTTGCTTTGGTTAGAACAGTTGAGACTACAGAGACAAAACAAGAAGACTTTCTTTCTTTCTTTATCTTAGTCACAAGTTCAGGACTGATTGTGATTTTTCAGACGTTAACCTAGAAAAGGGCAAACAAATGCCCTGTTGTTAGTTATTTTAAAGGAAGGGGCTCATCATCAATGGTTACCGTTTTCTGACTTCTCCTAAATCCTGGCCGGGATTTCTCTTAACTCTTTGCGGGGCAGGATTCCCGAGGAGGCCTTGTCACCGTGCTACCTGACTGTGTGTCTGAAACTGCATGAAGCCGTCTGCAGCAGCACAAAGACACATGAGTTTTATGAGCTGCCAGCCTTATCTGCTGAGATTGTCTGCAGAATGATTATACTTCTATCTCTGGTGGTGAGTGGAGTCAACACACAAAGTATCACACCGGGGATAGGTGTGGAATTTCAAGCAGCCTCAATTTGGAAAGGAAGCAGTCTGATTCCTAGGTGCTGGGATGAGATGGAGCGGTGGATTCCAGCAGTGGACATTTCTTGTGCACCTGCTTGATGCTGGGTTCTGTTCTGGGTTTGGGGCTGTCAGTGGGCCAGGGTCTGCCCTTTTGCCTCCTTGGGCTCTCATGGGAGGGAGGCAGGGAGTTAACGTGTGGCCACCAGCTGGCCATGGGGAAACCAGAGAGCTGGCGTAGGGGCTAGAGATCAGGCAATGCCATGCAGAGAAGACGACTTTTTTTTTTTCTTGATTCCATTGTTTGCAGACAACTATGTGGACCATTTTCCTCCCAAAAAATACATGTCCAAACATGGTCTTTCCCACCTTCTTTACATTGTAGTTTGAATATGGTAACAAAGGCCATAGCGCCACACATCTGTCCCCCGCTGCATGCCACGTCCCAGGTCCAACAGCAGAATGACCCAGCTCCTCCCTCCCGAAGAAAGCCACTGTTGTGACCTCCCATCGATCAGTTTTACCTGTCTTCCAGCTTTGACCCTTCTGTCTCCGACTTTCCCCACTCAGCCCTGTGTCTCTGAGCTCTGTCTGTGTGGTCGCAGGGACCAGAGTCGTGTCTCTGAGCTCTTTGTGGTTGCAGGGATCAGCAATTCCTTCTTTCTCGTCTCTGTGCAGCTTTCACCCACTTGAGTTCATAAGCTTCAATTCGAAAGCGATGTAAGATTTAATGTTTAGACTGGTCATTTGTTTGTTTTTGTTTGTTTGTTTGAGATGGAGTTTTGCTCTTGTTGCCCAGGTGGGAGTGCAGTGGCGTGATCTTGGCTCACTACAATCTCTGCCTCTGGGGTTGAAGTGATTCTCCTGCCTCCACCTCCCAAGTGGCTGGGACTACAGGCACCCACCACCACACCCAGCTCATTTTTGTATTTTTAGTAGAGATGGGCTTTCACCATGTTGGCCAGGCTGGTCTTGAACGCCTGACCTCACGTGATCCGCCTGCCTTGGCCTCCCAAAGTGCTGGGATTGCAGACCTGAGCCACTGTGCCCGGCACAATCTTTTTTTTTTTTTCTTTTTGAGACGGAGTTTCGCTCTTGTTGCCCAGGCTGTAGTGCGGTGGCGCGATCTCGGCTCACTACAGCCTCTGCCTCCCGGGTTCAAGCGATTCTCCTGCCTCAGCCTCCCAAGTAGCTGGGATTACAGGCATGGGCCACTATACCCGGCTAATTCTGTATTTTTAGTCGAAACGGGATTTCTCTATGTTGGTCAGGCTGGCCTCGAACTCCTGACCTCAGGTGATCCGCCTGCCTCAGCCTCCCAAAGTGCTGGGATTACAGGCGTGAGCCACCGCACCCGGCTGATCATTTTTTTTAATCTTACTTCAAGTTAGAACTGTGATGTTAGTGAGAGAAAACAATTAAGTGTATATTTTAACTTTCTTCCTTTCAGTTTTCTTGTGTTAAAGTACCACAGACACAGTTTAAGAATAAATATTATTGGTGAGATGATCATGTTCTCCGGAGTGGCTGCTATTTAAACCACCACTGGCAGCTGCCAACTTCCACATAAACTGTGTTTAAGGAATTTGTCAGTTACTTAGGGTATATTTTCTACAGAAATAACTATCTTGAATGTTGGCTGGTATCTCAGATAAGTTGAATCCATATTATGGACAAAATACTCTCTACTTGTGCCATAAAAGCAAACAAACAAACAAAAAACCTTTGCAAATACTAAAATTAAACAAAGCAAAAATACATGATGTGCGCTGAAGAAACTTTCGGGTGAGTGCTGCTGTGAAGGCTCCAGGGTTGACAGACACTTGGGAGAACAAGGTGCCCACGTCAGGCTCTGGATTGGGTGTGCAGCCTCCGGGCAATCGTTAAGTTTGTTGTTATTGGCCATCGCCACCCAGCCCTGTGCTGCTGGATTGTTCTAGAAGGAGCTGTGCCATTGGGGGATTGCTCTAGAAGGAGCTGTGCCATTGGGGGAACCTTCAGCAGTGCCTGTTTCGTTTTCTGCCAGACCCCTCCCCCTGCGTGCTGTGCTGTAGTCATCCCCGCACGCAGCCGCCTCTGCAGGCTCTCTCTTTCTCTTTCACAGCAGCACCTGCATCCTGGCCCCTCTTTCATGCTTTGAAAGCTCCTGCCTATATCTTCCCGTCCTGGCCCTTCCCAGGGCTAGTGACGCTGTGTTCCCCTGCCTGCTGTGGGCTCTTCCTCTCTCCCACTCTCAGGCAGCCCCGCCCAGCAGCAGCCCTGTCCACTTGCCCAGCACATCTCTGCTGTCTCGAGACGTGGGCCTCTCAGTGCTTCCAGTGAGTGCCTGAGCGCATCCAGGTTCTGTGGCTCCTGATAGCTGCACAATGTGCAGGGCTGTGCTTAAAAAAAAGATCACACGCTTGGCCGGGTGTGGTAGCTCACACCTGTAATCCCAACACTTTGGAAGGCCAAAGCAGGCAGATAACCAGAGGTCAGGCGTTCGAGACCAGCCTGGCCAACATGGTGAAACCCTGTCTCTACTAAAAAATACAAAAATTAGCGAGGTGTGGTGGCATGCACTTGTAATCCCAGCTACTTGGGAGGCTGAAGCAGGAGAATCACTTGGACCCAGGAGGTGGAGGTTGCAGTGAGCTGAGATTGCAGCACTGTACTCCAGCCTGGGTGACAGAGCGAGGCTCTGTCTCAAAAGAAGAAAAAGAAAAAGACCATGCATTAGTCCAGGACTATGGGGCTCCTCCCAGGAGGGGGCCCCGACCCCTGACCTGTATGCTTCCTGGGAAATGTGCTTCTGGGGAGGACAGGGGAGGAGGGGGAGGGAGGGAGGAGGAAGAGGGAGGAAGAGGAAGGCAGGGGAGAGAAGGGAGGCATTACAGGAGGCTTTGAGCCCGGGGAAGAGGGTTTTTCCCTCGGGTCTGGTGGGTCTGGCGTGGAGGTAGTGGGAGGGCGTGTGGGAGCACAGTGGGAAGGGGACCCAGGTTTACCTCTGGGTCAGGAGCCTGGCTGTCTCCTGTGTCTAAGGAGCAGGCCTGGGAGTCTGCAGGGACCCTCTCTGGGGTGTGCTTTTCCCCCTCAGTCTCCTAGTCACAGCCTGGGAACCTGCTCATTGGCAGGACAGAGGCTGCCTGGGCTTTCAGGGGAACACCAGATGCCGTTCCCTCCCTCCCTCTTTTCTCCTGTATCACCCACGTTCAGGGTGAACCCAGAAAACCCTGGGGAAGGGAAGTGCTTTGGGAATGTGGGCTTCTGCCAAGGTCTGTGGTCCCTCCATCGCAGCCACTCCTTGAGCAGCCTGTGCCAGCAGGGAGCAGAGGAGGGGGTGCAGCGTCTCACCGGGAACCTGAGTCCACAGCTGAGGATGACTGATTCTCCCTCTTGTGTGACAACAGGATTCTGCAGGACAGGGAGATGAAACTGGAAATAATTCAGTCCAAACGGTCTTCCAAGGGACCCTTGCTGCTACGAAAAGGTGGCTCCGAGAAGTTTTTACAAATAACATGCTTGTATATTCAGGTGTCTTATTCACATACCCCAAGGAAATTGAGGTAAGCGTTTGGCCAAAGGCTTCTGGGTAGGGATGTGAGTGATCGTGATTCCTTGTGGCCTCAAATCATGGGGTATAGGCTGCTGGCCAGGGGCAGTTGGCCTTCACCAGAGCCTCGGTTCTTCATCTACAAAATGGAGTTGCTCTGGTCTTACCCGGCAGGGTGACTCTGAGGCAGACAGATGCCGGGTGCAAAGTGCTGCTGCACTGCCTGGTGTCCGCTGGTTGGGCACCGTCCCTGTGGTGATGGAGGTGTGGAGGTGATGGTGATGATAGAGGTGATGATGGTGAAGGTGATGGTGGTGATGATGGTCATGGAGATGGTGAAGGGGAGGTGATAGTGATGATGGTGGTAATGGAGGGCGGTGGTGGTGGAGGTGGTGGAGGTGGTGGAGGTGATAGTGGTGATTGTGGTGGTGGTGGTGATGGTGGTGGAGGTGATGGTGGTGGTAATGGAGGTGATAGTGGTGGTGGAGTTGATGGTGATGGTGGTGACTGTGGTGGCGGTGGTGGAGGTGACGGTAAAGATGATGGAGGTGGTGGAGATTATGGAGATAATGATGGTGGTGGAGGTGATGGATATTCGAACATGCCTGACCTGAGAAAAGTTCATTTTCATTTTTGGCTGGGCACGGTGGCTGATGCCTGTAACCCCAGCTCTTTAGAAAGCCTAGGTGGAAGGATGGCTTGAACCCAGGAGGTCAGGGTTGCAGTGAGCTATGACTGCACCACTGCACTCCAACCCAGGTGACGGAGCGACTCCCTGCCTCTTAAAGTATTTTTTTACATTTTCATGTGGTTCGACCTCATAGTGTCCCAGCCCAAAATATTTTAATCTGAATCAAATCATGGGGAAATTACGAGACAAATCAGGTCAAAAGACAGTCTACAAAACAGTTGGCCTGATCTTTTCACAACTGTCAACCTGTTAAAAGAAAAAGAAAAAAAAATGACCAGGGAACTCTTCTAGGAAAGAGATGTGATAAGTAAGTATAGTATGTATCCCAGGAGGATCTAGGATCCAGTCAGGACAGGAGCTGGAGCATGAGAGGAACTGGGGTGGAGACCACTTCCTGGGGGAAGTGTCCTCCTCTCCACGTTGCACGTCCTGAGTGGGAAACCGGCACTAGAGTCGTGCAGAGAAGGGCTAGAGTCTTGTGAGACCCTGCCCAGGTATGTAGTGGCAAGGCGCCATGATGCCTGCAACTTGCTTTCCAACGGTTTGGGAGAGAAAATGCTAATTTATGCAGACAGTCTGAAGAGAGAGCAAGGAGGGGAGAGGAAAAGGGAAAGCAGCTGTGGGAAACGTGAACAGCTCAGGTCTGGAGTTGAATGAATGTGGGTGGTGGTGTGCTATTCTTGTGACCTTTTGAAAGCTCAAAAATTTTCAAAGTATAATGTTAGAGATAAATCCTTTCAGAATAAAAAGCCAGTTGTGCAGTAGGAAGACTAGCAGTGGCCCCTGGTTGAGTCTCGGATTCTAGAAAGCCAGCCTGGGCTGCTGTGACCTGCCACTAGCATGGCTCACTGTTGACGAAGGCTGGGGAGAGCCCTGGTGTTCGCGTAGTCCCGTGCTCTCTGTATTGCCGTAATGCTGTCTTTCTCCCTTCATGGGAGCATGCTGTGGCATTTAGTCGTGACAGTGGGTGTGACCTGTGTTTGGGTTTTGCAGATCTGGAGGCGGCTGGTGGAAATCCACTTCCCCGTGGAGCATGGCTGGAAGGAGTCATTGCTGGGAGACATGGAATGGAGGCTCAAACAGGTACCAGAAGTTGGGGGACATTCTTTTCAGGGCGTGAAGGCAAGCTGGAGAACCCCAGACCATTAGCAACAGCCAAGAGATCTCAGTGGTGCCTCTCTGTGGGCAGGGACGGGGTGAATCACAGCTCCGTGTTTCTGTTTCTGATCCAGCCCTTACAGGCTGTCCCCAGAAGAGCGCTTCAGAGTCTTACTGAGAGGACAGAGAGGAACAAGGGCCCAGGATCTCACCATCATGGGGGTGCAGGATTTTTCCTGACCCCTTCGTTGGACTTGTGATGGAGATGCTGTGTTTACTTGGCCCGCCGTGCTCAACCCCTTGTGGGAGGGAGCACGTGAGCGAGTGTGGCATCTGGCCAGCTGCTTTGGGAGCTGGCAATGCAAGCTCCGTGCAGGCCCTGCAGCAGTGTCCAGGTTGAGGTGCCTACAACCCCCGAAGCTCCAGAGGGCAGGTGCTCTCTTAGCTCTGCCATCTATGGACAGTGGTGTGTTATCAGCTCAGTGGGCCCCTTGCCGTGTTGCCTAGGGTGGCTGCCCTCTGCCATCAGGGCAAAGGGCCAATGTGACAGCCTGTTTTAGGTACCCTACTCAGTGGTCCCTGAGCTCTTGTCCAGCATCCAAGAAAAATGAGGTCACCTGGACACTTGGAGGATGGTGAAGGCAAAGAATTTTATTAAGCAATGGAAATGACTCTCAGTGGAGAGGGGAGCTGGAGAGGGGATGGGTCAGGTGGGGAATCTTCCTCTGGTACAGCTAACTCTGGCTGGCTCTTTCCTGAAGTCAGGACATCTTTCCACAGTTAAATCGTCTGTCCTCTGAAGTCCAGCCGTCCTGCTGAAGTCAAGTCACTGTCTCCAGTCAAGCTACTTCTCTCTCGCTACCAAGTCTGGGGTCTTTATAGGCACAAGACAGGGGGCAGGGTGGGCCATAGGTAGTTTTGGAAAAAGCAGCATTCTACTGGTAAAAAGACATTTCTCAGGAGGCTGAGATGGGCAGATCACGAGGTCAGGAGATTGAGACCATCCTGGCTAACACTGTGAAACCCTGTCTCTACTAAAAAAAAAATACAAAAAACTAGCCGGGCGAAGTGGCGGGCGCCTGTAGTCCCAGCTACTCGGGAGGCTGAGGCAGGAGAATGGAGTGAACTTGGGAGGCGGAGCTTGCAGTGAGCTGAGATCCGGCCACTGCACTCCAGCCTGGATGACAGAGCGAGACTCCTTCTCAAAAAAAAAAAGACATTTCTCTGAAAGAACCGATGGGGAGAGAGCAGGCACACAGGGAGAGAGGTTCTCATTTTGGGCCATGGGTTTCAGGCTTTTCGATTCAAAGGTGGGGTTTTGCCAGGGACCCACCCCTGTCTGCATGGGATTTATCCTGCCTCCATCAATGGGGCCCCAAGCATAGGAGGGGCCAAGCCTGCCCATAGGCAGCAAGTCTGAGTGGCCTGTTGGTGACAGGAGCCTCATGAAACACAAGTGGAGAACATGCAGACATGCCCCTCATGCTGAATTAAGGCCTGAGGCTCAAGGAAAATTAGCTTTTCTGTGATATGAGAGTTTTAGATGTAACTTTTTTTGTTGTTATTTATTTATTTATTTGAGACAGAGTCTCGCTCTGTCACCCAGGCTGGAGGGCAGTAGCCGGATCTCGGCTCACTGCAAGCTCTGCCTCCCGGGTTCACACCATTTTCCTGCCTCAGTCTCCCGAGTAGCTGGGACTACAGGCGCCCGCCACCACGCCCGGCTAATTTTTTGTATTTTTTGTAGAGATGGGGTTTCACCGTGTTAGCCAGGATGGTCTCGATCTCCTGACCTCGTGATGCACCCACCTCGGCCTCCCAAAGTGCTGGGATTACAGGCGTGAGCCACCGTGCCTGGCCTATATGTAACTGTTAAGTGGATCTTTGGAGAGAAAACAGAAACCAGGAAAAATGACCTATTTGTCATAACTTACCTGTGTTTGCAAGCCAGGTGCTTTTTCTGCAGACTGGGAAAAGAGACTCTTTTAAAATTTTAGCCTTTGGTCCACTGGTGGGGGGCAGGAAGGACATGCTCTGCATGGGTGGGGAGAAGCTTAAAATTGGGGGAAACGGTAAAACAGTGGGAAAGTAAAGATGATGAAAGCACTTTGGTCCCATAGAGTACTGGAGCGCTGCATCCGAAAGCTCTGAAACCCCCCTTCGATTTTTGCAGGAGAAGCCCCTCTCCCAGATCACTGCCTACTGCAGTAGTCACTGGGACAGCGAAGGCTTAGAGGACAGTGTGGCCAAGACCTTCGAGAAATGCATCATTGAAGCCGTGAGCTCAGCCTGCCAGGTGAATAACCTCTCCTCCCAGGGAAATGGATTCGGGCTCACAGCTGTGTTCTGCCATGACCCAGCTAAGGGCTATGAAGCGCCTGCTGGGTCTCAGCTCCTTTGCTAACTCAGAGATTGGGAAGTGGGCACCCTCCTCCCTCGCCCAGGGCAATGGCGCTCAAGTCCAGTTCTCTCCGAGTTCCTCGGTGTGCTGCACGGTCCCTGCTGCTCACGCCATCCTGCATGTGTTCTGTACGGAATCACAGCCGGGCGCGGGTGGCACAAGTCAAATGGGCTTGCAGGCTGCTCCTCAGATGGCCCCGTTATCGTTGTGGCTGCTGGTTTGCTTGATTGTTAACACTTGCTCAGTGGGTATGTGGGAAAAGACTCCAAAGGTTGACAGAACATTTATGGAAGCAAAATATGTGAAATGGAAAATTGTATCAATTTATTTAGCTATTTTCTGCAAAGGGGAAGAGATTGTGCCCCGCTGTCTCCCAGGAACAGTCTCCCAGGCAATGCCACACAAAGCAGCTCCCTGCTGGCCACGGCTCCCCGCTCACATTTCCTAACTGGACACTTAACCCCCGCACAAGCACAGCCTTGCTTCTGCAGGGGGAGTCCGGAAACATTGAGGTCATTGAATTCCGGGGACCAAGGGGTTCTAATTTTTTAAGTGAGTGATACCTTTGATAAGGTTTTCCTTTCCCTTTTTTGTTAACACAGTTGAGAAATTGTTCATAATGCCACACGGTTCATCCGTGAAAATTTCCAGTTCAGCAGGTTTTGGGTTAGTCACGGATATGTACAGTCATCACCACAGTCAACGACAGAGCATTTTCATCACTTCAAAAAGAAACCCTGTCCCCTTTAGCCATCATCCTCCTCCCCTCTAGCCACCCACTCCCCTCTGCAGCCATAAACAATCGCTGAGCATAAACAATGGCGTCTGTGGCTTTCTCTGTTCTGGACTGTAATATGAATGGAATCATGTATGTGGCCTTTTGGGTATGGCTTATTTCACTGAGCATAATGGTTTTTGTTGTTGTTGTTTGGTTGGTTTTTTTTGAGACAGAGTTTCACTCTTTTTGCTCAGGCTGGAATACAATGGTGCGATCTTGGCTCACCGCAACCTCTGCCTCCCGGGTTCAAGTGCTTCTCCTGCCTCAGCCTCCCAAGTAGCTGGAATTACAGCTACTTTTTGTTTAAAGAGTCTTTTGATTGTTTAAAGAACAATGTGCCACCACACTTGGCTAATTTTGTATTTTTAGAAGAGACAGGGTTTCTCCACGTTGGTCAGGCTGGTCTCGAACTCCCGACCTCAGGTGATCTACCCGCCTTGGCCTCCCAAAGTGCTGGGATTACAGGCGTGAGCCACCGCACCCGGCTGAGCATAATGTTTTAAAAGTCCGTCCAGGCTGGACACGGTTGCTCACACCTGTAATCACAGCACTTTGGGAGCCCAGGAGTTCAAGACAAGCCTGGGTGACAGAGTAAGACCCTGTCTCTATAAAAACTAAAAAACAAAAAAAATTAGCCAGGCATGGCAGTGCTCACCTGTGGTCCCAGCTACTTCGGAGGCTGAGGTGGGAGGCTCCTTTAGGCCCAGAAGGTTAGGGCAGCAGTGAGCCATGATCACACTTGCACTTCAGCCTGGGGGACAGAGCAAGACCCTGTCTCAAAAAGCAGTAACAACAAAAGTCCATCTATATTGTAGCATGTGTCAGTATACGTTAAGTATTCCTTGCCCAAAACGCTTGAGACCAGAAGTGTTTTGGATTTCAGGTGTTTTCAAATTTTGGAATATTTGTATTTACATAATGAGACGTCTTCCGGATGGGACCCAGAGTCTAACCACAAAATTCACTGGTTTCATATACATCTTATGCACATAGTCTGAAGGTAATTTTATACAGTATTTTTAACAATTTTGTGCATGGAACAAAGTTTGTGTTAAGTATTTGTATGTTGAATTTTTCATTTGTGGCATCATTATACTCAAAAGTTTGGATTTTAGAGTATTTTGAATTTTGGGATTAGGAATGCTCAACCTGTATTTCGTTTCTTTCCATGGCCAAATACTATTCCGTTTATCCACGTGTCCATTGATGGCCATCTAGGTTGCTTCTTTGGCTATTATAAATCTGTTGATACAAATGTTAGTGTACATGTTTATGTGTGGGTATATGTCTTCATTTCTCCTGGGTGTATACCTCGATGTGGAATTGCTGAATCATATGGTAACTCCGTGTTTAATTGTTTAAAGAACTGTCGGGCCGAGTCCCACAGCAGCTGGACCATTTTCAATCCCTCCAGCAGCATAGGAGGCTTCCAGGTTCTCCACATCCTCACCAACATGTATTATCTAACTTTTTGATTCTAGCCATCCTAGTGGGTACGAAGTGGTATCTCCTTGTGGTTTTTGTTTGTTTTTTGAGATGGAGTCTTGCTGTGTTACCCAGGCTGGAATGCAGTGCCGTGATCTTGGCTCACTGCAACCCCTCCACCTCCTGGGTTCAAGCAATTCTCCTGCCTCAGCCTCCCGAGTAGCTGGGACTACAGGCGTGTACCACCATGCCCAGCTAATTTTTGTATTTTTGGTAGAGACAGGGTTTCACCATGTGGGCCAGGATGGTCTCGATCTCTTGACCTCGTGATCCACCTGCCTTGGCCTCCCAAAGTGATGGAATTACAGGTGTGAGCCACCATCCCCGGCCTCATTGTGGTTTTTAACTGCATTTCTCTGACAACTAATGATATCAAGCATCTTTTCATATGCTTATTGGAATGTCTGTATCTTCTTTGGAGAAATGTTTATTGAGATCTTTTGCACCCCATCCCCAAGTATTATTTAATTTTTTTTTTTTTTTTTTTTTTTTGGGGAGAAAGGTCTTGCTATGTCCCCCCCAGGCTGGAATGCAATGGCACGATCGTGGTTCATTACAGCCTCAACCTCCTGGGCTGAAGTGGTCCTCCCACTTCAGCCTCCCAAGTAGCTGGGACTACAGGCATGTGCCACCATATTCAGCTAATTAAAAAAAAAAATTTGTGGGCCAGGCGCGGTGGCTCACGCCTGTAATCCCAGCACTTTGGGAGACTGAGGCAGGCGGATCATGAGGTCGGGAGATCAAGACCATCCTGGCTAACACGGTGAAACCCCGTCTCTACTAAAAATACAAAAAATTAAGCGGGCGTGGTGGCATGCGCCTGTAGTCCCAGCTGCTTAGGAGGCTGAGGCCAGAGAATCGCTTGAACCTATGAGGCAGAGGTTGCAGTGAGCTGAGATTGTGCCACTGCACTCCAGCCTGGGCGACACAGTGAGACTCTGTCTCTTTTTTTTTGTAGAGACAGGGTCTTGAGATGTTGCCCAGGCTGGTCTTGAACTCCTGGGCTCACATGATCCTCCCTCCTTGGCCTCCCAAAGTGTTGGGATTGAAGGCATGAGCCACTGCACCTCACCTCTTTTGCTCATTTTTTAATTGGGTTGTCTTTTTATTATAGAGTTGGGAGTCTTTATTCTGTATACAAGTCCCTTGTCAGATATCTGATTGCAAGTATTTTCTCCCATTCTATGTGTTGTTTTTTCATGTTCTTGATGGTTTCTTTTGAAGCACAGAGTCTTTAATTTTGAAGAATTTGGGCATATCTGTGTTTTCTTTTGTTGCTTGTACCGCTGGTGTCAAAGAATCCTTTGCCAAATCCTAGGTTGTGAAGATTTACTCCTATGTTTATTTATCTCTCAATGTTTTATAGTTTTAGCTCTTACATTTAGGCCTTTGATCCATTTTGAGTTCTTTTTTGTATATGCTGTATATGGTGTGAGGTAAGGGTTCTGTTTCACTCTTTTGCATGTGGACATCCAGTTGTTCCAGTGTTTGTTGAAAGAACTCTACATTCCCTGTTGAGTGATGTTGGCATTCTTGTCAAAAATCTGTTGACCATACATGTATGGATTTATTTCTAGATTTTCAATTCTATGTACTGATCTGCTTGCCTATCCTTGTGTCAGTACCACACCGTTTGGACTATCATTGCTTTCTAGTAAGTTTTGAAATTGGAACATGCGAGTTCTTTTTTTTTTTTTTTTCTTCTTCTTATTTTTCAAGATTGTTTTGGCTTTTTTGGGTCCCTTGCAATTTCATAAGAATTTTAGAATCAGTATGTCAGTTTCCATTGACAAGGAAGTCAGCTGGGATTCTGATAGGGCTGGTATTCAAAGTATAGATCACTTTGGACAGCATTGCCATCTTTTTTTTTTTTTTTTTTTTTGAGACAGAGTCTTACTCTGTCGCCCAGGCTGGAGTGCAGTAACATGATATTGGCTCACTGCAATCTCTGCCTCCCGGGTTCGTGCTATTCTCCTGCCTCAGCCTCCTGAGTAGCTGGGACTACAGGTGCCTGCTGCCATGCCCAGCTAACTTTTTTTTTGTATTTTTAGTAGAGATGGGGTTTCACTGTGTTAGCCAAGATGGTCTCGATCTCCTGACCTCGTGATCCACCTGCCTCTGCCTCTCAAAGTGCTGGGATTACAGGCGTGAGCCACTGTACCCAGCCAGCATTGCCATTTTAACAAGGTTAAGTCGGATTTATTTCATTCAATTAGATCTTTTTTTTTTCCTGTTTAGACGGAGTCTTGCTCTGTCGCCCAGGCTGGAGTGCCCAAGTAACTGGGACTACAGGTGCCCACCACCATGCCCAGCTAATTTTTGGATTTTTAATAGAGACAGGGTTTCACCATATTGGTCAGGCTGGTCTCGAACTCCTGACCTCAGGTGATCCACCCGCCTTGGCCTCCCAGAGTCCTGGGATTACAGGCATGAGCCACCATGCCTGGCCAATTTCTTTTAACAACGTTTTGTATTTTTCATAGTTTAAATTTGCACTTACTAAATTTCTAAGTACTTTTTTTGGGGGGGTGCTATTGTAATTGGAATTGTTTTCTGAATTCCATTTCCAGATTGTTCCTTGCTGGTGTCTAGACACACAGTGCTCCATGTGTCTTGTATCCTGCAACATTGCTGAGCTCATTTGGTAGCTCAAATTGCGTGCGTGTGTGTGTGTGTGTATGTGCACGTGAGAGAAAGAGAAATAAATTTTCTATACATAAGATCATAATGATCTGTGAATAGAGTTTCGCGTCTTCCAATCTGGATACCTTTTATTTCTTTCTCTTGCATAACTGTCCTGGCTGGAACCTCCAGTACAACTTTGAATGAAAGTGGTGAAAGTGGACATCCTTGTCTTGTTCCTGATCTTAGGAGAAGCTTTCAGTCTTTTGCCACCAGGTGTGATGTCAGCGTGAGCTTTTCATAGATGCCCTTTGTGGAAGTTCCTTTCTGTTCCTCATTTGTTGAATGGTTTTTTTTTTCCCCCTTTAATCATAGAAGAGAGTTGGATTTTGTCAAATGCTTTTTCCATAGCTACTGAAATGATCACGTGATATTTTCCTATTCTTATTAACTGATATTTGATGTTAAATCAACCTTTCATCCCTGAGATAAATTGTACTTGATCATGGTGCATAGTGTCTTTAACATGCGGCTTGTATAAGGTTTTCTTTTATCCTTTTAAATGTCAGAAAGTATCTATTATAAATTAACCTTGTGGTTTTTACTAATTACTGAAACGTTTTGCAGAGACTTTGAACCTAAGGAAGAAAATATTATTTCTCGGAGGAGAATTAAAAAAAGAATGAAAACGTATATGTTGTTTGTAGGCAGCTTTTTAAAAGAATTACATTTAGGAACATAAAATATATGCTATGTTAAGGGTTTATTCACTTTTGGTGTTTTTCATGATATGAGAGTGCAAAAAACATATAGAAACTGGCAGTTAGCCAGAAGGAAGGAGGGTGACTGGTTGTGTTGGTGTGTGGTTGTGTGTGTATCTTCAAATCTCTGGTGCTGGACACTTAAGGAGGCAGTATACAAGGAAATGAAAATCTTCTAAGAAATGTGAAGTGTTTCACTGTCTTGCTCTTTTTGTGGCCTTATAAAACAAGTTACAGTAGATTTCTGAAATGCTATTGAGTAGGTAATTTGCTTTTGTTATTCCAAAACAAACTAATGAAAAACTTCTAAATGTCCCTCTTTTATGACTTTTCTTATAGTCTCAGACCAGTATCCTTCGGGGGCTCTCTTGCTGTAATCTGCAGAAATTTGGTACCCTCTTGTCTGCTGTGATCACTAAGTCCTGGCCTAGGAAAAATGGGGAAGCCGTGGACAACTTGGATGACATTTTAAAACATCTGCTCACGTGGGCAGATGTCAAGCATCTCTTCAAATTGTGTGGTATGTTTGCGGGAGTGCTGGGAACATCAGCTCAGTGAAGGTGGTGCCTTTCTGACTCTGGGAAAGGTGGGAGGCAGAAGATTTGACATGATGATACTGAATTGGGATGGGCTGACGTTAGACAAAGGCTGCAGTTTGGACAGAGAGACTTTGGAAGGCTCAGAGTGTCTTGCGTTGTAAATAATGACTAATGCTAACAGCCACTATTTATTGAATGCTTGCTGCACCCTAGTGACTGTACTGGCCCAGTGCCCTTGAAACAGCCCTTCTGAAAGTCCCCTTTAAGGTCCCCAATTTTCAGATCAGGAAACAACTGGAGAATGCATTGTGACTTACCTAAGGTCTCAAAGATTGTAAGTAGTAAAAACTAAAATCCAGACCCAGGTATGTCTTGCTTATTTGGAGATCAATGTAGAATGTCCAAGCCAACATTGATGACCTCAACAGAAAGTGAAGTACTGGGCTGTCTGATTTCCCACCCAGCCCCTGCTGCCCCAGGTGTTTTGTGATCAAGGAGGGAGAGAGACATTCCATCCTAAACACGTTAGAGTCCAGTTGATGTGCGAGACCTTAGATTCCTCTCTTTTAGCGAGAGGGCACTGGATGTGGATCAGCCAAAATCAATGCTGAGCTTCCTATGGATCCGGGAAGTTGTGGGGGTCAAATAACTGAATTGATATGGGAGTGCGTAAGTGAAAGCTGCTCTCTTGAAAAGATCATTTTTGTGTTATTTGTGTATGTTTGTTTGTTTATTTATTTATTTTTGAGACGGAGTCTCGCTCTCTCACCCGGGCTGGAGTGCAGTGGTGGATCTCAGCTCACTGCAACCTCTGCCTCCCGGGTTCAAGCGATTCTCCTGCCTCAGCCTCCCAAGTAGCTGGGATTACAGAGGTGAGCCACTGTGCCCGGCAATTTATTTATTTTTAAAACAAGGTCTTCTCTGTTGCCAAGTTACATGTAGTGCAGTGATGCCATCACCGCTCCCTGTAAGCCCCGACCTCCCAGGCTCAAGTGATCCTCCTGCCTCAGCCTCCCAAGTGGCTGCTACTCCAGGCATGCACCACCGTGCTCAGCCTGTTTATAAGTTGGATAAAATTTTTTAGAGCACTTTTATGTGTACAGAAAAATTGAGCAGAAACTACAGAGTTCTCATCAGTCTCCCCCACCATCACACAGGCAGGACCCTGGTATTAACATGCAACATTAGCGCGGTGCTTTTGTTACAGCTGACAAGCCAATATTGATACATTGTTATTAACTAAAGTCCGTAGTTGACGGTAGTGCTCACCCCTGCTGTTGTCCATTCTCTGGGGTTGGATAAACCACGGCCTGTGTCCTCCATTCCAGTATCCTACAGAATAGTTTCGCTGCCCTACAGAATCCGCTGTGCTCCAGCACCCGCCCCCCCATTTCCTTTAGTCTTCTCCGGAACGTCCTATAGTCAGAATCTTATAGGATGTCGCCTTTAGACTGGCTTCCTTCACTTAGTAATATGTATTTACGTTTCCTCCATGTCTTTTCATGGCTTGAGAGCTAACCTCCTTTTACTACTGAATAATATTCCATCGTATGGATGTGCTACAATCTGCTTACCCGTTCACCTAATGAAAGGCATCTTGGTTGCTTCCAAGTTTCTGCAATGATTAATAAAGCTACTATGTTGGTATGTTACGGTGCAGATAAGCTTCTTCTCCTAATACTATATGGCTCTAATATTACTGGGAGAGAAATCTTCTGTGGTTAAAGTAAACATATATAAAAATTCTGCCCTCTAAATTTATCATAAAATCAATTCCAAGATTTTACAAGATAATGAAGATGTACAGAGTATAAAGTTATCACATGGCTGTTTCTCTCTTTGCATATGCTATGAAAAGTCTCCCTAAGACCATCGTGATATGCTTTGCTAGGTATGTCTGCATCCCTGGTACAGTTTCTTTTGCTGTAGGTATTCCTAGGGTGGGGGCTTTTTAAAGAAGATTCTGCGTATTCTATTTAAAAAATATATTCAGGCCAGGTGAAGTGGTTCATGCATATAATCCTAATGCTTTGGGAGGCCAAGGCGGGAGGATGTCTTGAGCCCAGGAGTTTGAGACTAGCCTGGGTGACAAAGTGAGACAAAAAATTGTCTCACATTGTCTCTACAAAACTTTTTGAAAGTTTACCAGCCTTTGTGATGTGCACCTGTGTCCCTAGCTACTCGGGAGGCTGAGGCAGGAAAGTCAGAGACTGAGGTTACAGTGGGCTATGGTTGTGCCACTGCACTCAAGCCTGGGTGATAGAGTGAGACCCTGTCAAAAAAAAGAAAAAAAGGAAGTCAGTCCGTCCATACGCTGAAGGGGACGTGGGTTTTAACCTGAGAAATGTGTTTCCCAGCTGATTTTGGCCATTGAGAGAATCTGCTTCATGGACAAAGAAGTTGTTCAGGGGATGAATCTGGGCAAGACCTAACCGTCGTGGGGGAAAGCAGAGGGGAGTGGAGTGACTGGCGTATCTGGAGACACTGGCCAGCCGTTGCCTGTGTTTGAGGAAGTGGGGCCAGAACAAGAGGTTATTTGGAATTCCCATGGTATCGGCAATGAGGTAGGAGATGGGGAGCCCACTGTTTTAACTATGTTGTTCATCTGTTCAGGAACCAATGAGGAAATACTAGCAAATATTACAAAGGATGGCAAGAAGTTGATGGGTGCTGCTGACTCTGTGTTCACGAAAATTGCTGGTGACCTCCAAAATGGAACGATTTTAGTTGGACAACTGGAGCTGATTATAAAGCACAAGAATCAGTTTCTTGACATCTGGCAACTGAGTAAGCATCAAGTCGAGATACGCCCCTCAGACTCCTGAGGCATTCAGTAGCTTGAAGATACGTTTGTGTTTGCGTGTGCATTTTTGTAAAGGAGATGATCATCTTAGCCTTGGTAATGAGTATCTCTTCTTGCTCGTGAGTTGATAGGGGTGGTTTATAATTCTCAAGAACATCACGGGAAAGTGATAAAATAATGGCCATCTGGAAAAAGTGGCTATGCGTAAAACTGTCCTAGTCCTTGTCCTGGTGGCGGGGAAGGTGGGGCACATTCAAAGCGTTGCCATGGAAAATGGCATCTGTTTGCTGTACTGGGTTACTTTGTTGTTGTTCTTGTTTTCTAGAGGAAAAAAGTCTTTCACCCCAGGATGAAAAATGTGCTATGGAGGAAGCACTGGATTGGAGAATGGAGGAACTGTTATTTCTAAAGAAAGAGAAAAGATGTGTGGATAGTCTCCTGAAGATGTGTGGGAATGTAAAACACCTAATACAAGGTGGTATTCCTGAGAAGTGGACAAAGTGGAGGGCTCTCAGAGGGTTGGAGAACACAGTAGGAATGGATCACAGTAGCAGATCTTTATTTTGGAGAGAAGGCTTTAAAATTTTTATTTATTTATTTTTTATTTTTTTATTTTTTTATTTTTTTTGAGACGGAGTCTCGCTCTGTCGCCCAGGCTGGAGTGCGGTGGTGCGATCTCCACTCACTGCAAGCTCCGCCTCCCGGGTTTACGCCATTCTCCTGCCTCAGCCTCCCGAGTAGCTGGGACTACAGGCGCCGCCACCTCGCCCGGCTAATTTTTGTATTTTTAGTAGAGACAGGGTTTCACAGTGTTAGTCAGGATGGTCTCGATCTCCTGACCTCGTGATCCGCCCGTCTCGGCCTCCCAAAGTGCTGGGATTACAGGCTTGAGCCACCGCGCCCGGCCACAAGGCCCCCATCTCTAAAAAATAAGTAAATAAATAAAACAAGGAGAAATTTCTATTCTAAAAAAACTGAAAAACAGATTGACTCTTATTTTGGTTCATATTGCTACTGTAACAGCTCTTCCCTACGGGAGTGAACCCTCTAGCCTGAG
>NW_016806979.1:2699268-2710382 GCF_001698545.2 Rhinopithecus bieti | reverse complement strand
GCTCACTGCAAGCTCCGCCTCCCGGGTTTACGCCATTCTCCTGCCTCAGCCTCCCGAGTAGCTGGGACTACAGGCGCCGCCACCTCGCCCGGCTAATTTTTGTATTTTTAGTAGAGACAGGGTTTCACAGTGTTAGTCAGGATGGTCTCGATCTCCTGACCTCGTGATCCGCCCGTCTCGGCCTCCCAAAGTGCTGGGATTACAGGCGTGAGCCACCGCGCCCGGCTAAAATTTTTTTTTAAATTTGCATTTGCTGGGGGATCGCTTTCACCTCTTTTAGATTCTTCTTTTTGGTATTTATGTCCACATTTCCAAATAACATGCTTAAATGTCTCCTTGATTTTTCCGGCATCAGCACCAGCTGCTGACGCCCGCTGCGGAAGATGAGGGCTTAGAGCCACGCGTTTCTGGCCTGTGCCCTGCACACATCACCTTTTCACCTCCTGTTGCTCCGTTTTCGCACAGCGGAGTCGCATCATTGTTTGGGGTTAAATCATCAGGGCCCATACGGATCAGAAGTGAACCACGAAAGAAACCGTGATCCTTTTCCACGTTTTGCACAAACTCTGTTTTCCGCAGAATTACATTTCCTGTCAAATGCCGTTTTCATCGTGTTAATCATATGCTGTTTTCATTGTATTCATTTCTAATTCATCCTAATCTCCGCCAAGTGTCTGAATTTCCTTGAAGATCATTGGTTTGACCTTTGAGAAGGAACCTGCCAACCCAGGGCTGCAGACGTAGGGTGGAGTCTCCCTCTACCTCCTAGGGAGACTTCGCCTCAGGCCTGGGTTAGACGGGTTCCCGCGCCCGCCCTCCACGCGCTCTTGCTTCCTCTGTTGGCAGAGCACACCCTCACTGGCTTCCTGAGAAAAGGGGGTGTAAGAGGTTAAACCCTCGAATCCTTGCATGCCTAAAGATGTCTGTCCTCGGCCGGGCGCGGTGGCTCACGCCTGTAATCCCAGCACTCTGGGAGGCTGAGGCTGGTGGATCACGAGGTCAGGAGATCGAGACCATCCTGGCTAACACGGTGAAACCCCGTCTCTACTAAAAACACAAAAAAAATTAGCTGGGCGAGGTGGCGGGCGCCTGTAGTCCCAGCTATGTGGGAGGCTGAGGCAGGAGAATGGTGTGAACCCGGGAGGCGGAGCGTGCAGTGAGCCAAGCCCAGATCGCGCCACTACACTCCAGCCTGGGAGATACAGCCAGACTCCGTCTCAGAAAAAAAAAAAAAGATGTCTGTCGTCTTCCTTAGGTCAGTCACTCGGCTAAGGTCTAGAATTACAGACTGGAAGTCATTTTCCTTCTGAAGTTTCAATGTGCTGTGCCGTCACTGCGTCCACAGCGTGGCTATGTATGGAGAAGCCCAATGCGGTGCCCATTACACATCCTTCGTGTGTGACCTGTTTTCTCTTTCTTGAAGCTCTTGAACTCTTTCTGTTACTCATATTCTGAAATAATAACGTGTCTGGGCCTGGATCTGTGTTCCGTCGAGGCTGGGTCTGTTGGCTCCCACCTGTAATCTCAGCACTTTGGCAGGCCAAGGCAGGAGGATTGCTTGAGCCCAGGAGTTTGAGACCAGCCTGGGCAAGGTCTTGACCAGCAAGACCCCATCTCTAAAAAAAAAAAAAAAATTTAGCCAGACACAGTGGCGCATGCCTGTAGTCCCAACTACTCGGGAGGCTGAGGCAGGAGGATCATTTGAACCTGGGAGGTCAAGGCTGCGGTGAGCCAAAATCATGCCACTACACTCCAGCTTGGGTGACAGAGTGGGCCTCTATCCCCAAAAAATAAAATATTTTCAGTCCCCTCTATTGGGTATTAATAGGTAGGCCTTTCAAATCTAGACGTCAAAATCCTTGAGTTCTGGGAAATTCCTTTGAATGATTTAATTTTTTCTTCTCTTGCTGGAATTCCTGTTAATTGGATACAGGACCTCCTGGATGGTCATCTAACTCATCATTTTTCTCTCCAGTTTTCCATCTGTTTTTCGCTCTGGTCTTGAGAGATTTATTCAGAACCAAACTTTCTGCTAACATTTTCATGTCATCTTTCCTGTATATATATTTAATGTAAAGGAATTCTTTTTCTCAGAATGATCCTTTTTAAATTCTATCCTGCTCTTGTTCACGTTGCAGTATCTTCCCTTCTGGGTTATTCACAGTTTTGTTTTGGAGGTTTTGCTTTTCCTTGCATCATGTGCTGCTTCCTCCAGGTTCCTTTCACTTATTGATTTATTTTGATTTTCCTCCTATGTCTGGACATTCTTGTTTGTCTATAAGAGAAAGCCCTCAAAAGTGGGTTGGCCCTCTGTGGGGTGCTGCCGTGGGGTGCCGTGGTTCGGCCTGGAAGTTGGCCTGTCTCTTGAGGTCTTCTGTCTCCTGTCTGGAGGGTGTGGGCCTGGCTGCCAGGTTTCTGGGAGTCAAGAGAGAGAAGCGGGCTGGCGGACCTCAGCATCCTATGTGCAGTCCTCCCGTGGCCTGCGTTCTCAGTGTGGCTCTCCGCCACCTCCCTCTGTCCCCTGTGCTTCACGCCCCTCCTCCACCTCCCTCTGTCCCCTGTGCTTCACGCCCCTCCTCCACCTCCCTCTGTCCCCTGTGCTTCACGCCCCCTCCGCCACCTCCCTCTGTCCCCTGTGCTTCACGCCCCTCCTCCACCTCCCTCTGTCCCCTGTGCTTCACGCCCCTCCTCCACCTCCCTCTGTCCCCTGTGCTTCACGCCCCTCCTCCACCTCCCTCTGTCCCCTGTGCTTCACGCCCCTCCTCCTTACCCCAAGATTGGATAATTGATGCCTTCTGCTAGCTTCCTGAGAAAGGGGATGTGTCTAGAAATGCCCTTTTTCTGACATGTATCTGTGGCCTCCAGTCCACACGCCCCTCTGCATTATCCTTTCTAGACAATAAAGCATCTGTTGGCTGCTGGGATGAAGGAGGGGGTCCACCTGCTGTGTCAGGGCGTTGGGGTGACAGTGTGCTGGATGGACCATGTCTTTTTTTCTCTTTTTTGAGATAGTCTTGCCCTGTTGTCCAGGCTGGAGTACAGTGGCGCAGTCTCGGCTCACTTGCAACCTCCGCTTCCTGGGTTCAAGTGATTTTTGTGTCTCAGCCTCCCTAGTAGCTGGGATTACAGGCATCCACCACCATGTCCGGCTAATTTTTTGTATTTTTAGTGGAGATGGGATTTTACCATGTTGGCCAGGCTGGTCTCGAACTCCTGGCCTCAAGTTATCCACCCACCTCAGCCTCCCAAAGTGCTAGGATTATAGGCGTGAGCCACTGTGCCCGGCCTGGACCGTGTCTTAAACAGACTTTGAACCCAGTCTTCCTTGTTTCATCACCACCTCCCAGTTTGCAGTGACCTGCACAACGTGTGTCTGCTTTTTGGGAATCCTGTGACATAAAACGCTCAGCTCTCAGCGTTGCCCACTGTGACCCCAGGACGCCATGTTGTCAGGCCTCATATGTCATTTACCACTGGTGCAGCTTGTTTTCAACTTCTAAAATGTTGTTCCTATTATCCTGTTCACTACTCCTCCTGTCCTTGTCAGTCTGACTTCTTATTTTTTTTATTTTTTTCTGAGATGGAGTCTCACTCTGTCACCCAGGCTGGAGTGCAGTGGCGCAATCTCGGCTCACTGCAACCTCTGCCTCCCAGGTTCAAGTGATTCTCCTGCCTCAGCCTCCTGAGTAGCTGGGATTAGAGGTGCACTCCACCACACCTGGCTAATTTTTGTATTTTTAGTAGAGACTCGGTTTCGCCACGGTGGCTAGGCTGGTCATGAACTCCTGACCTCAGGTGATCCTCCTGCCTCAGCGTCCCAACATGCTGGGATTACAGGTGTGAGCCACTGCGCCCAACTAGTTTATGACTTTTTAAATACAATTTATATTCTGTCATCGGAGTGGGGTTTGGCAAAGAGAGTAAATAGATGTGTGTTTTCACATTGCCATCTTTATCCAGAAGTTATGATGCTTTCTTTATCGTGAATATTGGTTAACAAGGCCAAGCAGGGAGGGAAAGACCTGTGAATTCTTCCCAAGAAAGAAATCCTAGCAGCTGTGTGCTCTTGAGTTCACTCAGAGAAGTGAGGAGAGTAAGTCTTAGGAAGGTGAAATCAAATGGAATCATGATTAGAGCTTTGACTTCTGACATTTTCTTTTGGTTTCTAAAGTGGACTTTGGAGAGCTTGCAAGAAGACACTCACAAGACCTCAGCAGTAAAAGATTAGACGAAGCCGTGACAGTGAGACTGCCCACCTCCTCGAACTCAGAGAGGGAAACGCATTACCACCTGAGCCCCCAGGTCCGAGAAATGGCTGGGACGATAGACTTGCTCAGAGACAGCCACATCTTCCAGATCTTTTGGCGGAAAGCCGCAGAGCCGCTGAGTGAGCCTCGGGAAGAACAGGAAGCTGCAGAGTTGCTGAGCGAGCCCGACGAAGAATCAGAAAGGCACATCCTTGAGCTTGAAGAGGTGTATGACTATTTGTATCAGCCTTCTTACAGAAAGTTCATTAAACTGTACCGGGATCTAAAGTCAGGAAAGGTCACCCTTGCAGAGATTGATGTCATCTTCAAGGACTTTGTGAATAAATACACGGACCTGGTTTCAGAACTTAAGATCATGTGCACTGTGGACCACCAGGGCCCACGTGATTGGATCCAGGAGCGAGTCGAACAGATCAAGGAATACCATCACCTGCACCAGGCTGTCCACGCAGCCAAGGTCATCTTGCAGGTCAAAGAGAGCTTGGGACTGACCGGTGACTTCAGTGTTCTCAGCACTTTACTAAATTTTGTAAGTTACTTGCTAGGGACTGTGGGGGTTTGGAGGGGCCTCCTGCCTCAGGCCCTTCAGGAAGCTTGGGCTTTGTGGCTTTGAAAAGCGGGTGGACGACTTAGAGCTTCCGTCAGGGGTTCCTGTGTGTGTGGTACTTGAGGCCTGAATATCCCAAGGGCTTTGTTTTTACCTTTGTTTATAAATAAACTCCCTACCTTAGCCAGAGGGACTTTTCTTGGGTCAGTATGAAGATCAAGAACTCAGGAAAGGGCAACATTCCTCTTTTCATAACCAGGCATTTGTAAAGGGTCATAGGCTCTCTTCAGGTTACAGAAGCCAAAAAGAAAAACGCTGTCGACTGCCCAGCTGCATCTCCCAGTTCCACCCAAAAGCCGTAAATCAGTTGTTTCTGTTAGAGTCTTTTTTTTTTTTTTTGGAGATGGAGTCTCGCTCTGTCTCCCAGGCTGGAGTGCAGTGGCCGGATCTCAGCTCACTGCAAGCTCCGCCTCCCGGGTTCACGCCATTCTCCTGCCTCAGCCTCCCGAGTAGCTGGGACTACAGGCACCTGCCACCTCGCCTGGCTCGTTTTTTGCATTTTTTTTTTTAGTAGAGACGGAGTTTCACCGGGTTAGCCAGGATGGTCTCGATCTCCTGACCTTGTGATCCGCCCGCCTCGGCCTCCCCAAGTGCTGGGATTACAGGCTTGAGCCACCGCGCCTGGCCTCTGTTAGAGTCTTATAAGAGGTGAGTCTTTTCCTTCTTTTTTTTATTTTTTATTTTTTTTTGAGACAGAGTCTCGCTCTGTCCCCCAGGCTGGAGTGCAGTGGCGCGATCTCAGCTCACTGCAAGCTCTGCCTCCTGGGTTCACGCCATTCTCTTGCCTCTGCCTTCTGAGTAGCTGGGGCCACAGGCGCCCGCCACCTCGCCAGGCTAATTTTTTTGGTATTTTTTTTTTTTTAGTAGAGACGGGGTTTCACCGTGTTAGCCAGGATGGTCTCGGTCTCCTGACCTCGTGATCCGCCCGCCTCGGCCTCCCAAAGTGCTGGGATTACAGGTGTGAGCCACCGCACCCAGCTGAGTCTTTTGCTGCTTGTGTTTTTAGGTAGAATGAGATAGCGATTAGAATTTAGCATAAAAGCTGGAATCACAGCCGGGCACAGTGGCTCACGCCTGTAATCCAGCACTTTGGGAGGCTGAGGTGGGCAGATCACCTGAGGTCAGGAGTTTGAGACCAGCCTGACCAACATGGTGAAACCCCGTCTCTACTAAAAATACAAAAATTAGCCGGGCGTGGTGTCAGGCGCCTGTAATCTCAGCTACTTGGAAAGGCTGAGGCAGGACAATCGCTTGAACCGGGGAGGCAGAGGTTGCAGTGAGCCGAGATGGTGCCATTGCCCTCCAGCCTGGACGACAGAGCGAGACTCCATCTCAAAAAAAAAAAAAAAAAAAAAATCTGGAATCACACCCATTTACACTTGAACCCTACCTAGTGCATGTCCTTGAGGAAGCAGCTGCTCTGGGCCTTTATTGATAAAGCAGAAAAAGCAACAGTAGTTACCTGGCGGGGTTATGTGAGGAACTGATTTTACAGTCCACATAAAATGCTAAGTGGAATGTCAGGTTCCCAGGACTCATAGTTACTCTTGATGAGGGAGAAACAGCCGTGGGGGTCAGATCATCCAATTCAAGTGTAAGAGCTCGTGTGCCTGTTGTCACAGCAGTGGCAAGTCTAGGCATTGAGGGAGGGTGGGGCTGCTGTGATGGTCGGTGCTTGCAGCTCACAGATTCTGGGGTTCTGGTTCATGAGTTCCAGTCCACAGTAGAGCTTTTTCTTGCAGACTGATGACTTTGACAATTTTCGCCATGAAACCCTGGACCAAATCAACCAGGAGCTCATCCAGGCCAAAAAGCTGCTCCAGGACATCAGCGAGGCCCGGTGCGAGGGGCTGAAGGCTCTGTCCCTGAGGAAGGAGTTCATTCGCTGGGTCCGGGAGGCTCTTGGAGGTAAAATCAGCCTTTGGGGTTGCCTGGAAGTCTGGAGAAAGTTTTCAGATGGCGCACTGTGTGGCGTTCCTAAACTCTTCGGAAATACCTCCCTTTGGCCAAGGGCTATGTGAAGGCCAGAAAGACGTTGCCTGCATGCTTTAGGGAGATGGGCATTGCTCACAGAGTTCACATCGGTACAGTATCTCCTTGTGCTGGTGTAAAAGCCACTCACCTGGCCACACCCCGCCACTTCGGATGCTGTAAATGACTCAGGTTCCTTTTCCTTAAAATCTTGCCTCCCTTCAGCTTTTTCTTCCAGTAGATTTTTTACTGGAGGACAAGGGGAGCTCCTGCCCACAGAAGAGTTTTTTTTTTTTTTTTTTTGAGACGGAGTCTCGCTCTGTCGTCCAGGCTGGAGTGCAGTGGCATGATCTCAGCTCACTGTAACCTCCACCTCCCGAGTTCACACCATTCTCCCGTCTCAGCCTCCCAAGTAGCTGGGACTACAGGCGTCCGCCATCACGCTCGGCTAATTTTTTGTATTTTTAGTAGAGACAGGGTTTCACTGTGTTAGCCAGGATGGTCTCGATCTCCTGACCTTGTAATCTGCCTGCCTCGGCCTCCCAAAGTGCTGGGATTACGAGCATGAGCCACTGCGCCCGGCCTTTTTTTTTTTTTTTTTTTTTTGAGATGGAGTTTCGCTCTTGTTGCCCAGAATGGAGTTCAGTGGTGCGATCTCGGCTCATGCAACCTCCACCTCCTGGATTCAAGCGATTTTCCTGTCTCAGCCTCCTGAGTAGCTGGGATTACAGGCGCCTGCCACAACACCCAGCTAATTTTTTGTATTTTTAGTAGAGATGGGGTTTCACCGTGTTGGCCAGGCTGATCTCGAACTCCTGACCTGAGGTGATCCACCCATCTCGGCCTCCCAAAGTGCAGGTGTGAGCCACCGCGCCCGGTCCCACAGATTTTTCTCACAGTCTCTCCGTCGAGGCTGTGCATTTCTTGGCAGCCTCTTCAGTTCTGTGGCTCAGATGTTGGCGGAGGAGAGAGGAAGAGGCAGAGGAGGCAGGAGGGACATAGGCGGCAGTGCAGGTGTGCTGGGGGGTCTGGGGGCCACCATCTGCTGGATTGCAGGCTCTGGTTCTCTTGGGAGAGCTGCCGCTTTCAACGGTGGACTCTTTGGTCCACGCTGATGCACATCCTTCAATTAGTGATTTATCTGAGGGGAATGATCTGAGTGTTTCATAGTTAATTGTGAACATGTTATTTACAGCTGAGCCTTGGTTTCTTTTTGTTTAAATGGTACTGTTGTGTGGATTGAAGGAAACGGTACACAAAAAGCGCAGTACAGTGCCTGGGACACTGAAGTTGCTGAGGAACGGCGAGATTGTTTAGTGGTATTAACAAACACTAGAGGCTGGGCGTGGTGGCTAACACCTGTAATCCCAGCACTTTGGGAGGCCAAGGCGGGTGAATCACCTGAGGTCAGGAGTTGGAGACCAGGCTGACCAACACAGCGAAACCCTGTCTCTACTAAAAATACAAAAAATTAGCCAGGCGTGGTGGTGGGCGCCCGTCATCCCAGCTACACGGGAGGCTAAGGCAGGAAAATCACTTGAACCTGGAAGGCAGAGGTTGCAGTGAGCTGAGATCGTGTCACTACACTCCAGCCTGGGTGACAGAGTGAGACTCTGTCTCAAAAACAAAAAACAAAAAACACTACAAAAGATTAGGTGTTCTGGACTCTTACTGAAAGCAGAAAGTGGACAGAACCTTAAAAATTTATGAAATATCCATTTCAGCTTCAGTAAGGATTACTGCCCAAGACTGAGTCTTGTGCTATCACGGAATAGTCCCACGCTGACCTCCCCTCTTCTCTTCCCCAGGCATCAACGAGCTGAAGGTGTTTGTGGACCTGGCCTCCATCTCAGCGGGGGAGAATGACATTGACGTGGACCGGGTGGCCTGCTTCCATGACGCCGTGCAGGGCTACGCATCCCTGCTGTTTAAGCAGAACCCCAGGGTGGACTTCGATGCATTCATGAAGCATCTGAAAAAACTGTGGAAGGCTCTGGACAATGACCAGTACCTGCCCAGGAAACTGGTGAGTCTTATTCTGGCTCTAATGCAGATTACATTGAATACAGCGTGGCTTAGCAACATTAGGGGAGTGACTGCAAACGGTGGTACACCTGGGTGGTAGGTTTGTACACAGCCATTTTCAATGATATTTGAAAAGCTTTTCTTCCTAAATGGAAATTCACCATCTTGTTACTTAGAAAGCAGGATACAAAATTACATGACACATAGTAATCTCTAAGGTGCAAAACACACGTGGAAAAAAGACAGAAAGGAAATATGCTGACATGTTGCCAGGAGTTTTCTCTGAATGGTTGTAATTGTCATTTTATTCTGTTACTTTTTGTTATTTTCTATAATTGATATAATATTTTATCAGAAAAAAGTAAACATTTACAATTAGCCCGGCGTGATGGTGTGCACCTGTAATCCTAGCTACTCTGGAGGCTGAGACAGGAGAATTGCTTGAACCTGGAGGCGGAGATAGCAGTGAGCTGAGATCGCACCCCTGCACTCCAGCCTGAGCGACAAAGTGAGACTCTGTCTCAAAAAACAAGAAAAAGAAAGAAAAAAGTAAACATTTAAATTTAAGTAAACTACCTGTAGCAGGGTCTGAATTGACTTATGCAGCTTAACTAGATACCTGGGCCAGCCTCGGGACGGCTGCTGTGCACGTGGGTGGAGGAAAAAGTGTCATATGGAAGGGCAGGTAAAGCTGTCTTCATTTTTCTGCTAGAAACTCAGGAGAGTTTCCAAACAAAACCCTCTGTTGTCGTTTTTCCTGAGCTCCTCTTACTGTAATTGGGGGCCACAGAAGGACACTGAGGACTTGGGACTCCCACAGCCATTGCTTCCAGCGTCACTCCCTGAGGGCTCTCTGCACTGGGAACCTAGCAGAATGATGGCGTCTGGTGGAGAGGCATGCGGGCAGCTGCTCATTCCCTTCTACTCCTCCACAAATATAAGCCAAGTGCCCCCACGTGCCAGCCAGGACACCAGGCACTAGAGGAAATGTGGGTGAACAGCGAGTACAAAGCAGCACTGAGTGACACATCACGTTGTCAGGATGGCACCTGGTCCAGCCGGGGCGCTGGGTGGGCGAGTGCATCCTGAGCCCTTGGGAAGCGTGGGGAGAAGGCTGTGCAGTGAGGCAGAGGCGGGAGGCCGACCGCAGGAGGGAGAGGGGCAAGAGGCTGTCTCCAACTGTGGCCCGTGTTCTCTCCTTTTGTCCCCACAGTGTGACTCTGCCAGGAACTTGGAGTGGCTGAAGACTGTGAAGGAGAGTCATGGGTCTGTGGAACTCTCATCCCTGACCCTGGCCACGGCCATCAACCAAAGAGGCATCTATGTGATCCACGTACCCAAAGGTGGCCAAAAGGTGAGCGGTCCCCAACCCTCGGTGCAGCTGCGGCCTGTCTGCAGGCTGCTGCCAGTCCAGGGCCTCTGCCCCCAGGAAAGTGACTTCTCACCTGTGCTCTTCACAGATTTCCCCAGACACGGTTCTGCACTTGCTCCTTCCTGGGAGCCCTGGCAGCCATGAGGAGCCACGGAAGTACTCTTTAGAGGAGCTGAAGGAGCTTTTGAACAAGTTGATGCTGATGTCTGGCAAGAAGGATCATAACAACACGGAAGTGGAGACGTTTTCAGAGGTGAGGGCGCATCTTTGCAGCAGCGCTAAGCTGGTGGCGTCATCTCATCCGTGAGGGCTGAGTACCCCCAAGAAAACGGAAAGGGTTTGACTTGGGATTTGCCTGATAAGAAGGGCTCTGCTCTTAGGCCCACGGAGAGTAGAGTTGGCACATTTGTAGGGTGCATGGAGCTCCAGTCTGTGGCGCCAGAGAGAGGTCTTAAGGCGGGCAGGACCCTGGGTTAGTCCCTCCTTATGACCTGTAGGATGAACACTGCAAGCTGGCAGCCTGTCCACTGCGCTGAGAAGGAGCTCGGTCACCCAGCAGATAGCACTTAGACACTTGAATTGCCTCTCTCGCTCTGTAAATCGGCAAGAATCCAAATAACTGGCCAGGCGCGGTGGCTCAAGCCTGTAATCCCAGCACTTTGGGAGGCCGAGACGGGCGGATCATGAGGTCAGGAGATCCAGACCATTCCTGGCTAACATGGTGAAACCCCGTCTCTACTAAAAAATACAAAAATCTAGCCAGGCGAGGTGGCTGGCGCCTGTAGCCCCAGCTACTTGGGAGGCTGAGGCAGGAGAATGGCGTAAACCCGGGAGGCGGAGCTTACAGTGAGCTGAGATCCGGCCACTGCAC
>NW_016806979.1:2690055-2694706 GCF_001698545.2 Rhinopithecus bieti | reverse complement strand
AGCTGCTCTACTTGAAGAGAAAGCCGCGTCTCTTGACCCACCCTTCGTTTACCATCTTGTTTCCCTTAAAAGAAATAGTCGCTTCTGTTCTGTTCACTTTGTCCTATCAGCAGTGCCCCATCCTGTTGGGATAAACATTACTCTTCCCCTCCCTGATGAAGCCTCTGCTTTTGCTGGGACTTTCATTAGCTAGTCATGCAATGCATAATGACATTTCAGTCAACAGCAGACCACATATATGGCCACAATCCCATAAAATTATAAAACCGTGCTTCAAAAATTAACCAGGCATGGTGGTGCGCGCCTGTGATCCCAGCTACTAGGAAGGCCGAGGCGGAAGGATCACTTGAGCCCAAGAGGTCGAGGCTGTGGTGAGCTGCAGTTGTGCCACTGCACTCCAGCCTAGGCAACAGGGCAAGACCTTGGTCTTTTAAAAAAAAAGAGAAAGAAAGAAAGAACAAAAGATTATAATACCATATTTTTACTGTACCTTTTCTACATTTAGATGTTTTATTTTATTTTGAGATGGAGTCTCACTCTGTCACTCAGGCTGGAGTGCGGTGGCATGATCTTGGCTCACTGCGGCCTCTGCCTCCTGGGTTCAAGCGATTCTCCTGCCTCAGCCTCCCAAGTAGCTGGGATTACAGGCACCTGCCACCACGCTTGACTAGTTTTTAGTCGAGATGGGGTTTTGCCATGTTGACCAGGCTGGTCTCAAACTCCTGACCTTGAGTGATCAACCGCCTCGGCCTCCCACAGTGCTGTCATTACAGGCCCGAGCCACCATGCTTGGCCTGGATATGTTCAGATATTCAGATATTTGCCCCTGTGTCACAGCTCCCCACTGTACGTAGGATGCCTCTATGCTGTCATGGTTTGCAGCCCAGGGGCAAATTCCACCTAGCTCAGGTGTGTGGTCGGCTCTAGCGTCTGGGTGTCTGCACGCACACTGTGTGATGTTCACAGTGACAGAGTCATTTCACAGTGCGTTTTTCAGAATGTGTTCCTAGTGTTAAGTGGTGCAGGACGGTGCTTTGCCTGCTGTCATGTGGAGGCAGGAGGTGGTCAGGAGAATGAGTAGGTAACGGCTGGGAAGTGTGAAGATTCGAGAGTGTATTCTTCAATCTGATGTGATGTTGCATCAGTTTTGAATTTTATACAAAGAGAAGTTAACTTCTAGTGGATGTTTCTAGATTCTCTTACTCTTTGTCCTAGCCCTGGGACCTAATTTATATATATATATAAATCTTTATATGTATATATAATATACATATATTTACATATGNTCCAGCCCGGGCAACAGAGCGAGACTCCGTCTCAAAAAAAAAAAAAAAAAAGAATCCAAATAACTAAGATTTAGATGGACAGAACAGAAGGAATCATATGGAGAATGGTGTACTGGTTTACGTAACAGTCTCTCAATTTTATTATGGGTGCTTTCTTTAAAGTTGATTTGTACTTTACAAATGGTATCCTTTATCTCTGCTGGGCGCGGTGGCTCACACCTGTAATCCCAGCACTTTGGGAGGCCAAAGTGGGAGGATCATTTTAGCCCAGGAGTTCATGACCAGCCTGGGCAACATAGTGAGACCCTGTCTCAAAAAGTATGAATTTTTTTTTCCCAATTAAAAAAAGATAATTAAAAAAAAATTAAAACAGCCTGGGCACCATGGCTCACACCTGTAATCCCAGCACTTTGGGCGCCCGAGGCGGGCCTATCACTTGAGGGCAGGAGTTTGAGACCAGCCTGGCTGATATGGTGAAACCCCGTCTCTACCAAAAATACAAAAATGCATGGTGACAGGTGCCAGTAATCCCAGCTGCTCAGGAGACTGAGGCAGGAAAACTGCTTGAACCTGGGAGGCGGAGGTTGTAGCGAGCTGAGATCGCACCACTGCCCTCCAGCCTGGGCAACAATGCGAGACTTCATCTCAAAAAAAATAAAAAATTAAAACAAGGCCAGGCGCAGTGGCTCACGCCTGTAATCCCAACAACTTTGGGAGGCCAAGGGCAGTAGATCACGAGGTCAGGAGATTGAGACCATCCTGGCTAACATGGTGAAACCCTGTCTCTACTAAAATACAAAAAATTAGCTGGGCGTGGTGGCGGGCGCCTGTAGTCCCAGCTGCTCGGGAGGCTGAGGCAGGAGAATGGCGTGAACCCGGAAGGCACAGCAGCTTGCAGGGAGCCGAGATCGTGCCATTGCACTCCAGCCTGGGCGACAGAGTGAGACTCTGTCTTAATAAAAATAATAATTAGGCTGGGCGCGTGGCTCATGCCTATAATCCCAGCACTTTGGGAGGCCAAGACGGGCAGATCACGAGGTCAGGAGATCGAGACCATCCTGGCTAACAGGGTGAAACCCCGTCTCTACTAAAAATACAAAAAAGTTAGCTGGGTGCGGTGGTGGGTGTCCGTAGTCCCAGCTACTTGGGAGGCTGAGGCAGGAGAATGGCACGAACCCAGGAGGCGGAGCGGGCAGGGAGCCGAGATCGCGTCACTGCACTCCACTGGGTGACAGTGCTAGACTCCATCTCAAAAAAAATTTAAAAAAAAATTTTAAAATGATACCGTTTATCTCTACAATGACTCTTTTCCTTATAAGAGAGCCATCTTCTCGGGTGGGTTGTGTAGATGAGGAGGGCGGCCTTGTGAGCGCAGATCATGCAGTGGGCCCGTGGACAGGTAGGCCTGTGTGCTGTTGCAGAGTAGTGTGCCGCCCTCTCGCATGGCTCTGTGAGCCAACCTTGTGGTTCTTCGTCTCCAGGTCTTCTGCAGCGTGCAGAGGCTCAGCCAGGCCTTCATCGACCTGTGCTCTGCTGGGAATATGCTGTTCAGGACCTGGGTCGCCATGGTCTACTGCTCCCCCAAGCAGGGTGTGTCCATCCAAATGAACTTTGGCTTGGAGCTGGTGCCGCAGCTGGTGGAGGGTGGAGATGTCACTGAGCTGCTGGCAGCCCTCTGCAGGCAGATGGAGCACTTCCTTGACAGCTGGAAGGAATTTGTGTCCCAGAAGCGGATGGAGCACTTTTACCTGAACTTCTACACGGCAGAGCAGCTGGTTTACCTGAGCACTGAGCTCAGGAAGCAGCCGCCCAGTGACGCCGCCCTAACGATGCTGTCCTTCATCAAAAGCAACTGCACCCTAATGGATGTCTTAAGGGCCTCCGTGGGGTGCGAGAGTGAGGCCGCCAGGTACCGCGTGAGGACAGTCACGGAAGAGCTCCCACTGATGCTCTTCTCAGAGTTCAGCCTGGTGGACAAGCTAAGGGTTATCATGGAGCAGTCCATGGGGTGCCTTCCTGCCTTCCTGCCCGACTGCCTCGACCTGGAGACCCTTGGCCGCTGTCTGGCTCACCTGGCAGGGATGCGTGGGTCTCCCGTGGAGCGGCATCTCCCGAGAGGCCTGCAAGTCGGCCAGCCCAACCTGGTTGTGTGTGGTCACTCGGAGGTGTTGCCAGCCGCCCTGGCTGTCTACATGCAAACCCCGAGCCAGCCCCTGCCCACCTACGATGAGGTGCTGCTCTGCACCCCGGCAACCACCTTTGAGGAGGTGGCACTGCTGCTGCACCGCTGCCTGACCCTGGGCTCCCCGGGGCACAAGGTCTATAGCCTGCTGTTCGCAGATCAGCTGAGCTACGAGGTGGCGCGCCAAGCCGAGGAGCTCTTCCAGAAACTGTGCACGCAGCAGCACCGGGAAGACTACCAGCTCGTGATGGTCTGCGATGGGGACTGGGAGCACTGCTACCTCCCCTCTGCCTTCAGCCAGCACAAGGTCTTCGTCACCCCCCAGGCACCCCTCGAGGCCATCCAAGCCTACCTGGCAGATCACTACCGGGTCCCGAAGCAGACCGTGTCGGCAGCAGCCGTGTTCAAGGACCGCCTGTGTGTTGGGATTGTGGCCTCGGAGCGAGCAGGTGTTGGTAAGGAGAGCGGCAGGGTGGGCGGGCCCCGTCTCCCAGGGACTGCCCAGGGCCCTTCCCCCTCCAGCACATGAAGCCTGTCTGAGGGTGGAGAAACTGAGGCTCAGGGAGGGTGTGATTCATCTGTGGGTGTCAATCAGGGTCTGTGCCAGAACCAGGCACCCTGGTCACCTGGTCTCCCACAGTGGGCATTCCCTGGGAGCCCCATTCCCTTCCTCCTCTCAGCAAACATCTCTGCAGTGTACTGTTTTTTTTTGTTTGTTTTTTTGTTTTTCTTTTTGAGACGGAGTCTTGCTCTGTCACCCAGGCTGGAGTGCAGTGGCATGATCTCAGCTCACTGCAACCTCCATTTTCTGGGTTTAAGCGATTACCCTGCCTCAGCCTCCTGAGTATCTAGGATTACAGGTGCCCACCACCATGCCTGGCTAATTTTTGCTTTTTTTTTTTATATTTTTGAGACAGAGTCTCACTCTGTCACCCAGGCTGGAGTACAGTGGCGTGATCTGCACCTCCCAGATTCAAGTGATTTTCCTGCCTCAGCCTCCCGAGTAGCTGGGTACTATAGGCACATACCAGTTCACCCAGCTAAATTTTTTATTTTTAGTAAATATGGGGCTTCACTGTGTTAGCCAGATGGTCTCGATCTCTTGACCTCATGATCCGCCCTCCTCAGCCTCCCAAAGTGCTGGGATTACAGGCATGAGCCACCGTGCCCAGCCTAATTTTTG
>NW_016806979.1:2621125-2687906 GCF_001698545.2 Rhinopithecus bieti | reverse complement strand
ATTTATATTTTATATATATATAATTTATTTTTCTTTTTAGACAGAGTCTCACTCTGTCGCCCAGGCTGGAGTGCAGTGGCGCGATCTCTGCTCACTACAGCCTCTGCCTCCTGGGTTCAAGCTGTTCTCCTGCCTCAGCCTCCTGAGTAGCTGGGATTACAGGTGCCCGCCACCACACCTGGCTAATTTTTTTTGCTTTTTTAGTAGGGACGGGATTTCACTATGTTGGCCAGGCTGGTTTCGAACTCCTGACCTCAAGTGAGTCCCCTGCCTCAGCCTCCCAAAGTGCCAGGTTACAGGTGTGAGCCACCGCACCCAGCCCTAATTTCTATACTTTAATGTTACAGGAAAGTCTCTCTACGTGAAGAGGTTGCACGACAAGCTAAAGACGCAGTTAAACAGGAAAAAGGTGCCTCTGAAAACGATTCGACTGATCGACCCTCAGGTGGATGAGAGCCAAGTCCTGGGTGCCTTGCTGCCCTTCCTGGACACGCAGTATCAGAAGGTCCCCATGCTCTTTCATTTGGACGTGACCTCCTCAGTAAGTGCCCTCCAGCATCAGCTGATGGCCACATCAGTAAAGACGTGGTCCCCACGTCCCTGCGTGACTCCTCCCCATGTACAGAATTCCTCGTTTCCACACACACAGTCCTATGAAGCTCAACAGCAGGAACACGCTCTGAGAAGTGTGTTGTCAGGCAATTTCCTCCTGTGTGAGCGTCATGGTGTGCGCTTACACAAACCTAGACGTAGAGCCCACTGCACACACAGGCTTCATGGGACACACTGCTGCTCCTAGGCTGCATATGGCTGTTCTGAATCCTGAAGCCAGTTGTAAAACGGCATGTTTGTGTGTCTAAACATAGAAAGGGTACAGGGAAATACAGTATTAGGATCTTACGGGGCTGCCCTCGGAGACGTGGGCCGTTGCTGGCTGAACTGTTGATGTCGACCATCAAGATCATCATGACAAAGAGCAAAATTAGGGGGGTCCTTGGAGTTGGGAGAACTCGCCATCGTGTCGTGTGTTTACACCTCGTGCTATTCTGTCCTTAGGTGCAGACTGGAATTTGGGTGTTTCTTTTCAAGCTCCTCATTTTACAATACTTAATGGATATAAACGGGAAAATGTGGCTTCGGAACCCCTGCCATTTGTATATCATTGAAATCCTGGAAAGGAGGACGTCAGTGCCGTCGAGGACGTCGTCGAAGCTGGTCTGTAACGTGGGGCATTTTCACCTGGTGTTGGGGGTCCTGGGTTCCTTCTGGTCTTACTGAAGTGTAGTGATGTGTTTAGGTGACTCCACAGCTTTGCCTTACGTAGTGCAGCAGCTGAGTGCGGTGTTAGTAAAGAAAAGCCTATCTTTAAACTCACGTTTTAATCATGTCTGGGATAAAAGTACTCTTCTATTAATTAGCAGTGTCTTCAATTTGTCTATTCAATTCAAGCTTCATGCTGTATGCCCAGTCTGAATCCCAGCTGCGCTCTGAATGTGGTAAATCCATTTGCTGAAAGAAATCATCTTTCCTAATGCCAGCTAAGCTGGGAAGGAGACGTTTGTCGTAAAAATGTCTTAGCAAAAGAGGGTTTTATGTTCACTCCCATACATATACATGTATGCTTAGTGGAGAAACTTAGTTTTAGGAAGTTGGGCTAGAAAGTGATTTCCTGGCTCAGAATACAGCTCCCACAACAATGCCTTACTTAATGTGCGAAAGATATTCTGTGTAAAAAAAGAGTATACAGGCCGGGCGCGGTGGCTCAAGCCTGTAATCCCAGCACTTTGAGGCGCAAGCGGCGGATCACAGAGGTCAGGAGATCAAGACCATCCTGGCAAAAATAAAAAAAACAAAAAAGGAAAGAAAAAAAAACAAAAAAAAAAGAAAAAAAAAAAAAAAAAAAAAAAAAATAACCGGTGAAACCCTGTCCTCTACTCAGAAAAATGACAAAAAACTAGCCGGGCGAGGGTGGCGGGCGCCTGGTAGTCCCAGCTACTCGGGAGGCTGAGGGGCAGGAGAATTGGCGTAAAACCCGGGAGGCGGAGCTTGCAGTGAGCTGAGATCGGACCACTGCCACTCCAGCCTGGGCGACAGAGCGAGACTCCGTCTCAAAAAAAAAAAAAAAAGCCGGGCGCGGTGGCTCAAGCCTGTAATCCCAGCACTTTGGGAGGCCGAGAACGGGCGGATCACGAGGTCCTGGAGATCGAGAACCAATCCTGGCTAACACAGTGAAACCCCGTCTCTACTAAAAAATACAAAAAACTAAGCCAGGCGTGGGATAGAGACAGAGAGCGCCTGTAGTCCCAGCTACTCGGGAGGCTGAGCAGGAGAGAATAGGCGTAAACCCGGGAAGACGGAAACTTGCAGGAGCTGAGATCCCGGCAACACTGCAACTCCAGCCTGCGACAGAGCGAGACTCCGTCTCAAAAAAAAAAAAAAAAAAAAGAGTATACAGAAAACTACATATTTTCGAGTGCATTTTCATAAAGGTCCATCCAATATAGATAACGTGGAGGGTTGAGACACAAAAGCATTTCTTAGAAAGTTTTCTTGTAGTCATTTCATTCATGTCTCTCCTTTCCAGCGTACACATGTCCCGCAGTTCAGTTTTCTTGACATCTTCCCAAAAGTCACCTGCAGGCCTCCCAAAGAGGTGATAGACATGGAGCTGAGTCCCTGGAGGAGTGACACAGAGCCTGGGATGGATCACTGGGAGTTCTGCAGTGAAACTTTCCAAAGACCTTACCAATATTTAAGACGATTCCATCAAAACCAAGACCTGGACATGTTTGCGTATCAAGAAGGCTCCGTGGAAGGCACCCCGGAGGAATGCCTCCAGCATTTCCTGATTTACTGCGGGGTAATAAACCCATCCTGGTCAGAGCTTCGGAACTTTGCTCGGTTCCTGAATTATCAGCTCAGAGATTGTGAGGCCTCTCTCTTCTGCAATCCACGTTTTATTGGCGACACACTGAGAGGCTTCAAGAACTTTGTGGTGACCTTCATGATCTTTATGGCAAGAGATTTTGCCACACCAACACTCCACACCTCTGACCAAAGCCCGGGGAAGCACATGGTCACCATGGATGGGGTTAAGGAAGAAGATCTAGCACCCTTCTCTCTCCGGAAGAGGTGGGAGTCGGAGCCTCACCCATACGTTTTCTTCAATGACGACCGCACCACCATGACGTTCATCGGCTTCTATCTGCAACCCAACAGCAGGGGCAGTGTCGACGCCATCAATCACTTGACTAGGAAGGTCATCAAGAGAGACGTCATGACCATGGACCTGTATAAGGGGCTGCTGCTCCAGAGGGTGCCCTTCAATGTCGACTTTGATAAACTGCCCAGAGATGAGAAACTTGAGAAGCTCTGCCTGACCTTAGGGATCCGCTGGGTCATTGATCCAGACGAAACGTATGAGCTCACGACAGACAATATGCTTAAGATCCTTGCCATTGAGATGCGGTTCCGGTGTGGGATCCCGGTTGTCATCATGGGAGAAACAGGCTGTGGCAAAACCAGGCTTATTAAATTCCTTAGCGACCTGCGGCGTGCTGGTGCTGATGCTGACACCATAAAGCTGGTCAAGGTGCACGGAGGAACAACCGCAGACATGATCTACTCCAGAGTCAGGGAGGCTGAAAATGTGGCCTTCGCCAATAAGGACCAACATCAGTTGGACACCATCTTGTTTTTTGATGAAGCCAACACAACGGAAGCTATAAGCTGTATCAAAGAAGTCCTGTGTGATCGTACGGTGGACGGCCAGCCCCTGGCTGAGGACTCGGGCCTGCATATTATAGCTGCCTGCAACCCGTACCGGAAGCACTCTGAGGAGATGATCTGCCGTTTGGAGTCAGCTGGTTTGGGCTACAGGGTGAGTGCGGAGGAGACGGCCGACAAGCTGGGCTCCATTCCTCTGAGGCAGCTGGTGTACCGAGTCCACGCTCTGCCCCCGAGCCTGATTCCTCTGGTGTGGGACTTTGGACAACTGAGTGATGCTGCTGAAAAGCTCTACATCCAGCAGATTGTCCAGAGACTGGTTGACTCCATCAGCCTAGATGAAAACGGGACTCGCGTGATCACAGAAGTCCTCTGCGCCTCTCAGGGTTTCATGAGGAAAAGAGAAGATGAGTGTGGCTTTGTCAGCCTCAGGGACGTGGAGCGCTGTGTGAAAGTTTTCAGATGGTTCCACGAGCACAGCGCGATGCTCTTAGCGCAGCTGAATTCCTTTCTCTCCAAGTCCAGCGTCAGCAAAAATCACCTTGAGAGAGATCCCGTCCTCTGGTCCTTGGTGCTGGCCGTCGGGGTGTGTTACCACGCCTCTTTAGAAAAGAAAGACTCATATCGGGAAGCCATTGCCAGGTTCTTTCCAAAACCGTATGACAACAGCAGGCTGCTTCTGGATGAAATAATGCGGGCACAGGATCTTTTTCTGGACGGCGTACCTCTGAGGAAAACCATCGCCAAGAACTTGGCCTTGAAGGAGAACGTCTTCATGATGGTCATCTGCATCGAGCTGAAGATTCCCCTCTTCCTGGTGGGGAAGCCTGGCAGCTCCAAGTCCCTCGCCAAGACCATCGTGGCCGACGCCATGCAGGGCCCGGCCGCCTACTCGGATCTCTTCCGCAGCCTGAAGCAGGTCCACCTGGTGTCCTTCCAGTGCAGCCCGCACTCCACCCCACAGGGCATCATTGGCACCTTCCGGCAGTGTGCCCGCTTTCAGCAGGGGAAGGACCTGCAGCAGTATGTCTCCGTGGTGGTGTTAGATGAGGTGGGGCTGGCGGAAGACTCACCCAAAATGCCCCTGAAGACTCTGCACCCGCTGCTGGAAGACGGATGCATTGAAGATGATCCCGCCCCCCACAAAAAGGTTGGCTTTGTGGGCATCTCCAACTGGGCCCTTGACCCTGCCAAGATGAACCGGGGCATTTTCGTGTCACGTGGCAGCCCCAACAAGCGAGAGCTCATAGACAGCGCCAAGGGCATCTGCTCCTCAGACAGCCTCGTCCAGGACCGAGTCCAAGGGTACTTTGCGTCCTTTGCCAAAGCCTACGAAACGGTGTGTGAGAAGCAGGACAAGGAATTCTTTGGGCTTCGTGACTACTACAGCCTCATCAAAATGGTCTTTGCTGCAGCGAAGGCTTCAAATAGAAAGCCTTCCCCGCAAGACATTGCACAGGCTGTCCTTAGGAACTTCAGTGGCAAGGATGACATCCACGCTTTAGACATCTTTTTGGCCAATTTGCCTGAGGCCAAGTGCTCAGAGGAAGTCAGTCCCCTGCAGCTGATCAAACAGAACATCTTTGGGCCTTCTCAGAAGGTGCCAGGTGGACAGCTGGAAGATGCTGAGTCCCGCTACTTACTCTTGCTGACCAAAAACTACGTGGCACTGCAGATCCTGCAGCAGACGTTCTTCAAGGAGGACCAGCAGCCGGAGATCATTTTTGGTTCTGGTTTCCCCAAGGACCAGGAATACACCCAGGTCTGCAGAAACATCAACCGTGTGAAGATCTGCATGGAAACAGGCAAGATGGTGGTGCTCCTCAACCTGCAGAACCTCTACGAGAGCCTCTACGATGCCCTCAACCAGTACTACGTCCACCTCGGCGGCCAGAAGTACGTGGACCTCGGTCTGGGGACCCACCGCGTCAAATGTCGGGTTCACCCCAACTTCCGCCTGATCGTCATCGAAGAGAAAGACATCGTGTACAGACACTTTCCCATCCCCCTCATTAACCGGCTGGAGAAGCACTATGTGGACATCAACACGGTGCTGGAGAAATGGCAGAAGAGCGTCGTGGAGGAGCTCCGTGCGTGGGTGGAGAAGTTCATCAACGTCAAAGCAGAGCATTTCCTGAACAGGCACAAATACAGCCCCTCTGACGTCTTCATCGGCTACCACTCAGACGCCTGCGCCTCTGTGGTGCTGCAGGTCATAGAGAGGCAGGGTCATAGAGAGGCCTTGACGGAAGAACTTTACCAGAAGGTGTCTGAGGAGGCCAGACTGATCCTGCTGAACTGTGCTACGCCCGATGCCGTGGTCCGGCTGAGCGCCTCCTCGTTCCCAGCGAAGTCGCTGTCGCAGGAGTACTTCTACAGACAGACGCACAACTCCTTTGCAGATTTCCTTCAGACGCACCTGCACGCGACAGACCTGGAGCGCCACGCCGTCTTCACAGAGGTGATTGTCTTTCTGCACTCGTACCCTATCCTCTGTCACCCAAGAGTCCTAAATCCCTAGCGTCAGGGTTCAAGATTCCTCCCCCGGCAGTGGCTGGGGGTCCTGCAGGCAGATGCTGAGACGCTGGGCTCTCCTCCCGTGGTAAGTGTGGGGAGAGCCATCGTATCTTATGTAGGTCCAGTTACCTAGGTGCTGAGTGCCTGGAGTCTGTGCAGTGCGCCATGCTGGCAACAGGCAACCATACGACGATGTTCACACCAACAAATGAAGTACCATGTGCCGGACCGGGCCGAGTCGCACTCGGGATGCAGAGACGACTCTGCAGCTTTGTCCTTTGTTAGCATTCTAGGGAGTGTGGAGAGACCCAGTACCTGGCATCAGATGCCTCACTATCATATGATAAATGCTGTGCTTAGAGGCATCAGGGGAGGCACTGCAGACCAGAGATGCCAGCTCAGATGATCAGATGAGATGTTCCCTAGGAGAGGCCCCTCGCTGATGGGGAAGAATGGCGGGGAAGGGACTGTAGGCTGAGAGCCTTCTGTGGGCAGGGCCGCTGACAGCACTTAGGGTTCCAGGCTGTGAGTGCTGAGATGGGGCGACGCGGTGCAGTCAGAACTGCTGGAGGGCCTCAGTGGCCCTGCGGAGCCGCATCTCAGCCCTACGGAGCGGGCGCTGGAGGCACGTGTGTCTCCCTAGTTGGGTGAAGGGAGTCTGATGAAAGGCTGTTGTGGAAAAGACAGGCCAGTGGGGAGGCTGCTGGAACGGTACAAAGGAGAGGAGCAGATGGAACCGAGAGGTACTTAGGAGGCCATTTGGCAGGGCCAACACTACCACCCAGCGAGGGTGTGGGGGGCGGAGGGGTCCACGGCGGCTCCCTGGACTCATTCTTAGATGAGTGGACATTGCTGCATCATTACAGATAACCCAGAAACGGACAGCAGGTTTTGGGGGGCCAGTGATGACGTCCGCTGGGGACAGGTTTTGATGCATTGTGCAGTTGGACGTAGGAATCTGAGCTCAGTGGTGAGGCTGGGCTGGGAGGCAGGGATTCCTGGGCTAGAGCAGCAGGTCTTGAGGAACTTTTCGGCTTGCACTGTGATGGGGGAGTGACCTGTGGGGCAGGAGAATTGCTGACATCTGGGGGAAGGGGGCGGTACCAATCATGAACTCCATTTGAAAGCATGAAGTCGGATTATAACAGGAAATGGCATTTGTGCTGAGCCCTAAGGGATCATGAGAATCTCAAGTAGGGACCAAGCAGGCAGAGGCACGGGCCTCTGGGGAGGAGAAGAAGGCACCCTCAGGGCAGGGTGGGGTCGTCTCTCCAAAGCCTTTGGCCCTGTAGGGCCTCCCGGCCCCAGTGCTGCCTTGTTTTGGGAAACTCCTTTGGGTTTGGATTCTATGCCGTTGTGTGGCAACTGCACTGCACTGAACATCTGCAAGTTTTTGGGATCTGTCTAAACCTAGCAGCAGACTTGCAACCTTTCCTTGAATTCTGGCAAGTAATTTGCATTTCCTAACTTTGTAGATCACCACTTTCTCCAGGCTGCTAACAAGTCACGATTGTGAAATTTTAGAATCGGAGGTCACAGGCAGCGCTTCGAAACTCACACTCCTGTGGCTGCAGCGGTTTGACACGGAGTTCTCATTCCTCAAAGAAGTCCGGTGAGGTTCCCTGCCTTCCCTGCCCTCTCTCTCCCCAGCCGTGGCTGTGTGGCTTCTGCCTGGCAGTGGTGCCAGCGCTGGTTAATGAGTGCCACAGTCACGTGACCGTGGGATGGATCCTTGTTAAATTTCTCCCGGCGTCCCTCTCATCTGCGTCATCTTCTGCAACGTGGTGTTTGGCCTGACATCCTCCTCCGAAAGCATCGTCCTCGGACCTCGTTAGGAGACATTCGTTGGGTTTTCTCCCCTGGACTATCTGTTCTTACAGGAGAAAATCCCACCTGAGTCGCTGTTTCTTTGTAGTCTTTATGTTTCTCATCACTTGGGGGAATTTTGTTATCCATTTTTTAAGACAGAGAACTCGCTTGAATAACTTCCCTTTTCTTTCAGAAACTGTTTAACGAATACAGCCAAATGTAAAATCCTCATTATTCAGACAGATTTTGAAGATGGAATCCATAGTGCCCAGCTCATTGCCTCAGCTAAGTATGTTTTAGTATTTTCTCAGAAACTATGTAAAAAACTCAAAACATAGGAGGTCCTAGAGCATTTCTTCCTTGAAAACAGTATAGTATCGTAATCAATATAGAAATAAAAATAAGAACAATTCTTCTCCCGCCTTATTCCCTGAAGTGGGGATTAGGGAAACTGAAGAGAGACAAAGCGGAAAGGCTAATAACATTACAAAACTAGCGGAATGGGCCCAGGCAACAGAGCAAGACCTCATTACTAAAAAAATAAAATAAAATAATCAGCCTTCCACAGCGCACCTCTAGTCCCAGCTGCTCAAAAGGCTGAGGTGGGAGGATCACTTGAGCCTGGGAAGTCAGGGCTGCAGTGAACTAGGATCCCACCACTGCAGTCCAGCCTGGGGGCCAGAGCGAGAGCCTGTCCTCCCCACAAAAAAAGTGAAATGCGAGAAGTGTAAATAATGGAGCGTGAACAAGCTATAAAAGCACGCCTTTGAAGCCTGTGTTTGTAGACATGTTTTAGTCATCATTAATTTTGAATTATAAAATTTGAATTTATTTCAAGTTTGAGGGAAATAACAGTAGGTAAAGGCTTTTATTCCTATTTATTGGATGTTTATTTTTTGTTTTGTGTTTTTTTTTTTTTGAGACGGAGTCTCGCTCTGTTGCCTGGGCTGGAGTGCAGTGGCCGGATCTCAGCTCACTGCAAGCTCCGCCTCCCGGGTTCACGCCATTCTCCTGCCTCAGCCTCCGGAGTAGCTGGGACTACAGGCGCCCACCACCTCGCCTGGCTAGTTTTTTGTATTTTAGTAGAGACGGGGTTTCACCGGGTTAGCCAGGATGGTCTTGATCTCCTGACCTCGTGATCCGCCCGTCTCGGCCTCCCAAAGTGCTGGGATTACAGGCTTGAGCCACCGCGCCTGGCCTCTATTGGATGTTTTTATAGTATTTGTAGGGGAAGTCTGACGCTCTTAGAATTAACTATGTGCCTTTATCACTTAAAGTAAAAGTGATTTCTGGACCTTTCTGAAGCATTGGATACCATATTTCGTGGCCCAGATCTCAACAAGAAACTGGCTTTGGCCATTGGTCATCTGGAGGGAATGGCATTGCGCACAGAACTCTTTGTTGAAATGGAAAGGCCCACTGGGTACAGGGGCTGTTTCCTGTAATCCCAGCTACTTGGGAAGCAGAGGCAGGCAGGAGGATCGTTTGAGGCCAGGGGTTTGAGACCAGCCTGGGCAACACAGCAAGACCCCCATGGCTTAAGAGAAAAGAAGGAATGGACAGTTCAGCTGGCCTCACCCTTAGTTGCACTGGGGCAGGCCCATTGAGGAGCACAAGATGGGGTTTCTGGTCAATAAAGGAATGCCACTTCAAAGCAGAGGACACAGGAACGGGGAAGAAAACGAGCCTGCTAAGAGAAGATTTCTCATCCCCCTGTGAGAGAAGAAACCACGATCACAGGAGTCTGAAGTTTATGTAAAACTCCTCGGAGCGGGTGGCTGAGACTGAACCAACAGCTCAAAGCCTTCTGCAGCTGCACAGCTTTGCTTTGTTTATTTGCTTGTTTTTTTGTGTGTGTTTGTTTTTAAAATAGGTATTCTTTTTTTCTCTCTTTAAATAGGTATTCTGCTATAAATGAAATCAACAAAATACAAGAAAATGAGGACCGTATCTTCGTCTATTTCATCACAAAACTGTCCCGGATGGGAAGAGGAACAGCCTATGTGGGTTTCCATGGAGGTGAGATCAGAACATCGTCAATTTATTTATTTATTTTTTGAGATGGAGTCTTGCTCTGTTGCCAGGCTGGAGTGCAATGGCTCCAGCCACTACAACCTCCACCTCCCGTGTTCAAGCGATTCTCCTGCCTCAGCCTCCCAAGTAGCTGGGATTACAGGCATGCACCACCACGCCCAGCTAATTTTTGTATTTTTAGTAGTGACAGGGATTCACCATGTTGACCTAGATGGTCTCGATCTGTTGACCTCGTGATCCGCTCACCTCAGCCTCCCAAAGTGCCGGGATTACCGGCGTGAGGCACCGCACCCAGCCCAGTGAGCATATTTATTTAAGTAATGTTGGAACTGTTTCTCATTTGGTTCTGCATTGTACAAGTCTGAAATTAGAATATTATTGTTAACTTCAAGAGGATTCTTTCCAGATGCAATTAGATTTCTTACCACTGATTACTGTGAAAATGTGAATCCTGGGACGGGAGGCTGCGTGCAGCCTGTCCTGGACTGACTGTAGGCAAGCTCCTCACCTCTTAGCATGTGGGTCACACAGAGCGGAGACCCCTGACTCCCGACGTACACTGCAGGAACTCACCGATACGCCTGTTTGGCGGGGAGGGAGAGTGGCGGGCGTTGGGCTATCTTCAGATCTCTTTTTTCCCAAGGAATGGTCATCAGCTATTTATGACATAGAAAAGTTGGTATTCCAGAAACAGGAAAGGAAGTTTACTCGAATCATTTCCTGGAGAATGGAAGGCAGACCTTGCCAGTGTCCCCCACCCCTCACTAACTGTGATACAGCAAATACAACAATGCACAGGTGAAAGAACCACAGGCCTTATCCACGCGTGCTTCCCACACCTGCCATTGCAGGTCTTACCGTTGCTGTTTATGTTGAAGTTGTTGACGTGCGCAGCATCGGGTCTTGTATAGTATAGGATCGGGTGGTTTCTGTGCAGGCCCATTCCAGGGTTTCAGCTTCAGGGTGCCAGTTACTCATTTTGCAGCAAGGTAACGACAAGCCAAGCTGTGCAGTGTTCCTGCTTAGGGCTGAGCAGCAGCCGGGAAAGACACGAGACGGTTGTGGGTGGCTTCACTCTTCACAGGGCTGTGGCAGTCTGTCCACATCGATGACCTCCGGAGATCCACCCTCATGGTTTCAGATATGACCAGGCTGCAGAGTGTCACCATCAGCCAGCTGTTCGCGCCCGGAGACTTGCCTGAGTGTGAGTCAAGAGGCGGAGCCTCTGGGGAAGTGGGTGGTGGAAGGGCAGATGGTAGGTGTGGAGCATGATGTGCACATGGCACTAGGAGCAGGGCCACCATGTGTCGTCCCTCAGCAAGAACTCGGGGACACGTGCAGAACTGACTGGTAGCTCATCATAGAGCACCAGGGCCGAGCAGGTGCGCTTACCACAGGCTGAGGCAGAGCTCTGTGAGCAGGCCAGCCATGGAAGTGAGCGCCTAGAACACGCCAGAGCCCAGGCTGGAAGGAAGGGGCTGCCTTGGGGGCTGATCTTCATGACCGTGATTTCTCATCTGCGGACCCATCACCAGAGTGGGGGCCAGGGAAGCCTGCACTCGGAGCTAAGCACACAGACTCCCAGATGGCGCCGCTGCCAGTCCCCATGCCACTTTCTGAGCGGTAACGCAATCACGTTTTCTTCGACTGCAGTGGGCTTGGAACACCGGGTGGAAGATGGCCATGAGGAGGCGATGGAAACGGAGGCCAGCATGTCAGGGGAGGTGGCAGAGGAGGCCATGGAAACAGAAAGTTCTGAGAAGGTGGAAAAGGAAACCTCTGAACTCGGAGGCAGTGATGTAAGTTCTGATTCTTGGGACCCCCCCTTGTGCTGCTGGTGACGCTTCCGAGCTGCCTCTTTATGCTTTTGCACTGGGAACTGGAGGAGCCGCCACCACTGCACGGGGGTGAGGATGGCGCCCCACTTTCCTCACACAGCGACGGTCTTGTTGCTGGTTACTGGGGTTACTGGGGGTCAAGGGCATCTGCACCAGCAGTTTGGTGGGGGGTGGGGGTTGGCGTCCTTCTTTGTCCATGAGGACCGCCGCCCTGTGCTGTTTGCTGCATCGAGACCCTCATTGCATATGGGTGGTTTGGCTTTTACCCACTGTGTAAGTGGCAGAAACGGGCGACCTAACCTTCTCCACCAATAGGTGTCGATCCTGGACACCACCAGGCTGCTGAGGAGCTGCGTGCAGAGCGCCGTGGGCATGCTCAGAGACCAGAATGAGAGCTGTACGCGCAATATGCGGAGGGTGGTGCTCCTCCTGGACCTCTTAAACGAGGACAGCGCGTGCCATGGTATGAGCCTCCCCACCCTTCTTGCCCCTGCCCCAACGTGGGCTCTTCCTGAGGAGTGGGCATCATTTCACTGCGTGTTGGGGGACCCTCTCAGGTTTCCATGGCTCAGCAGAAGCAGTGACACAGTGGGAATCTAAGAGCATCTCTCAGATTTTGCTCTAGAATTGGCCTGGCCAAAGGACTTCCCTTTCTGCGGGGGTGGGTCAGAAGCACTCCAGAGCCAACAGCCCAGCCACGGCATGCTGAACGTCTGTCTCTGCCTTTGTACAGCCTGTTTCTTGCGGGTATCCAAGATGCGCCTCAACGTCCTTTTAAAGACGCAAGAAGAGAGCCAGTTGCACACTCTGGAGTGGGTGGCGAGAGAAGCCTGCAACCAGGACGCCCTCCAGGAGGCGGGCACATTCAGGTACTGTGACTAGAGGAAGGAGGGAGTGACTCCAATCTGGTGGCAGCATGGGGACCTGCCTGCGGGCATCGTCTCTCCATCCGAGCCATGGGGACTGTTTCTTTCTAAACTTCTCAGCCATTCAAAGCTGTAATTTTTTTCCCCAAGAAGCACACAGTAGGTCTGGACAGTGGCCAAATGGCAGGTGCTGGACTCTTCCTCTACTTTTCTGTGTTTACAGTTTTGCATACTAAAAACTTTTAAAAAGCGTATCTGTTCTTAGAATAGAACATTTACTAACATTTATGTTGTTAAGCATAGAAAGGGCTGCTGTTTTCAGTTATGAAGTTAAAATGATGTGCAGAGCAGGCAGGGGACAGGCAGTATTTTCCCAGTCCTGCCGTTTGAAGAATGGTAACAGCAAAACCAGGATCCAGCAGCACCATTCACTGCCATGGTTATTTTTCTGTCACCCATGGGACTAACCTTGATTATCCTGGATGTGGCCGTGTGTTGTGGAGGAAGGAGGGGTGCTCTGGGCCCCAGACGGAGGGCCTCTAAGACAGACTCTCAGACTTCCTGCCTGACAGCCTAAGAAACCAGTGACTTTGTTACTTGGGCCCAGCTTTCTCATCTCTAAGACAGCGGACTTCCTCCATGAGTCCCTTCCAGGTTCAAGCTTCTGCGCCAGTGATGGGTTCGCTTTGGGCCTACGGCCAGGTGTGATCTGCAGGAGGGAACGTGAGGAAGAAGCGGGGTGAACAGGAATGGGGGCTTAGGGAGGAAGAAGTGGGGTGAATGGGAATGGGGGCTTATGTACGCCTTCCTTACGACCAGAGATTTTCTGATTCTACTTTTTCTCTAGTTATCCTTCATTTCTTTTCTTGTCACGCCTTCTGAAGGGATTTTAGATCAGAAATATTTTCATTTCCCTCGGTTCCTCCTTGTGTACTCTTATTGATGCTTTTTTTTTTTTTTTTTGGAGACAGAGTCTCACTCTGTCACCCAGGCTGGAGTGCAGTGATGTGATCTCAGCTCGCTGCAACTTCCACCTCCTGGGTTCAGGCGATTCTCCTGCCTCAGCCTCCTGAGTAGCTGAGACTACCGGCACCCACCACAGCCAGCTAATTTTGGTATATTTAGTAGAGGCGGGATTTCACCATGTTGGCCAGGCTGGTCTCAAACTCCTGACCTCAGGTGATCCACTCGCCTCAGCCTCCCAAAGTGCTGGGATTACAGGCGTGAGCCACAGCGCCCGGCCTGTTGATGCTTTTAATCCCTGACTCCACTTCCCGGGACCAGCCCTGAGTCACTGAACCTCCTCAGTCTGCTCTTCCCAGCTCGCTGTTCATGCAGCACTAGGTCTGGCTTCGTCACATTCCGTGGTCACCGTGAGGCCTGCGTAGCCGCTGAGTAGTGACCAGACCTGCACCCTCAGCTCAGCTGCCCCAGGGCCAGCAGCGCCCTGACTACCACAGTTCACCTCCCCTGTGTTCTGGGGGACTAGAGTCATTTGTCCTCTTGGGATTAAACAGCACAAATCCTGAGAGTCCTTTGTGTCCCGAACTCTGCCTGCCTGTCCAGATACAGCAGAATCAGGCTCAGCGACTCCAGATACAGGAACCAGGCTCAGCTGTTCCTGCCTCTCCCAGCGCTTGGGTTTTCCTTCTGCCTTTTGTGTTCTGCGACTTTTCCCAGTTGGCTGTTTTCTCCTTCTGGTCACTGGGATGCTTTGTTTTCTCAGTAGACATTTTAAAATTCTTGCCAGTTTCCTGTGTACTATGTATTTTTAAAATATAAGTATTTCTTTTTATTCTCTTCAAAAGAGAGGCTTTGATTTTCCCCCAACATTATTTACCTTGTGGGTTTTTTTTGTTTTTTGTTTTTTTGAGATGGAGTCTCAGTCTTGTCCCTCAGGCTGGAGTGCAGTGTCGCGATCTTGGCTCACTGCAACTTCTGCCTCCCGGGTTCAAGTGATTCTCCTGCCTCAGCCTCCTGAGTAGCTGGGATTACAGTCACCTGCCACCATGCCTGTAATTTTTGTATTTTTAGTAGAGATGGGATTTCACCATGTTGGCCAGGCTGGTCTCGAACTCCTGACCTCAGGTGATCCACCCACCTTGGCCTCCCAACATGCTGGGATTAGATGTGAGCCACCGCGCCTGGCCACCTTTTAATTCTTATCCTTTACACAAGAATTTTGAAAGAGTTTTTATTGTTACATGTAAATATATACAACAAAATATATATAACAACAAAATGTCTTGTAGTTAACCAATTATCTTTCTGTCTGCCTGTCTGTGCATTCACCTATCCATCCGCCTGCCTGTCCATCCACCCATCAGTCCATCCATCTATCTATTCATCCACCTGTCTGTCTATCAGATACCCAGATCTAGTGTACAAAAACATCAACAGGAACAAATACTTAGTTCCAGATAAACATGTGCCTTCTTGTTTAGTTTGATCTGGGACAAATTTATTTTGGTCTCTTCATCTATATTATAGTCTATCCACATCAGATTTGTAATATTTTTCTTCCAAATGGATTATCATAATTTTATTTATTTAGAGAACCTCGATGACTTGTTCTGAAAAATAGTTACATACAAAAATTATGCAGCCTTGCAAAAAATAAAGCAGATAGGTGTGGTGGCTCACATCTGTAATCCCAATACTTTGGAAGCCTGAGATGGGAGGATTACTTGGGCCAGGAGTTTCGGACCAGCCAGCCAGGGCAACATAGTGAGACCCCATCCCAACAAAAAATAAAATTAAAAATTAGCTGGAGGTGGTGGTGCTGGGCGTGGTGGCCCTGTCTACTTGCACGGCTGAGATGGGAGGATCGTTTGAGCCCAGGTATTCAAGGGTACAACGATCTATGATTGTGCCACTGCACTGCAGTCTGGGTGACAAACTGAGACCCTGTCTCACATATATGTTTTAAAAATAAAAATAAAGCAAACACTACTTCACCCTTCCAGTCACCTAATGACAGTTGATTAGATGTAGAATTAAGTTCCATTCCAGTTCTGCCTCTCATCTTAGACATTTTTATGAGTCTGTTTTCTAGGACTTAAAAATGATGAAAATGTCAAGTTCCTGCCGTCGCTGTAGTGTGGTAATTAGTAGACTAGTTATTTTGTTAATGCTCAAGAAGGAACACAATGTGAAAAGATGGCTGACCGCCATTATGGTTCCTCTGAGCTGTGGTGGCCAGTCTCTCTCCTGTGCTGCAGGCACACCCTCTGGAAGCGGGTCCAAGGTGCTGTCACCCCTCTGCTGGCGAGCATGATATCGTTCATCGACAGAGATGGCAACCTTGAGCTACTGACTAGGCCAGATACTCCTCCCTGGGCAAGAGACCTTTGGATGTTTATTTTCAGTGACACGAAGCTTCTGAACATTCCTCTTGTGATGAATAATGCAAGGTGAGTGGAAGGCTTTCTTTCCCTGGGGAGAGAAACTATCAGAACACAGCAGGACCCTAATATGCTCTCCCAAGTGCTGGGTGAAACGCAGCCCTCAACTTCAGAGCAACGCTGATGTGGGCGCTTTCTGCAGTAACAATAGGAAGTTTGGCCGGGCGCGGTGGCCCACGCCTGTAATCCCAGCACTTTGGGAGGCCGAGGCAGGTGGATCACAAGGTCAAGAGATCGAGACCATCCTGGCCTACATGGTGAAACCCGGTCTCTACTAAAAATACAAAAATTAGCTGGGCGTGGTGGTGCGTGCCTGTAGTCCCAGCTATTTGAGAGGCTGAGGCAGGAGAATCACTTGAACCTGGGAGGCGGAGGTTGCAGTGAGCTGAGATTGCACCACTGTACTCCAGCCTGGTGACAGAGCAAGACTCTGTCTCAAAAAAAAAGAATAGGAAGTTTATGAAGCTCCAAGACATTTTTATCTGCACCCTCCTCATTTCCCTGCTTTCAGAGCACTGGTTCTAGCCAGACCCAGTGTGGTATGGCATGGAGAAGCTGCGCTTAGAACAGCCCGGCGATCTGTGCTGCTTCCCGCTGTGATCTATGCTCCCTCCCCCGTCCCTCATTCCCTGGTGGAGCTGCACAGCCCCCATCCCCTTCCCCAGGTCTGATGCTGTGGGGCCGAGGCTCAGCTCCCAACAGCTTCCACTTCGGCTTTCAGGGGCTTCAATTCTGGATATAGATTAATAAAGAATATAGAAATAAATGTGCCCAGGCTCAGTGACTCATGCCTATAACCCCAGCAGTTTAGTAGGCTGAGGCAGGAAAGTTGCTTGAGCCCAGGGGTTCAAGACCAGCTTGGACAACATAGTGAGACCCCGTCACTACAAAAAACTTAAAAATTAGGCATAACGTGGTGCGCACCTGTAGTCCTAGCTACTGTAGAAGCTGAGGCGGGAGGATTGCTTGAGCCCAGAAGTTTGAGGTGAGATATGATCACACCACTCACTGCACTCCAGCCTGGGTGACAGAGACCCTATCTCAAAAAAAAAAAAAAAAAAAAAAAAAGAAGGAGGGAGAGAGAAAGAAAAGAGAGAAAGAAATGGAATTTGAATTCCAGTGGAAACACTTATTTAAAAGACAAGGTGCTGCTGTGTTCATGAAACAAAGACTGTCTAACAAGTTGTGCTCTGTTACAAGTTATCAAAGAAAGACAGGTTCAGGAACCAGAAGACTTGGTTCTGCTGGAGATTTTGGGCAACACACTTGACCCCTGCCAGCCTTGGTTTGTTTTTGTTTTGCCTGTAAAACAAAGATTGCATAAGCTAGTTCCCTAGTTCTGTCTTAACAGAAACCCCGGACTGTGAAATAGATCAGCGCTGTCTGCCTGGCCTGTTGGCCCCTTGTTTTTGAGGCCTGAGAGGAGCTGGCATCAGTGGCGGGTCTTGTGTTTTGAGTGACGTCTCACAAACCCTCTTTGTACTGTCACTCACCTTACTGCAGACATAAAGGTGAGATGGCCTACATCATGGTGCAGAACTACATGAACCTTTCCGAGAACGCTTCCAACAACGTACCTTTCAGCTGGAGAATCAAGGACTATCTGGAGGAGCTGTGGGTCCAGGCTCAGTACATCACAGACGCAGAAGGTGAGGCTACCTCAAGACAGGTCAGATTCAGCACAGGTCAATCACAAAGGGATTGCCTGACAGTGAAAAGCAGGTGGGTGGCTACCATCGCAAGGTGAATTTTGCATTTTAGTTTTCACACTTTGTACAGTAGCATCCAATTTATCTCACTGTGTCATTTTAAAGTTTCTGTTGAAGGAGTGAGAGGCCCCAGCAGGACCAGAACCCTTCGGTCCTATGGCAGCGGGAGCCCGTGAAATGGTTTTTAGTGCCGTGATGGCCAGGTATATAGTGAAATGGGATGTGTTCTGGCAAGAGGAGGACTGTCATCTCTACCAGCTGGTCACTCCCATTCTGGGCCTTCTCAGACTGGGGCACTGGACTCAGGAGATGCCCCCAGGGGAGGCGTTCTCAGAAGGCACGAGCGCCTGGAGTATCCCCTACTCCCAGCTGCCCCATCAGGAGTCACAGCCCAGACACAGTGCTGGACTCTGCTGCCGGATGCCAGAGGGTTTGCCATAGTCCAGAAAACCCAAGGACAACGCAACACTTTTGCAAAAGCTATCTTTCATACGTGCGGCCACCTCTTCCGCGTTTACTTATCCACCGCCTGGAAGACTCAAGGTGGCCTTTTTCTAGGTTACCATTCTGCCACTTTTTCTGAACAAACTCAAAGCAGTCTCTCTCCTCATGACCATATTCTTTTCTCAGGACAGTACCCCACTGACCCTGCTTTTCTATGACAGCATGCGAATTAGGGGCCACAGCCCGCCCACTAGAAGCCAGATCTTTCCAGCTTGCATGGTCTGTGACGCCAGCCCCTGAAGAGCAGCCCACTCATTCCTGATTTACTTGGACCTGGGGGTTCCTGAAACATGCTGTGACCTATAGCCATGCAACATACAACTCAGTCTTATCTCAGGTTTTTCTCTTTGGCTGTTTCTGACTTAAATTTGACATGGCTTCCACCTTCTTTTATTTTATTCCACTGGAAAAATATCCCAGGCCAGACGCAGTGGTTCACAATACTTTGGGAGGCCAAGGCTGGCGGATCACCCGAGATCAGGAGTTGGAGACCAGCCTGACCAATATGGCGAAACACCGCCTCTACTAAAAATACAAAAATTTAGCTGGGTGTGGTGGTGCGTGCCTGTAATCCCAGCTACTTGGTAGGCTGAGGCAGGAGAATCACTTGAACCTGGGAGGCGGAGGTTGCAGTGAGCCGAGATCATGCTACCTACTGCACTCCAGCCTGGGCAACAGAGTGAAACTCCATCTCCAAAAAAAAAGAAAAAGAAAAATATCCTAAAAGTCTAGACAGTGACTATTCCTTCAGTTCCCTACAAAATCAGGCAGTTGGTGCCCCTTTGTCTACGAGCTCCCCTTCGACAAGAAGTCCCCTATTTTCCTTCACTCCAGCGCACCCTGGAGGCAGGGGAGTGTCATGACTTAGACGCACTCCAGGCCACTCCTTGGTTTCCTCTCTGCAGGACTGCCAAAGAAGTTCGTGGACATCTTTCAGCAGACTCCTCTGGGCAGGTTTCTCGCCCAGCTCCATGGAGAGCCGCAGCAGGAACTTCTTCAGTGTTACTCGAAGGACTTCATTCTCTTGACCATGCGTGTGGCAACGGAGGAGGAGTTAAAGGTAGGTGTTTAGATACTGGCTAAGGGTCAGGTGTAGAGCTTGCACGATGGGGACTGGATGCAGACACAGGATGTTTCTTTAGCTGCCTGGAGCTGGTGCTGTGAAGTCTGGGAACAGAACATGGTCTGCGAAGGGTGCTGGTGGGTGAAGGGGCCATCCGGTCTCCTCTCAATGTTCAATGCTGCACCCTCAGCCCACCACCCACGGGCTCCTAAAACACGGAGCTCTCCGGAAACACGAGAAGACCTCCAATTTCCCTGACATATCTTCTTTTTAAATGTTAAATTTCTCTTGAAAAAATTAAGGTAAATGTGTAATTAACTCTATAGGGTAAGAACAAGTGAAATTCAATAGAAAGTCATACTTTTGACTACCTAAAAATTGTAAACTTCAGTACATAAAAAAGGAAAGTGACAAATTGAAGGACACCTTACAGCCAATATGGCTACAGGTTAATATTCTTAGGAATCAATAAGAAAATACCCTAAGTTTTAAAAAATGGGTAAACCTTATAAAACAATTTTATAATCATATCATTAAGCGTATCAACATCCAGGAAACATTTTAAAAATTGCTTAGCCTTACTAATAATAGCAAATCAACACAACAGTTTTTAGATACCATGTTTATGTATTCATTTTGCAAAGCTCTTTTTAAAAAAGGACAGCTGCTGGCCAGTGCTGCAAAGAAAGGGCCAGGCCACGCGGCTGACAGTGGTGTGCACAGCGGGCGCCCTGCAGGGCTGCCTAGCAGAGCAGTCGAGAACCTCATCTGATCTGAACTGCTGACTCTGTCCTGAGGAAACTCCTGGAGACGTGGACAAATATTTGGTTACAGGGATGTCCTTTTCAGCTTTGCTTCTAAAAATAATTTAATTGTCCAGAAATACAGGATGGGCAAATTAAAGTATGGCCATAGGATGGGTTATTGAGCTGCCGTTAAAACCATGTTTTTCAAGTATACAAGTATACTCAGTCATAGAGGAAGTTCATGATGTCATGTTCAGTGGCAAAAAGCCCAGAAGACACAGTGACCTTAACGTGGGAGGAGAGGCAGATAGAAAACTGGACAGAAGCAAACGAGACAGAATAGCATGCGTGGTTTCTAATATCCTCTTGTATGGTTTTCCAATAGTTCTGATTTTCCACGGGGAAAACATACCATTTTGTAATTTAAAATATATTCTAAAAGCTTTTTTGTAATCCCAGTTTCTGCAGATGGCTCTGTGGTCCTGCATTAGGGAACTGAAAGCGGCGTCAGAAGCGCCCGAGGAAGAGGTTTCCTTACCGTGGGTGCACCTTGCCTACCAGCGTTTCAGAAGCCGGCTGCAGAACTTCTCCAGGATCCTGACCATCTACCCTCAGGTTCTCCACAGCCTGATGGAAGCCCCTCAGAACCATGAGCTGGCTGCATGTGAGATGGTACGGCCCTCCTCCGCCTGCCCTGAGCAAGCCGTGGGGTGCTTCCAACTCCACTCGGAATGGAGAGCTTTGGGGGCTGTGTTCCTAGTGGGAGATTTCTTCACAAGGCACGTACCTCGGCTTAATTCAGAGATGTTAAGAACACATCTCACTGACGCTTCCCACATCCTAGACAATGAAAGATTAGGTCACAAGCCTGGGACACAAGTATACACGCAGCTAACCGCCAGGGCCTCTGGTGGGCTGGTGGGAGGGGCAACGCTCAGCCACGCCCTGCTGTCTGTCTCCCCAGACCCTGGACGCATTTGCCGCGATGGCCTGCACGGAGATGCTGACGAGAGACACCCTGAAGCCCAGTCCCCAGGCGTGGCTACAGTTGGTGAAGAATATTTCTATGCCACTGGAGCTCATCTGCTCCGATGGGCACATGCAAGGCAGTGGGAGCCTGGCCCAGGCTGTCATCAGGGAAGTCAGGTGAGACCCAGGAGCCATCACCCACTGCTTCATCTGGCACGTGCTCACCAGGAGCCTGCCAAGTGCCAGGCACGTCCGTGAGGAAGACTGGCAGGTGCTCCGGCCATGGGAGGGGCTCTGTCCTCACTCACTTCACGTTTGCCGAACCCTCAGTGAGTGCCAGGCATCCCATTAGGGTGCTGGAGACACGAGCGGCAGCTGTGCATTCAGGGAGCTCACTGTGTACTGAGGCCGTAGAAAGACAAGTGGGATATTGTGACACCGTGTGAGGAATGCTGTGATAGAAAGGACACCCAGCGCAGGGAGGCGCACGGAGCAGGACAGGCCCTCGGGGCCAGAGTCCACTTCCCTAAGGAGACAGTTCTGTGAGGGGCTGTCAAGGCGAGGTGGGACCTGGCAGGCGCAGGATCGTGCCGTGAGCAGGCATGCAGAGGCATCGAGTGGGACACCGAGTCCCAGCTGAGCGTCTGAGGGCGTGAGCTGGGGGCGGGCCAGGAAGTGTCACATAGGGCTTGCTTGTAATCCTAGCTGCCGGGCCTGGACCCCGGGTCCTCATCTCTTCCGTCTCACTCCTCGTTTTACCTTTGGGTTCCTTGGTGGGAGCTGAGTGAGTGACGCCCTCTTTTGACAGAGCCCAGTGGAGTCGGATTTTCTCCACCGCACTCTTTGTGGAGCATGTGCTCCTAGGAACCGAGAGCCGGGTCCCCGAGTTATGCGGGCTGGTGACCGAGCACGTCTCCTTACTAGACAAGGTGAGTACCTGGGCTGGCCTCAGCACACGCATGGATCCACCCTTTTCCAGAAGGAAGAACAGCGCTGACACTGACCCGCAGCTGGGAGACGCTCTTTTGGCTCTGACCGTTTTGTCTAGATGTGCAAAGGAAGGTGATTTCATCCCTAAGCCATTATATTTTCCATGTTTAATTGTTTAATTATTTACCCTCTGCTGATTGCTAAGTCAGAGTGTGTCATTTAGAAGCGATTCCAGGAACTGTGTGCAGAAAGGGGCTGACACAGGGAACATGCTTGTGAAACCTTTGGGAGGGATAACCTGGCCTTCGGAGTGATCCCAGAACAGACCACTACCTGGCCGCCTGTGGGAGCTGTCACATTGTCACAGTCATGGAGACAAGGATGTTAGAGAATGCCACTGGGGTTGGGGTCTTCAAAACAGTGCTGTCAGCAGAACCAAGGAACGGGAAACCACCATGCCCTTCATAAAACTACTAATGTGGGGTGGTCTCCTGCAGAAAAAAGCCTGTGACCCTACAGTGATGCACCTCTGTGGCCATGCAGTGGTGTCCAGCACCAACAGCCACTCAGCCAAACACGGCCTCTGCTTCACCCGCACCCATGACCTTCACGTGAGCGCATCCAGAGCCCTCACTGCCAGGGGGTCTGGAAGAGGCAGCGCTGGCTGTCCGACATTTGGAGCACAGGAAGGTTTACTAAAAGGAGGCCAGCACAGATGCTGGATGTGTCGACCCTGACCTATCAGGACATCAGCGACTGAGACACAGTATCAGCTGATTTCCCACCCAGGACGGGTGTGAGCAGCCCAAGGCTAAGGTACCAGCTCCCGGAGGCTGGCACAGAGTCAGGTGCCCAAGCTCCTTCTGTCTTGTCCCTTTGGTGTCCCTAATGTTCAGCTTCCATCCTGTGGCCTGGCGTCACAGCCTGTGGGACAAAAAGCAGGGGAGGTGGAGGACAGGCCATTTTCCTTAAGAGCCCAACCCCGGACACGCACACACCACGCCAGCTAGTGTCTCATGATCCTCAACTTGGGCACTCGGCCTTACCGAGCTGTAAGAAGCTGAGGAGTTTTTCATGGCGTGGTCATATGCCAGGTGGAACTTGGAGTTCCTTTGATAAAGGAAAAGGTGGAGAGAGGGTAGGACACAGCCGGTGCCCCCCGTGCTGCCCTTTCCCCACACCCACACAGCATGCAGCCTCTCTAAGTCTCCTCATCATGTCCCGGACCTCTGGGAGATGCACAGGGCTTTCAGCCAGGTCCAGCGTGGGTCCTAAGGGCCAGGTGCCCATAAACCCGAAGGTAAAGGGGCTAACCCCTGCCTGCTCACATGCTCACAGGATTTAGGAGGTTAGGACCATGGGGAGGTTTTTTTGGTGATAAAATGGCCTCAGAAACTTACTGGGTTTCTGGTTTATTTCCTTCCAGTCAGATCTCTGTGCAAGTAACCACAGCCAAAGACCTTACCTCGTTAGTTTTCATGCTGGAAGCCTGACTTGTATCCCTCCCCAGCCCCAGCTGAAAGGCAGCCCCTTGGGACCATCTGAAACAAGAGGCTTGGGGGAAAGCCCTGCCCTTCACCGTGAGGCTGGCTCCCTCAGCCGGGCAGGAAGTTGTTGATGGAACTGCTGCAGGATGGCATGGGTGGGACTGCAGGCATGCCTGGCTTTTAGTTCTTTTGGATATATACCTTGAAGAGGAATTCCTGGATCATTTGATAACTCTATGTTTAACTTTATGAAGAAGCACTGTATTATTTTCCACAGTGACTGCAGCATCTTACATCCCCACCAGCCAAGCACCAGGGTCTGAATTTCTCCACATCATGGCCAACACCTATCTGATTTTTTCATAATGGCTACAGTGATAACTCATTGTGGTTTTTATTTGCATTTCCCTAATGACTAGTTATGGTGAGCATCCTTCATATGCTTGTTGGGCATTTGCTGTCTTCTCTGGAGAAATGTCCATTCAAGTCCTTTGCCCATTTTTGAATTGGGTTGTTGACTGACAAAGTTATTAGGATATTGAAAATACACACATCACTTCCAAGTAAGATTAATCCCAGGAATTCAAGGATGGCTCAAAATAAAGAAAAAAAATCTGTAAATGTTATCAGTTACATAAATTAAAAGATAAACTCTAAATGATCATTTCAAAATGTAGAGAGAAAGCATTTGATAAAATTATTTAGAAAGAAATACCCTTGTCAAACTTGGAACAGAAAGGTACTCTCCTTGAGCTCACAATGCCCAAGGTAGACATAATATTAAGATGTCTATACCAACATCATGCCTGCCCATCAAATTCCGTAAGCACAGCCATTAAACTGTCTTGTACAGTGATAATGTGTATTGCCTTTGAAGATGTATATTGCCTAAAAAACGGTGTTTCCACTTCCAACTATATCCTAGATGAACTCATTTGCTCTCAGACATATGCGAGAATGTTGAATACAGGACTGTCAGGAATTGGAAAAAATCTAAATGCCCATTAACCAGCAGATGGGTAACTGGTATCTTCATCCGTGGGTACAGGAGTGATCTGGACCTAAGGTATCATGAAGAGAATGAGTTTCAGAAGCCTAAATACAGTGTGATATCATTGATATTGTTTTAAAACATTCAAAGTAACATTCAACCCCATGTTGAGACATGCTTACAGTTATCCTAACATATCCTAGAAATCTAGAAATGTAGTTACCTCTGGGGAGGGAGGGAGGGAGGGATGTGAAATTGTAAGTTTCTCTAAAAAAAAAATTATCCCAGCAGCTTGGGAGGCTGAAAGAAAACGTAAAAAAACTAAAAATGTTTACAAAATGATCTAAAGCAAATATTCCAAAAATGCTGAGATTTCTTAAAGCTTGGTGGGGGGTATACAGATGGTCATTATTATTACTTAGAGTATGAAATCTCTTAATAGTGGGAGGGGAGGAGACCTTAAAAAGAAGAGGGAAAATCGTAACTTGAGAATGTAGTCCCCTGACAAGCAGCATAATCACAAAAAGGGCATTCAGAGTTCAAGTGCTAAACACAGAATCACAAAGGCCTCGCACCTCACACGCATGCGTCGCAGCCCTGACTCTGGTGTTCCCTCTGTTGCCTGACCTGGCCCCTGGCTGCCCTCAGCCCTCCCCACTGCTAATGACCCCTGTCACTGCCTTTCTTCAGTGTCTTCGAGAGAACTCCGACGTCAAGACGCACAGGCCTTTTGAGGCCGTGATGAGCACCCTCTGTGAATGCAAGGATAGAGCCAGCAAGACCCTCAGCAGGTGAGACCTTAGGTTTGGATCCGTGAAGGCGAGAATTCTGAACCTTTTGTGGTTTTCACTTCTGGCCAGTTTCTCTGCTTCAGAACTGACTGCCCTTCTTGGATTCTAGGTTTGGGGTCCAGCCGTGCCCCATCTGCCTGGGAGACGCACAGGACCCCGTCTGTCTGCCCTGTGACCACGTGTACTGCCTGCGCTGCCTCAGGTCCTGGTTTGCCCCAGGGCAGATGATGTGCCCCTACTGTTTAACCGACTTGCCAGACAAATTCTCGCCAACTGTTTCCCAAGGGCACAGGTAAAACACCCCTTCTCTCAAGAAAGCATCCTTTTTTTTTTTTATTTTCCTTTTTTGGCAAACACAATATTCAGAAATATAAACTCTATTAACCTTCATTTGGTAGAAAACCTGACCTCAGAGAACTATCAAAAGAGATGCCACTGTATGTACTTTCATAAATATCTAGTATCTCAAGATTATTCTTCCCCAAGACATATACATATAGATTTGAGAGAGAGCAAATACGGAGGAACTAAGCCAGAAAGTCATAACAAAGGTCCCCACCAGAGGCCCAAGGAATTTAGGTGCCACTCTTTTTTTTTGGAGATAAAGAGTCTCACTCTCTTGCCCAGACTGGAGTGCAGTGGCATGATCTCAGCTCACTGTTACCTTTACCTCCTGGGTTCAGGCAATTCTCCTGCCTCAGCCTCCCAAGTAGCTGGGATTACAGGCATGCACCACCATGCCCAGCTAATTTTGTATTTTAGTAGAGACGGGGTTTCACCATGTTGGCCAGGCTGGTCTTGAACTCCTGACCTCAGGTGATCCACCTGCCTTGGCCTCCCAAAGTGCTGGGATTACAGGCATGAGCCACCACACCTGGCCGACACCACTGGTCTTAATGCATCAGTATTATTCACAGTTACTGACCTGAGAACCAACCCACTCCTTGTCTAGCTTTTTGGAGGTGGTTAAAAGCAGCTCTAGCTCTCTGGACTCAGCAGGCCTCAGCCCTGCTCTGTGAGTGGTTGGTTTTCTTTCCTTCCCCTTCCCTCCCTTCTCAGGCCTCCTAAAAGTGGAGCACCAGGCAAGCCCAGTGGGTGGGTTGACATACTTTGGGATATTGAAGAGTACTGTTGGCTGGTCCTAATGATCAAAGTGTTTCTAGAAAGGGATGCATCTAAATATCATCTGTTGAAATGCTGAAGACTAGCTCTAATAGGTGAGAGGAGTGACTTGAATCTTTCAATTTAAAAGTGAAATGCTGGCCAGGCGTGGTGGCTCACACCTGTAATCTAAACACTCTGGGAGGCCGAGGCATGTGGATCACCTGAGGTCAGGAGTTCAAAACCAGCCTGGCCAACATGGTGAAACCCATCTCTACTAAAAATACAAAATTAATCAGGCGTGGTGGTGCATGCCTGTAATCCCAGCTACTTGGGAGGCTAAGGCAGAAGAATCACTTGAACCTGGGAGGTAGAGGTTGCAGTGGGCCAAGATCACGCCACTGCACTCCAGCCTGGGCAACGAGTGAAACTCCATCTCAAAAAAAAAAAAAAAAAAAGTGAAATGCTGTCAAATCTCAAGTCCTTCTGTAAGGAGGCATTTGGGAGACACCATCCACCTGTCTTCTCTTTCTCGCGTTCTAAGGGAAGTCATTGAAAAGCACGCCCGCTTCCGGCAGATGTGCAACAGCTTCTTCGTAGACCTGGTGTCCACCATGTGCTTCAAGGACAACGCTCCGCCTGAGAAGGAAGTGATTGAGAGCCTGCTCTCTCTCCTCTTCGTCCAAAAGGAGCTCCTAAGAGACGCTCCCCAGAGTAGGTTGCTTTCTTCCTGTAAACCTAGCAGCTCATTTCTTCATCTCACTTCTGCACGTCTCATGCAGTGAGCTGCCTTTCTCTTTCTGGTTTAAGGACGCCGTGAACACACAAAATCTCTCTCTCCATTCAATGATGTTGTGGATAAGACTCCTGTCATCCGCTCAGTGATACTGAAACTGCTTTTGAAGTACAGGTAAGAACAACATGGAGACTTGCTTCTAGAAAGCCCTGGCTTTTTCTCTTCATTTCATTGCGGCGTTCTCTTTGTTACCAAGTCTCCTTGTCGTGACTAGTAGGTAGTACGTGATCTTGGGGAGCTTTTTCGGTGAGACACGACCTGGTTACTTGTACTGGCTGTGTATTCTGACATTGTCACATGTAGGCACATGAGTTTAGTATTCCCACAAGCACACATCTAGCAAGAAGCCAACAGTGCTGTGAAGGGACCACGGTGGTGTGAAGGAACCACGGTGCTCTGAAGGGACCATGGTGCTGTGAAGGGACCACGGTGGTGTGGACACAGAACTCAAGAGGACGGAATCTGTGGGCTGAGCCTGGTTCCACAGTGGTCCAGCTTTCTGATTTTTCAGATGGTAGCTTAGAATCCTGCTCACCCTGAATGTCCTAGATGTCTTCTAAGTTTCTGTTCCCCTGATCATGGGCTCTATTTCCTTGTGAAAGGATGCTGACATCCGAGAATAGTATCACCTGTGGTACTTGTATTGATCTAATATTGCAGTTCTCAAAGTGTTGGTATGGACCCTTGGGTGTGAGGTGGGTCTCTGAGGTTAAAACTATTTTAAAAATTAGATTACTAAGATAAATTTGCCCTTTTTAAAAAACATGTTGATGCTTATGTTACAAAAGCGGTGATGAGTGAAACTGCTGGCCCCTCACGTGAAGACGCAGTAGCTGTAGACATTGTTTTCTTCACCGCCATGCACACGTGGTTTTCTTCATGCCAGTTTCATTAGTTTTACTAAATCTTGACTCTTGAGGATTTGGTTTCTTAATGTTTTGTGGAAATGGGAAGCACACACAAAACACTCCCACTACTCGCAGAAAATCACTCATGACAAGCCCTGAGTTATCAGCCGGCTGCTGTGTTCATGGACTGCCACTCGTGCCGGGAGAAAGGATGCACACGATACAGGTGTCCAGGGCTGGCCAGGCCTCTCCTGGAAATAAGCAAAGTGAGCCGGCCTCAGCCAAACATCTGACAATGTTGGTTGGTGATGACAACATTCAAGCTTTATAAGCTGAAATTAAAATTCTGAAAAGCTTATATTCTTCACTACGAGCCTGTGAGCTTTTGAATACTTAAAGACATTTCGGGGCAATTTGTGGTGATATTAATGAATATGGATTTTTTTTTTAAACACAGAATAAAAATGTGTCAACCTTTACAAGACTTGCACAGCCCAGTGAACCAATATTTTCCAAATGACCAATGCTTGATGTCACGAAATCTGTGGGTCAAAAAAGAAAAAATTCTATTTAAAGCATGGGCAGACCTTTTAACATAATTGACTGAAAAATGCATTAATACAGGTTTAGGCTCCACATTGCAATTAACCTTTAGACATGACCATTTATCACTGTTGGCACAGCATTAAGGAATAATATCCACAATGATCTGCAAAAACTATTAAAATGTTCCTCACTATTCTGAGTGTATGAGGACAGATTTTCCTCATATTCTCCGATATGGCGCAGCGAGGGGGAGCAGAAGCAGGGCAGGCAGGCCGCTGACTTCCAGGAGCCAGGCCTCAGGGCCAGTGCAGGAATGGAAGACCAAGCCACTCTTTTCACTGATTCATGTTTTGGAAACATATTTTAAATGTTACTTAACATGTAACAGCTTTATTGTTATTTTAAATGAATGTATATTTTGAAACCTGTTTTAATGTCTCATAATTCCTATCATAAATATTGATAATATGGCTGGGCGTGGTGGCTCAAGCCTGTAATCCCAGCACTTTGGGAGGCCGAGACGGGCGGATCACGAGGTCAGGAGATCGAGACCATCCTGGCTAACATGGTGAAACCCCGTCTCTACTAAAAAATACAAAAAACTAGCCGGGCGAGGTGGCGGGTGCCTGTAGTCCCAGCTACTCGGGAGGCTGAGGCAGAAGAATGGCGTAAAACCCGGGAGGTGGAGCTTGCAGTGAGCTGAGATCCCGCCACTGCACTCCAGCCTGGGCAACAGAGCGAGACTCCGTCTCAAAAAAAAAAAAAATATTGATAATATAACCCACATGAAAGCTCTTCGAGGTTCTCAATTTTTAAGACTATAAAAGGGTCCTGAAACCAAAGCTTGAGGACAGCTGGTCTAAAATGTGAGTTTTATACTCCTCCAGTATTATGCTAAAAGGTTTTCTATAAAATCTTAGAAACTACATATATGTATGTATGTATGTTTATACACACACACACAGAGGACAGATGACCGATAGATGCTTTTTTAGTAAGGTGTGTCTCCAGATCTGAGAAAGCCAGGAATAATATTTCTCTTTCTGCAGCTTCGATGATGTAAAAGATTATATTCAGGACTACTTGACCCTGTTAAAAAAGAAAGCATTCATAATTGAAGATAAAACTGAACTGTACATGCTCTTCATCAACTGCCTGGAGGTAAGCGAACTCTCCTTCCCTGAATTTCTTTGGGAAACTGAACCACATGGTTTAAAATTTACAGAATATAACTTTAGTCAGTATAATTAACAAATGCTCTGTTCCTTGCAGAAAAGAAGGTCTCCAAGACACTGCTTCTGCCTTCAGCAATGTATATATTGGCATTTATGTGCATATACATACAAAATTGAAGTCTGGGAGAATATACCACCAAAGTTAACAGTGGTTATCACTGAGTGGGGACATGATGGATTTTTTTTATTATCTTCATATTTTTATATGAAGATAAAATAAAAATAAATATAAATAAGGGATATTAGGTTTCCATGAGTCAAGAAATTTACACTGAAACCTACAACAACATTCTTTATCCTTTTCTACAGTCACACTGGCAACCGTAGAAGCTTGAAAAGAATAATATCCTTTTCTTTCTTCTTCCTTGTTCCTCAGGATTCAATACATGAGAAGACCAGTGCTTGCTCCAGAAATGATGAACTGAACCACCTAAGAGAGGAAGGTCGTTTCCTTAACACGTATTCTCCAGTAAGACGTGGCCGAGAGCCGGCCAACGAGGCCTCAGTTGAATACCTGCAAGAGGTGGCCCGGATCCGCCTCTGCCTGGACAGAGCTTCAGATTTCCTCTCGGAGCCTGAGGGAGGCCCAGGCAAGTCTTCTCTGCCTTGCTTTACTTTGGGTGTAAAGACTCTGTCATTTAGAAATTCAGGAAGTATGGGAAACTAGTTCTTAGAACAGACTATGACTGGGCTTTTCCACGTCCCCTCTCCTCTGGACGTGTTTCTGTGAATGCCTGTGGGTAGGTCCTGTGCCCTCTGGTTGGCCTTGTGTCCTACAATAAATGCCCTAAGTCACCCGCTGCTCACCCACTTGCTCGTTGGCCTCTCAGAGATGGCCCAGGAGAAGCAGTGCTACCTGCGGCAAGTCAAGCACTTCTGCACCCGGGTGGAGAACGACTGGCACCGGGTGTACCTGGTGCGGAAGCTCAGCAGCCAGCGGGGGATGGAGTTCGTGCAGGGCCTCTCCAAGCCCGGCCATCCGTGCCAGTGGGTGTTCCCCAAGGAAGTCATTGAGCAGCAGGTGAGAAGTGGGGCCCGGCAGCCCACAAACATGCACCCCCACAGCCTCATACACCCCAAATCCCACACACCACCCCACCCTCACACCACCCACCAACACACCCCCACACCCCACCCTCACACCCAGGGATGGTGCCACTGCTTCTGCGTTCCGCCCGCCCTCAGCATCCCCAGAGCCAGGAAGGAAACCTGCGCTTGTCTGTCTGGTCCTTTGTGTCTGTGCTTCAGCTGATTCGCCCCAGCTTATGATCATGTTACACCACCTGCTGTAGGGCCAAGGTAAGGACACTCACCTCAGAGCTTCTTTAATTAGGCATCACTTCTCATTGAATTTCACTCAAGGAAAGTAGAACATTTTTGTGGCCTTTGCTTTCAGCAAATGAAATGTAGTCCAGCTTGCAAGGTGCGACCTTTTTACCTCTGGCAGGCAAGAGGCAAGAGCAAGAACGAGGAATATAATTGCATAAGAGGCTTCAAGGCTAGGCTGGGCGCAGTGGCTTACACCTGAAATTCCAGCACTCTGGGAGGCCGAGGTGGGCAGATCACTTGAGGTCAGGAGTTCATCAAGACCAGCCTGGCCAACATGGTGAAACTTCGTCTCTACTTAAAAAAAAAAAAAAATTAGCTGGATGTGGTGGTGGGTGCTTGTAATCCCAGCTACTTGGGAGGCTGAGGCAGGATAATTGCTTGAATCTGGGAGGCAGAGGTTGCAGTGAGCTGAGACTGCACCACTGCACTCCAGCCTGGGTGACAGAGTGAGACTCTGTCCCAAACAAACAAAAAAGGCTTCAAAGCCTCTCAGTGGTCCTTTCCAGATGCCCAGAAATTAACAAATTCTTATTGTCCTGGGGATACAAAAATGGTACTAAGAACCCCGGCATTGTTTGACCACCTGGGGTTTAGAGTTGACATGATTTGAGCCACCCGGCCTCAGGTGTGTGGTGCGATGCCATGAATGGAAGAAGCAAGCACCTCCCCAGGTAGCACTGCCATCGACAGACGTTCCCTGCACTCGCACCTCTTCCTCTACTGCAGAGGAAGCTCCCTGTGAAGACGGCACCAGACTGTCCTGCCTCAGACCAGGTCGGGGAATCCCAGCTCGGCTGCCTTTAAACCTCGATCACTAGGTTCCTGCACCCATTAATACGGTTCTTTGCAAAACATTCCTCCCATCGTTCACCCCCAACTAACCCCTGTATTCCTGGGGCTGCAGAAGGACCACCCAGGCCAGATGGATAGGTACCTGGTGTACGGCAATGAATACAAGGCTCTCCGTGATGCTGTGGCCAAAGCTGTCCTCGAGTGCAAGCCGCTGGGCATTGAGACTGCTCTGAAGGTAGGGTGGGCCCCTGGCTTCTCTCTGATACCAGGTGGCATCCCTTGGAGCCTGCGTGTTCCCTGGTTTATGTCAAATGATGCAGGGTGGTGGACCACTGACGCGGCCCATCATGTGACACTATTGGAAGTCACGTGCCCACGGCCTCCAGGGTGCACCTGGCCGGTGTGCGTGAACCAGTGGCTGGAACAGGACAGCTACGGCAGCTGAGCTGACAATTTGCTGTGTCTTGCTGATCTGCCAAGGCCATCAGCAGCGTCTTTTGATTTATGTCCATTACTTCCTTTGAGACCCTGCTGGAAAACAAAGATGCTGACACAACTATTAATAGCAAATTCATATCTATATGTATTCATAGTTCAGATATGCTTGTGTGTTTAATAAAAATACATATGTTGGTGTAGTGTGGGAAGTTAAAAAATATAAAGATGTTTTTAGAATCTAACCTTTAAATTGGTCTGGTCTTGCTTCCTTTTTGAGTCCCTGTGCCAGGAAAAGAGGAAATAGAAAATACTCTTTCTGCTTAGGAGAAGTTTCTAAGACCAGTGAAGGAGTCAGAAGAACAGATGGTGATTCCATTGCTTCTGTCATTAAGCTGGCTGCTAAATATGCATTGAGTTTAATCTGAGAGTATTTCAGGAACTTTGTAGCCCAAAAGTTGCTCGCCAAAAGATGGCCCATGTGGGGCATGACCCCGGGTGTCCAGGCCTGGAAAAGGCTCCTTCCCCAAGGGGTGGGTTGAACAGGCTCCTTCCCTGGTGGGTGGGTTGAAAAGGCGCCTTCCCCGAGGAGTGGGTTGAGGGCTGAGACACTTTTCTTTTCACATGCAACCTTCGCGAGCCTCTGGCCCTTAGGTAGATCTGGTGGACTGGGGCGGGGGGCAGGCCTCAATCCTATAATCCCAGCACTTTGGGAAGCCAAGTGGGCAGATCACAAGGTCAGGAGTTTGAGACCAGCCTGGCAAACATGGTGAAACCCCATCTCTACTAAAAGAAAAGAAAAAAAAATTCGCTGGGCATGGTGGTGTGCGCCTGTAATCCCAGCTACTCGGGAGACTGAGTTAGGAGAATCGCTTGAACCCGAGAGGCAGAGGTTGCAGTGAGCTGAGATCGTGCCACTACACTCCAGCCTGGGTGACAGAGCAAGACTCCATCTCAAAAAAAAAAAAATCTGTTGAGCTTTTAAATTCTCACTTGATACCCTTGATTTTGCAGGCCTGCAAGACCCCCCAAAGCCAGCAGTCAGCCTACTTCCTGTTAACACTGTTCAGAGAGGTGGCTATTTTGTATAGATCCCACAATGTAAGCCTCCACCCTACACCAGAGGTGAGTAACCACCTGCAGGGCTGTGTTCAAAGTCTCAGTATTTGGAGGGACTTTATTCAATAGAATGAAACTTATCAACACAAATCATGCCATAATTTTTTTTTAATCTAGGATAGAGGCTTTCAACCTCGTTATGTGGAGGAACTATTTTCTGTTTAACCCAAAGCTTGTAGAATTATAATGAAAACTAAAGCCAAGAACAACAGATAATGTAAAACAAAATAGAATATCAAAATTAATGCTTACATATGTGGATGCTCTGTTTGTATATGCACAATTCTCTTCTCTGAAAAATTTCCCCCTCAAATGGTGGTGATTTCTCCATATTTACCTCGATATTTGATGTATATTTGGTGTCAGTGTATGCCTAAGAGCAGTTCACACAATATTGTTTGATACATCTTAATGTTAAGTTTTTTTTTCCTGTCAGCAATGTGAAGCTGTGAGCAAATTCATTGGCGAATGCAAGATCCTTTCACCTCCTGAGATCAGCCATTTTGCAACATCGCTCATGGACAATTCTCTGCCATTGTTGAGGGCGGGCCCCAGTGACAACCACCTTCAGGGAACAGTGACAGAAATGGCCATTCATGCTGCAGCTGTCCTTCTGTGTGGACAGAATAAAGTCTTGGAACCCCTAAAGAATCTGGCCTTCTCCCCAGCCAACATGGCGGTAAGAGTAGGCCACAATTCCATCAGCCTTCACCGGAACACCCCCCAGAGCTTGTCACTGTAGAGACCGAGCTGCAGCCATGGGAACCCTTGAGCATCTTTATCTCCTCAGTTCTCTGCCTTTGTGTCACTTGATTCTTGAGCACACAAGACAGTGACAGACTTGCCTTGCCCTTTGTTACTTCACAGGGAGCTGTTTTCTTCACAGATCGCTTCAGAAGTCCAGTAGAAGGAAAGCAGAGTTCCCTTTCTTCCTCTAGGCCTCCTGCTGAGCAGCAGCACCCAGGCGACAAGCTCACTTATCTACAGCTATCTCTGTTTTCTTGTTTTTCAGCATGCTTTTCTTCCAACCATGCCTGAAGACTTGCTGGCTCAAGCTCGGAGGTGGAAGGGTCTGGAGGGAGTCCACTGGTACAGTAAGTGTTGGGGTCTGGGTGTCCAGATGCTTTGAAGCATTGGGTTCGACTTGGGGTCCATGTGGTTTGTGACTCAGGGTTCAAAACCACCTGCATTCTACCCGTGGCATCTGCAGAAGATGAATGGCTAGAAGGAGCTGGCACTCTGCCGGCTAGATGATCCAAACCATTTCATTTCTTTGTTGTGTGCAAAAGGCGCTCTGTGATGCACTTCTGTTTTCTGGAATAGGCCATTTTGGGAGTAGGAAGGACTGGGAACCACATCAGAGACACATTCAAAGGCCCATCACAAAACAAAAGTTTTTGACACAAAGATAGCTCTTCTGAAATATATGAAATATAGAACTGGGAGACTGACTCATATAACCCATGACATGTAAATTTTGCTGTTGCCTGAGTAAATATTTTAAAACTAGTTTTTAAAGTTATAAAATATGCTCATGACAAAAAAAAAAAAACCAAAGAGGATAGAAAGGTCTAGAATCCTGTCCACCTCGCCTCCAAAAGTACCGCTGGTGTGGCCTATATTCTAATTGCTTTTTATTTCGTAAAATTAGACTCAGACATTTTTCACTGACAACATACATTTATTAAGCTTCAGGCAGGTGTCATATAACTTAACAAATTAGTGTGGGGTGCTCTGGACACTCATTCTCATATTTTGGTCAGGGCCAGAGAGTAGAGTTAGCTTTCCCTTTTCAATGTGGGTCATTCAGGGAAACCTCATCAGCCAATGTGTGTCCTGTTCTCTTCACAGCTTGTCCCAACGGCCATCCTTGCTCCGTGGGAGAGGTGAGTCTTGGTATTTAAGATAGGGTTTGAGGGGTGGCGTGCACTCCTGGGTTAGAGGAAGGGGATCATAGGTGAGGAGAGTGAGGCTCTCGGCCTTCCAGGAGAGCACAGGCTCACCGAGGACTGCCCAGGGTGCTCTGAGCAGGGCAACATCAATGGCGCTAAGGGTTTCTAGCCCTGGGCTTCTCAGCCTCAGCACTGTGGACATGGCTCTGTGGTGCGGGCTGTCCTGTGCACTGCAGGCTGTCTGGCAGTATGCCTGACCTTGAGTCCCTGGATGCCAGGAGCACCCCCTCCTCCCAGTGTGACAACTAAAACCAGACACTGACCAAGGTCCCCTGGGAAAGAAAATTGCTACTGGTTGGGAACTGCTGCTAGCCATTCGTTCTAGGCACTGCAGCATGGGGTCAGTGAGCCTTTTCTTGATAGAATGGCAAGGTGTTGCGTGGACCACAGGCTGCATTATTAGCCCTCAGAGGAGGTGTGGTCCAGATGCCAAAGGAAAAGCCACGTGTAGACTGTGCACCATGGGGAAGGACTGTTGCTTCCTCTCTGGATTCCCAAGCATCTAGCCCAGAGCCCTCCGTACACAGTATCTGTACTTGCAGAGCAAGAGGCTGGTGGGTTGAGCTGATACGTGCTAGTTATTCGTGGTGTTTCGTCAGCTGGTTGAGACAGTGTCTGGCTCTCTTGCCCAGCCGGGAGTGCAGTGACATGATCATTGCTCACAATAAACATTGAACTCCTGGGCTTGAGCGATCCTCCTGTCTCGGCCCCCAAAGTGTTGGGATTATGAGCCACTGTGCCCAGCCTGATAGATGTCATTTAATAACATATATAAGAGACACAGAGGGAGAAAAACTGATACATACACTTTTCTGAGCTTCAACCACTTCCTTGTCCAAGAAATGAGACTGAAATAGATTCTAAGAATGATCCCAGCTCTGAAATTCTGTGACTGGTTTGGTGTGTTATCAGCTGTGACTCTCAGTATATAGTAGCACAATATCTGATTTCGAAAAATGAGCCTTTGGAAGTAGATTATATGATTGGACTTTTTTAAATAAAAAAGTCCAACCCAGGTGTGGTAGGTCACACCTGTAATCCCAGCACTTCGGGAGGCTGAGGCAGGTGGATTGCTAGAGCCCAGGAGTTTGAGACCGGCCTGGGCAACACGTTGAAACCCTGTCTCTACAAAAAACACAAAGCATCAGCAGGGCATGGTGGTGCATGCATGCATGCATGTGGTCCCGGCTACTTGGGAGGCTAAGGTAGGATGATTGCTTGAGCCTGAGGAGGTCAAGGCTGTAGTGAGCTGTGATGGTGCCACTGCACTCCTGCCTGGAGGACAGAGCGAGGCTCCGTCTCATAAAAATAAATATATGAAAAAGTCCAAATGGATATAAGGAAGTCAGTTTGGAAGCTATTCCAGTATTCTTGGTATTAGATCATGAAGTGCTACAGGGTAGTGTGATAGATGGAGGAATAGAAAAAGTGCTGAATATGAGAAAGGAAGGTTGAATTTTATGTATTTGTCTATAAAGTGTCACTCTGGGAATAAAGCTTAAATTGTCCCACTTATTAAAAAAAAAAAAAACAAAAACAGTTCCAATTGCCCATGTGCAACATTAGTGAGTACCTACCCTGTCCCCATGGGCTCTCCACCCACCCGAAACAAGCACACACTGGAACAGACAATCCAAAGGTGCTCACGTTCGCCAGTGATAAGGAGGTGTTCATTTGCATGATGGCGTTTGTGCATAAAATGGTACTGCTCCAGAAGTGGTTCCGAGTACCCTCTGTCTTCACCGTAGTGTGGCAGGCCGATGGAACAGAGCACCTGCATTGACTGCCATGCGCCGATTGGAGGCATTAATCACAGACCTCAGGACGGCTTTAACCTGGTCAGGTATGTGGGTCAGGATTGTATTTCCTAAGTACTCAAACCTTGGGGCGTTGGGCTGTTTTTATTCCAGCTGATAAAGTGATACTCAAGATAGTACTAATTACTCCAGTACACGTGGACCTGTGTCATACTGAATAGCAATGCCAAAGTCCCAGCAGTCACACAGCAGGGAGGCCTCTGATCTGTTGTTGGCTCCCTGGGCCCTGAAATGCAAAGCAGGCTACACATTCATACCTGTTAATATGAATACAGATGTCTTCCTTTTGGGCCTTGGGTGCAGCCTCTGTAGAAATATGCATGACATAAACAGATGATCTAATTCACGGGAACATCTATGTCTGCCGGACCAAAACCTGGGCTTCCGTCTGTCTCAGCAGATGCTATCTCACTTGCCAGCAATCTTAGCTTTCTCCATTTTTTGCTTTTTGAGAAAAATGAAGGAGACATAGTCTTATGAAATACCAGACTTCAGAATCCAGATACAAATCCGATCCCACAATCCCATGCTGGGATGAGTGTGGTTCTAACTGCTCCTTTCAGAGAGTGAGTGGGACCTGCATGGGGGCTTCATATTCTGACTGTTCCCTGCAGTCACAGCTTAAGAAACTATCACAGTGTCCTCCAACCTCTAATGGTTTTGCCATTGAAAGTATCTGCCACACTGCATCTCCTGTCTGCTGGACTTTGGATCCTAGTTTTTCCTTTGGGGAAATAAGAATATGGACACCCATAGGATGCCGACTGTCCTCCCACACTCTAGCTGTTCTTAGCCCAACCACTCCTCTCCCAACAAAGACTTCAGTGGAAAAGACGGGTCCAGGCCTGCATCCTAACACCCTGCCCGGGGATCAGCATCAATACCACATAAGCGCAGCCACTTGGCGCTGAGAACGCAGTGGGGTCTGGTCCGCCGGACAGGCGAGTCTGTCATGAGACTCTTAGGAACATGGTCCAGGCTTAGTGGAACAGCAAGTACTTCTGACATAACTCTCTTCTCAGCTGTGAGCCTCACTCCGAGTGCTGAGAAGGTGCAGTGTGCCGAAGTGGTCAGCCTCAGCCTCTACCCTGTGTTCTCTCATTCTTTCCAGCAACAGCACAGACAGAACACAGACCGGCCATGTGCTAGGCGACCCGCAGCAGAGAGACGTGGTGACGTGTGACCGAGGGCTGCCCCCAGTGGTCTTCATCCTTATCCGGCTACTCACTCACTTGGCTCTGCTTCTGGGAGCTTCCCAGAGTTCCCAGGTATAACCCGGTGCTGCCAAATGATGTACCGAGTTACTCTAGGAAGAACCTGCTTTCACTTCTTCCCAGGGAGTCCTTTTGTCTCAAGTCCTAGCTGCCATCTATGCATTTTGAAGCTCATTAGTCTACAAAGAAATATCCAGGTTACACATCTCCATGTTTCCCCCTGTGGCACATGACGGTATATGGGGGAACTACTCCCCAGATTATATAAAATCCACGTCAAATTAACACTCTGTGTCTTTGGTCCACATCTGGGAGTAGAGAGGCTGACATCTTCATTATTTTACCTGTGTCTTCATTGTAGCTCTAGGGAGGAAAGAACACACTGTATAACCAAGATGGCCAACAGTACAGTCTGAAGATTCTTTATCTCACTGTAATAACAGAAAAGCCAGCAGCTGCTCCGCTTGCTAGCCTTCCTTTCACCTGTTTGAATCACGCGTGGATCACTCCGCAGTTTTCATCTTAGAAACCGCCTTCCGCCTCTATGCTGGTGCTCCACTCCCCATGGCCTCTACAGGCTCACCATCTTCTCTCCAAACCAGATCCCGCTAAATGCTCTGTTCCGTTGCCCCCACAGGCTCTGATAAACATCATTAAGCCTCCAGTGAGAGATCCCAAAGGCTTTCTGCAGCAGCACATCCTGAAGGACCTGGAGCAGTTGACCAAGATGCTGGGACACAGTGCCGACGAGACCATCAGTGTGGTCCACCTTGTCTTGCGCAGGCTTCTCCAAGAGCAGCACCAGCTCTCTGGCAACAGTGAGGGCAGGGGCAGGGGCAGGGGCTGGGCGGGGATCACACAGCACAACGACAGCAGAAGCAGGCTTGCTCTCTTGGCGGGCCACCCCACATGCAGCCAGTCTGAGCTCTGTCTGTGCTGTTGCTGGAGACAATGAGAGAACACACAGAGAAAATCGTGTCTAGGGAAGGCGATGCCTGGAGCTGAAAAAAGGAAGCACTTTGCTTGCCCAGAGGCTTGAAGGAGCTGCTCTGTTCTCTCCATTCACCCCTGCCTGGCTAAGACCTGCAGTATTCGGGAGCGTCTGCACACACGTGTTCAGTGTGCATATATGGGGAGTCTTCAGTGCTGAAGTCAGCCCCGTAGACCACTCCCCTGCCACGCTGGGGGCACGTGTTGTCCACACAGAGCGTGTGTTGTCAAAGGATCAATCACCATCACAGTTGTGTGCTGATTAAATGTTTATATGTCCACAATTATGTAAAAAAAAGAAAGCTATAAAATACTGTATTCACCGAGCTAATTTTCTATTTTAAAAATTTAAATTCATAAAGAAAGAGAAGGTCTATAAGACAACTTAGAAAAATGGTTATCTGTGAGTGGTGGAATTAAAAGTGATTTTCTTTTGCTAATCTGCAGAAATCACAATTACCACTGTGAGGACAATATTAATTTAAAATAATAATAGCAATAAGAAGTACTGTCCCATGACAAGAAAATCTGCTCCCACCTCAGCTACTTCTTTGCCCGAAACTGGCCTTCCTATTTATTTTCCATTTTGAACAATCTGATTTTATTTTAAGCCTCTTATTCTGGTGGGATTTCAGCGAGGTGAGCGCACCCACAGTCACACCGATGAAATGACAGAATCCTGGAAGCAGGCGGAGGGTTCCCGCAGCACTCCGCATCTGTGTGGTCTGCCTCAGGGCTTGGGTGGCAGCAGCTGAGATGGCTGGTGGTAGCCCGGCCACTGTTACCATGCCCTGGGTTTTGGAGCTTAAGTTCTGTTCTTTCAGTAATTTTTTTCAAAATGGTTCTAAGATTACAATTATGTAGGGTGGAGGAATTTTTAGAGATTGACGTTATCTTCAAAAGGTCATTAAGTTGGTGGTAACAGCAGGAACTATTTCAAAATACTTAATTTAGAAATCTATTACCTCAAAATGAGTGTTATTTCTATTAAACACTTATCTAGTGTTTATTATATGCAGACTGCTGTGTTCTTTGTGCCTTGGGTAACCTACACATTTGGAGTTTTCTTGCAGGGTTTTTAAATTTTGACACAAGATTGTCAACCAAAGAAATGAGGAACAACTGGGAAAAGGAAATCGCAGCTGTGATTTCTCCTGAACTGGAGGTAAGCAGTAGGTGGGGATAGCTGTGTTGCTCCTCTGACCAGAAAGGAAGGGTCCCGGCGTCTGCTGAATGCTCCTTGCCTGTTGCCCCTCATAGCGGTGCCAGCAAAAACCTTTGGCTGAGCCCCAGATGCTGATGCTCCCCACCTCAAGTCACTCCGTCCTCCTCCTGTCCCCAAGTGCTCTTCCCTCCTGCAGCTGGTCATGAAGTCAGTCCGAGGAATTCCTGGGAATCCAGCAAGTGCAGGCAGTACTTTTCTCTCCATGCAGAATGTAATGTACAAGGCAGAGAAACTATCACATATATACCCACTAAAAATGAACTGACAATCATAGATTAATTACTCGTCTAGCAGCCAGAACGTTACTAAGAGTAATATAGATTTCTGAATCTCATTCTGTTTGGGGAGACATACATCTATAAACAAAGAACACTGAAATTAGAAGATTAAAGGGAATACCTGATTACATGCTCAGAGCAGGGGATAAATGCCCTAATATGCAGACACCCACCGGTGGAGTTACTGGGTGTTCCAATCTGTTTGTAGCAATACCTCACTTCCAGAATTCTGTTTCATTTTCTCCATCCAGCGTCTAGATAAAACCCTTCCCACCATGAATATTCTCATCAGCCAAGATAAGCGTATCAGCTCTAACCCTGTGGCCAAAATAATCTATGGTGACCCAATGACCTTCCTGCCCCACCTGCCCCGGAAAAGTGTGGTCCATTGCTCTAAGATTTGGAGCTGCAGAAAAAGAATTACAGTTGAGTACCTGCAGCACATTGTGGAACAGAAAAATGGCAAAGAAACAGTGCCCATCCTCTGGCATTTCCTGCAGAAGGTACGTCTGGCTCACTGTGGCTCCTTCCCTTTTTCGGTACAGAGTTCCCCAGGAGACCTGAAGGCCCTGGGCTTTTACGTAGTATAATCAATTCCTAAAGCCAGAGCATCTTCACAGGCTATTTCAATTATTTGATTTTGAATAGAATGTAGAAGACTCAGGGCTAGAGATTTTCATACATATCAAACCATACGACTGCCAGAAGCATCAAGTCACAGACGAAATACACACCCAGGTTGGGATTAGCAGTGACCTGTGGGGAAGCTGGAGGCCAGGAGAGGACCTCCCCTCATCACTCAGCCAGACAGAAAAGGACGCAGTTCTTTCCCAGCCGCTGGGTTCCTCTCTGTCCGCATTGCCGGAGCATGGGCAGATCAAACAAAACTCCTCCCTGCGCCCAAGCATCAAGGCGTAGATGGAAGATGGGAGTGAGTGGGTGTGCGCTGGCGGTGGTGGGGTACTGGGGAGCAGTCACGTGTACTGGTCGCATTTGCTGGAATTAGAAATGTATTTTTCTAACTTTCATCCATTTGCAGTTTCATTTTCTACAACAGACTGCCTAATCATTTCTCTCCATGGACTAGTATTTGCTGTCTCGCAAGTATTTGCTTCAGCAGCTTCTCTCCGTACCATGGGCCCAAGGGACAGATTTCCTTCATCAGCCCTTGGTGGACGCTGCTGATGCGTCAGCTCCATCGAGCCTGGGCTCCCTCTTCTCCGTCCTCCATTTCTGACACTCTGCACTGTCCATAGACTTGTGGGAAGAACAGGAGGGCCCTTTTCCCATTTTCAAGCTCCATGCTGTATCACAGGAAATGACACTGACCAGATAAAACTACAAATACAAGTCTCCCAGCCAGTCTCAAAGTCTGTATCCCCAATAACATTTTTTAGGTAAATAAAAATTATTACCGGGTGGTCTTCCCTTCTCCAGGAAGCAGAGCTGAGGCTGGTAAAGTTCCTGCCTGAGATTTTGGCCCTGCAAAGAGGTCTAGTGAAGCGGTTCCAGAACGTCCCGCAAGTTGAATACAGCTCCATCAGAGGCTTCCTCAGCAGCCACAGCTCAGGTGTGGCTCTGCTCTGACAAGACCAGGACTGTCCCGCGTCTGGTGGTTCGAAAGGATCACTGCATAGGGGGACAGGGTGGGGAGGAGGGAGGAGGTGTTGATTGGGGCTCTACAGCCTAAGCTGGGTGGGGGGAGGGAGGTGCTGATGGGGGCTCTACAGCCCAAGCTCTCAGCATGCGGTGAAGGGTGCTTGAACCCCAAAAACATATTAGAAGCCTTCACCAGAGCTGAAAAGCACCTCCCTCTTTAGCTCCTCAAACTTGGCTCACTGCTTCAAACAGCACCTCAGACATGCTCATGACTGCACAAAGCAACAAAGATGGGCTCTCGGCAGAGCATGTAACTAGGGTGGTTTGGCCTTGCGGGGGGCTGCTATCATACGGTTCTTACAAAGTATTCTGTTCAACAGAGGGGCTGAGGCAGCTACTTCAGAAGAGAATCACAATCTTCCTGTCAACATGGAACAAACTGAGGAGATCGCTTGAGACGAACGGTTCGTGTCCTGTCCCTCTGTACCACTAAGCATTCCAGGAGAGGCTGCTCTGAAGGCTCTTCTCATCAGCCTGACTTGGCCCATCCCTGTCAACACACAGAACTGTGTTTGTTTTTTTGCTTTTGAGATGGAGTCTCACTATGTTGCCAGGCTGGAGTGCAGTGGCTCCATCTCGGCTCACTGCAATCTCCGCCTCCCGGATTCAAGCAATTCTCCTGCCTCAGCCTCCGGAGTAGCTGGATTACAGGCACACGCCCAGCTAATTTTTTTTTTCTTTTTTCTGTATTTTAGTAGAGACGGGGTTTCACCATGTTGCCCAGGCTGGTCTCAAACTCCTGAGCTCAGGCAGTCCACCTGCCTCAGCCTCCCAAAGTGATAGGATTACAAGCGTGAACCACCACGCCCAGCCAGCACTGTGTTAGCGCTTAATGTGTGTCTCTTTTGATGGTGGTGTCTGGATAAGTAAAATAACGTGTCAGGAAAATAAACCCTCAATCCTCTTCAGTCCCTAAGTGTGGCATCAAAAGGGAGCTGAAAGCATTTGAAACTCGATCAGTATACAGGGGTAGAACCGAGACCCAGCTCTGTGTGGAGCTGATGGCTTCTGCACCCCTCCTCCCCACGCCTAGATTCTGTGAGGAGTAGGAACTCCTCTCTGCTTAAGAATAACCCTGTCGTTTAAAGGTGAGATCAACCTACCCAAAGACTACTGCAGCACTGACTTGGATCTGGAGGCTGATTTTGAGATCCTCTTGCCACGACGACGGGGCCTGGGCCTCTGTGCTACCGCTCTCGTCAGCTACTTGATTCGCCTACACAATGAAATTGTCTACGCGGTGGAAAAACTCTCCGAGGGAAACAACAGGTGTGTGCACGAGCCAACAGGAAATGGTGCCTGCTCAGCCTGGGGTCCCTAAGCCCAGTGGGCAGACATAAGCAAGCTTCAGCCCCTTCCCGAACAGACATTCACTCCTGCAGCCGCCCTCACCAGCGACCCACCCCATCTTGGGTATGGTTTTCCTCTGCTCCAACTGTGAGAAATCAAGTAGGAGCCAGCTCCCTGCAACGTGGAGCCCTCGGCCCACAAGCCCGGCCTGGACGCTGAACGCTGTCTTTCTGCCCCTCAGCTATTCCGTGGATGCAGCCGATGTCACTGACCTGCACGTCATCAATTATGAAGTAGAGCGGGACCTGACTCCACTGATTCTCTCCAACTGCCAGTACCAGGTGGAGCAGGGCAGAGAGACCCTACAGGAGTTCGACCTGGAGAAGATTCAGCGGCAGATCGTCAGCCGCTTCCTCCAGGGCAAGCCCCGGCTGAGCCTCAAGGTAGGGCTGACTCCCGCCACTGCTGCTCATTTGGTCGGTGTGTCTGTTGTGAACAAGCAGCCCTTGGTGTGCTTCTCACAAGAGGGAAGCAGCACCTCACCCCGCAGTCTGGTCTGCAGGGCTCTCCTGAGCCCTCTCCTGCAGGGCCATCTGCACCTCAGTCCCCCAAGGGACTGTTGAGGTTTTTTTTTTTTTTGAAACAGGGTCTCACTCTGTTGCCCAGGCTGCAGGGCAGTGGTGCCGTCTTGGCTCACTGCAACCCCCCTCCACCTCTGGGCTCAAGCGATCCTCCCACCTCGGCTTCCCAAGTAGCTGAGACCACAGGTGTGCACCACACGCCCAGCTAATTTGTGTATTTTTTGGTAGAGATGGGGCTTCATCACGTTGCCCAGCTTGTCTTGAACTCTTAGGCTCGAGGTATCCACCCACCTTGGCCTCCCAAAGTGCTGGGATTATAGGTGTGAGCCACTGCACCTGGCTGACTGTTGATGGCCTCATCATCTAGGTTTTTCTACCAGTTAATGGCACTACCACCCCACAGCCCCTCCTCCTTCAGCCTCCATGGGTAACCTGCCAGCAGGTGCAATTAGCTGCGCCTTCTGTGTGCCCTCACCTGACTGCCAAAGCCCACACTGCAGTTAAAAGCCTCCTGCAAGTTGGACCGCTAGCCACTCCTAACTGGCCCCCACCTCCAGGTTCTTCAGTCCACGGCCTAAAACCCACATCTGCCTCTGTTCTTTCTGTGCCGGATGGCCCTGCCGCATGCCGGATAAAGCAGACACTGTTGTCTGATATGGGAGGCCCTGTAGCTCGGCCTAGCCCAACCTTCCAGCCCTGCCTCCAGCCATAGTAGCCCATTTCCCTGCACTGCATCCCGTGACCTCACGCACTGGAGCCACACAGCAGGCACTTTCCCATCTCTGCTCTTTCACCTGGACAGCACTTGTTCCTTCCAGCTACAGTCAAATCTACTGTACTTATGTACGGTACCACCTGCAACTGGGCCAGGAACTGAGAGCCCATGGCTGTTTTTAATTCATTCTCACAGCCGTGTCCTCTGGCAGAGTGATTGCCTGTGCATGGTCTGTGCCTTTAGTGACTGAATGAATAAATGAATAGGATATGCACAGATACCTGTTGCCCTAGCACCTCCTGTGGCGAAGCTGGCCATGATCACGTGACAATATCTTGTCATGTAATTGGCCGTGGGGGCTCGCTGGATTCCCGCTTGTGTTACTATTTCCATAGATGGTGGGTTAATGACAGAGAGGGGCGCTCTTTGCCGAGGGATACACTGGGCAGTGCGGCACTACGCTGGAGTTCCGGCTGCAGATTCTGTTTGTCATCTGATGGAAATGTCCACAATGGATTTAATTTTAAAAAACCTTTTTTCTTTCTCAATTTAGGGAATACCCACTCTGGTATACAGACATGACTGGAACTACGAACATCTCTTTATGGACATCAAGAACAAAATGGCGCAGGTGATCCTGATAAACCTTATCCTCTGCATGGGGCTTTCTGCCTTCTCAGTGTGTTTTCCTCCATGTTAGGCCTACTCCAGCCTTGCCCCGGGTGTTTGCTGTGAGCCACAGTTTCTGCGGCCTCCCTGAGGACCCCAGGGTGCTCCTTAAGAGCCCAGTGCTCTTTGCAGAGGGCAAGCAAGACAGCAAATCAGCAGGTTTTCTTGTAGAGTAAAAGCAGATTGACATCTTGTGGGTTCAACTCTCAGAAATGATGTCATGGCCATGTCTGCGGAAGCGGAAAGTCCATGGAACCAGTTTGTTCCTGCTCTCTGCATGCCCGTATTGATGGGTAGACCTGTGTGTCTCCATGGCCTCCAGGGTTGTTTGAAGATTCACTGCCCTTGTATCTATTTCTATGGAAAGTCTGGAAAGCTGCCTGCACACAGCGTGCCCAAGTGTCACCTGTTAGAGGGCTGACCCCACACGTGGCTTGGGCAGTGAAGGGGCTCAGCTCTCTTACCAGCTGGTGAGACACCAGAAACCCAGCCCACAGACATCCCTCCCTGCTTCTCATTTCCCAGGACTCCCTCCCCAGCTCGGTCATGAGTGCCATCAGTGGACAGCTGCAGTCCCACAGCGATGCCTGTGAAGCACTGTCCGTCGTAGAAGTCACTCTGGGGTTTCTGAGCACAGCTGGTGGGGATCCAAACATGCACCTGAATATCTACATTCAAGACGTCCTGCGCATGGGTGATCAGACGACTCACGTGTCAAAGGTGGGTCTCACGCCGAAAAAGAAATCAGCACAGCCCCTCACCCTCGTCTCCTGCTTCCTGCGAGGGATAGGAGCATTCGGGGAGTGCCACTCTAGGCGCTCCTGAAAAGGACGGGGAGACAAGAACAACCGCTCACCCAGTCAGTCCAGTATAAACAGGACACACCAGGGACAGCAGAGACAGACACATGCTAGAAATGCCAGCAGTCTAGATAGAGCCCAAATGTGACTGAGTACATGAGGCCCCTGCAAACTGCGTGATGTGAGTGGACTCTGAGGTGCCACAGGAGGGAAGGTAGATAGGACAGAGATGGCCTTCACAAGGAGGGAGATCACATTAGTACAGGGCAGAACGAAGAGAAGAATGCCTGTGTGGAGAGCACTCAGGCTCCCTGGCGCATGGCATGAGTCGGGCGGGGTGTGAGACCTCAGCCCCCATTCAGGAATTCTGTTCCTTCTGCAGGCCTTAAACAGATGCCAGTTAAAACACACCATTGCCCTCTGGCAGTTCCTGTCTGCTCATAAGTCTGAACAGCTGCTGCAGCTGCAGAAAGTAAGTCTGGTCTCTTCCTCTCCGCCGGACAGAGGAACTGCACTCCCTTCTCCCTGCAGGCTTTAATGCTTCATTTGCTCTTCCGTCGTTTTAGGAGCCATTTGGGGAAATCAGTTCAAGATACAAAGCAGATCTGAGCCCAGAAGATGCTAAGCTCCTTAGCACATTCCTAAATCAGATTGGCCTAGACGCCTTCCTGCTAGAGCTGCACGAAATGATAATCTTGAAACTAAAGAACCCCCAAGCCGAGGGGAGCTTCAACCCTGAGTGGAGGTATGGATTTGCACACCTGTGGGGCGGGGCCGACACAATGTTCTGCTGTCTCTCCTGTGATCTTCCATAGACACAAAAGTAGTTATCCCATTTCCTGCTTTTTGCCATTACCGGGCACCTTAGGACTAGCTTTTTGGTTTTAATCTCTGCTGGGTTTTCTTTAAGCAAGTACACAAGTTTTGCAGACAAGGGTCTTGCTCTGTTACCCAGGCTGGAGTGTGGTGGAGCAATCTCAACTCACTGCAACCTTGGCTCACTGCAACCTCCGCCTCCTGGGTTCAAGCGATTTTCGTGCCTCAGCCTCCTAAGTAGCTGGGACTACACATGTGTACTAACATGCCTGGCTAATTTTTATATTTTTAGTAGAGACAGAGTTTCACTATGTTGACCAGGCTGGTCTCGAACTCCTGGCCTCAAGTGATCTGCCTGCCTCGGCCTCTCGAAGTGCTAGAATGAAAAGGCATGAGTGAGCCACCACACTCAGCCTAAAAGTCGTATATTCTAATTTTCACAAGTAGACTATGTCAAAGAGAGGTACGTTTTAAATCTGATACTATGCCAGGTGTGGAGGCTTACCCTGCGATCCCAGCACTTTGGGAGGCTGAGGTGGGTGGATCACCTGAGGTCAGGAGTTCAACACCAGCCTGGCCAACACGGTGAAAACACAAAAATTAGCAGGGCGTGGTGGCACACCCCTGTAGTCCCACCTACTCAGGAGGCTGAGGCAGGAGAATTGCTTTAACCTGGGAGGTGGAGATTGCAGTGAGCCGAGATCGCACCACTGTACTCCACAATCCAGCCTGGGCAACAGAGGGAGACTTCGTCTCAAAAAAAACAGAATAGAAAAGGCTATACCAATGTATAAAGAGTGTATGAGAATACTCAACATTGGATATTATCCATGTTTTACAATGTTGCCAATCTAATGGCCAAAATGCTATCTCATTTTCACCTGTATTTCCCCATTTACCGTGAGGCTGAACACGTTTTTTATATTCATCACCCATTTGTTTGTATATCATCCTCTGAATTGCCTTTATTTATTTTTCATTTTTTGAGACAGTGTCTCACCCTCACCCAGGCTGGAGTGCAACGGCACAATCTCAGCTCACTGCGACCTCTGCCTTTTCGATTCAATCGATTCTTCTGCCTCAGCCTCCCTAGTAGCTGGGATTACAAGTGCCAACCACCACGCCCAGCTAATTTTTTGTATTTTAGTATAGAGACGGGCTTTCTCCATGTTGGCCAGGCTGGTCTCGAACTCCTGACCTCAAGTGATCCACCAGCTTTGGCCACCACACCCAGCCTAAATTACCTCTTAGTATTTTTATTTTTCTTTTGCGCTTTGTCTCCATAATGGTTGTAAGAGCTGTCTGCATAAAACAGGGGTTCATCTTCTATGCCGTGTGCCACAGTGCTCTGTCTCAGCCTTTCATTTTATGAAATCAAATCTCACACAATTTTCCTCTATAAAGGGTCTCTATACGAAAACACTTACTAGGATCTTCCTTATCTCCGGATTATAAACTAGCCTCTCATTTTCTTTTTTTTGAGACGGAATCTTGCTGTGTCACCCAGGCTAGAATGCAATGGTATGATCTCAGCTCACTGCACCCTCTGCCTCCTGGGTTCAAGCGATTCTCCTGCCTCAGCCTCCCGAGTAGCTGGGACTACAGGCATGTGCCTGCCCAGCTAATTTCATTGTATTTTTAGTAGAGACGGGTTTCACCATGTTGACTAGGCTGGTCTCGAACTCCTGACCTCAAGTGATCTGCCCGCCTCGGCCTCCCAAAGTGCTGGGATTATAGGTGTGAGCCACCGCACCCGGCCTGTCCTCTTTTTGTGCTTTCACACACTTGTTCACCAGTTTAGGTGTGAAGTAAGGATTTAACTTGACGTTTTCCTGACTAGATCATCAAACGCCAGTCTTCCTCACCAATATGTTTCCTATTTGCTATTTTCCTCCATTATGCTATGTGGCATATACCTATATACATTTATGTTCTTTGAACTTATTCAACAAGTCTTTACTAGCCTGTGCTTTTCATGTACATAAAAAAGATCCCTTTCCTAGAGAACTTCCCATCTTTTGTTAATGTGAAACACATAATACAAGATTTTTTGAATGGTGAGGCCTTGTTTAGCAACGCTGTAGATAAACATCACCTTGCTAGAGGCCTAAAGCCACAGGAAGAGGCCGGCACAGGGCTTGCTCTGTGGGCTTCTGTCGTGTTTTGTACGGCATGTGGGAAGCAGCAGTCAGGCACCAGAGCCTTGAACCCAGGATGCCAGTCCCAGTTCAGGAACTCAGGTGATTGACCTTAAACTGCTTCTCAGGATTTCTGGTTTTGTTGTTGTTGTTGTTGTTGTTGTTTTTGAGACGGAGTCGCGCTCTGTTGCCCAGGCTGGAGTGCAGTGGTGCAATCTCAGCTCACTGCAACCACCACCTCCCGGGTTCAAGCGATTCTCCTGCCTCAGCCTCCCAAGTAGCTGGGATTACAGGCACCCGCCACCATGCCTGGCTAATTTTTGTATTTTTAGTTTCTCCATGTTGGCTAGGCTGGTCTTGAACTCCTGACTTCAAGTGATCCACCTGCCGAAGTGTTAGGATTACAGGCGTGAGCCACTGCGCCCAACCTAGAATTTTAATTCTTAATAAGCATTTTGGTTCTGCTGATGACAAAAGGAAAAAGTGACATGAGGGGACTGACTGGTCCCCTTATGTTATATGGGAGACTTTTTATTTTTTTTTTTGAGATAGGATCGCACTGTGGCCCAGGCCGGAGTGCAGTCGTGTAATCTCGGCTCGCTGCAGCCTCTACCTCCTGGGCTCAAGTGATCCTCCCACCTCAGCCTCCTGAGTAGCTGGGACTGTAGGCATACACCACCATGTGCCCAGCTAATTTTTGTATTTTTGCTAGAGACAGGGTTTCGCCATGTTGCCCAGGCTGGTCTTGAACTCCTGAGCTCCAGTGATCCACCCACCTCAGCCTCCCACAGTGCTGGGCTTACAATACGTGAGCCACTGTGCTGAGGAGACTGTTTTAAATGCTCTCCTATTCTTTCGTTTTTCAGCCTGAGAGACACTCTGGTAAGTTACATGGAAACTAAAGAAAACGAAATTCTTCCGGAAATGGAATCTCAGTTCCCAGAAAAGATACTGCTCGCCAGCTGTGTCTCAGTGTGGAAAACAGCTGCTGTGCTGAAACGGGATCGACAGATGAGATAGAATTATTTCCTCAGCTGTCTTTGGATGACCTGGGAGAGAAGGCTCCTCTCCTCTCCTGCGGTGTGGACTTCATCACAGACTGGTGCTTTTGCATTCAGAAGGAAAGCTGTCAGCATCGTACCGAATTCAAGACCAAGGCGTGCTACATGAGCTGACAGCTTTTTGAAGGCCGAGCTGTTTCTGGACCATGTGTGTACATGTTCTGAAACTTTCTCATCATATGAGTACTGTTCACTGGGAGATGACAATGAAGATTAGATGAAATTGGAAATAAACCAATATTGTTTACATTCCAGGAGACAAGTAGCTCAGCCACACTCGCAGTAATGATCTGTGCCCGCTTGCCTCTGGCACTGCCCACCCCCGCTTTTTTTTTTCTAACTCTGTACTCACAGAAGAGAATCTCATTTTCTTCTTTCTTCCATTCCCTTAAATTCTGAGTATTGTATATATATTTCTGGGTTTCCAAGATGATGTGAAAAACTGCCAGACTGTTTTTTGTCTTCTCACAAAGACAAGAAAAATCAGGGCATTTTGTGAGTGCCTTAAGATCAAACTAACCAGATCTGACCCACGCCCTCCCAATGAGTCACAGACCAATTTCAGAGGGTCAGAGCCAAAAGCCTCATTGTGAAAAGCACTGGACTTGGACCAGGGTGACACCATCAGGGCCTTGGTTTCCTCATGCATAAAATGGTGAGTGGATTAATCGCCAAAGATTCTTCTGATCTAATATTTTGAAATTATAAGAGAAAACTAGATGACTGTAAACTTGGTCACAGGCCTGGTTCTGGCAGTTCTTTGGGGAGTTTTTTGTAGCATTATGCCAAATAAACATGCAGTCTCAGTGTGCTCTCGCTTGTATGAATATGTAAGTCCTTTCTGTGGTTCTCAGCCAAGGCATAAAAACTAAGACTCAGCGCATACAAAATCAGCTACGTTTCCAAAAGAGGGAAAAGAGTCCCCGGGCCCGGATCTTGTGCTGCTTTTCTCACTGCAGTGTTGCCTTTTTTCTTTCCAAAATCTGCTTTGATCCTTAGGACCTCTGGACAATTTCTCTTCCTAGACAGCTCAGCCCAGCTGTTGATAAGTTAGAGGCAGAATCCTTAATATTCATATTCTAAACGAGTTAACGGCTTAACTTGAAACTGGGCCCAAGGAGTGACAGCTACAGAAATTCAAGATGCTTGTCCAGGACTCAGCCATGCACACCTTGAGCAGCGCTGGCAGGAGGCACGGAAGGAGCTGTGCTCCGTTCTCCTCACTGTGATGGTGCCGCCACAGTGTCTGATGAGGGGCAGAGTGACCCAGACTGCAGGCAGGAACTGACTTACACAGTCCCTGGCATTTAGTCATCCGTGATTGTTTTATCATTCTGGACTGTGCAGAGCCACTTGCCACCAAGATCTGCATTCCGACTGCCTGTGAGTGGGTGTAGGGGCCGGAGGTTGGCCTGCTGAAGTCTTCAACTTGCACTCGGAGCTCCTTTGATACCTCAGGGCTGGCCGTGAGGCGGCAGCTCACACCCAGACTCACTGGCCACACCTCAGCAGCGGGGAGTCCATTGTCAGCCTCTTTCTGTTAAGGCTTTTTTTTTTCCTTTGGCCTGGGAATTTTTCCCATTTTTATGAAGGGTTTTAAACTGTTTCATTTTGTATGCTGTGCTTCAAAGCCTTAACTGTCATATCTTGCATTATCTTGTTTGTACAGAAATATACTGGCCTAGCAGAGGCAAAACAAAGTGAATTTTATTTTACTTGTCATACCTGTCTTAATAAACCAGAGTTTTGCTGCTAAAGAACCCTCCTCTCTGGGGGCAGAGCTTCTATTTATGGCACATAGACATCAACTAGGCTTTTGGGAATCGTTTCTGTTGTTTGTGGAAATGTCCTTTAGAAGCACCCATGAAGAAGTATGTTCAGACTGTTCAGACAGAAAACATGCTCTGCCGTCGAATGTGAGATGGTAAACTTTTCCTCTGGACAAAATGAGAGCAGCCCGGCGACTCCACAATGGAGTTGAGCGCCACTCCCTGCAGCCGGTCTGGGACTGAAATGCTTATAGCTCAGCCTCAGAGAGGAGTCCCCCGTGCCCTGCCTAAAATGACTTCACTGGCAACAGCGGGGCTGCAGCTAACAGGAGTACAGGTAGGAGCTAACTAACTTCACCCATGAGCCCACTTGTGGGGTGAGAGAGAAACAGTAAGTCTTCCAGGAGCCCACTTACGTTTGAGTGCTAAAAATGCCCCTTTAGGGGGAAAATTGCATTTTCTCTTCCAAAAAGGAAAGGCTCTTCCAGGCGAGAAGAAGAGGCATGCTGGCCTGCACGGGAACACTCGCTTTGTCTGCCCTGCGCCAGCCTCACCTCACCCTGCAGTTTCTGTTTCCACCATGGATGCCTCATCACCAACCCTGACCTTCCCCCTCCCAACCCTTTATTCATCCTCACTCCTGCTTATACCTGCTTCCCTGGACAGTTCCCTGCTGCAGAGTTCTTTCTGCTTTTAGCCCTACCTTGGTGGTGATTTACCTAAAAATCTTCACAACTGATTATATCCTCTTCAAGACCTGACTGTGAAAATATTAGTAGAGTGTGCACACCTGTAATCCCAGCTACTTGAGAGGCTGAGGTGTGAGGATTGCTTGAGCCTGGGAGTTTGAGGCTGCAGTGAGCTATGATCGCACCACTGCACTCCAACCTGAGTGACAGAGTGAGACCCTGTCTCAAAAAAAGAATAAAATAAAATAACATAAGGACATTATTGTGTGTGCAAATTATTTACCTTTCATTAATAGTTATAAGACTTTGTCGTGTGTCAGCTGAGACGGGTATCAGCTATTTCAGTTATTCCTATCTATTCAGGCAATTCCAAATTAGAAACAAACTTCCAGTGATAAACATTGGGAAGAAAATGTCAGCTCAGGGCCAGGCAGGTAAAGCCACCCAAGTCTAGCCATGCCCACACCCACTAGTGTGCTTAAGGAAAACACCTCTGATTTGATACATAAAGTGTGAAGTGTAATAAGGTTACATAACTGAGGAGGTGGCCACAGAAAACCTGAGCCTTGAGCTGAATAACAATACAAGCCCTGATTAGCATTTATATTGTATTCTGCATTATTCTCATCCCATCACGTTCATTCATTAAGTTGAACCATTAGATTATGAATCCTGTTTCCAGCTGGAAAAACAAGCACCAGGAAAGTGCATTTTCCCCAAGAGAGCAACTTTGGTCAAAAGTCACACCTAATCACCCTCTCCGCAGGACAGCCCTTTTGAGGAGGTGAGGGTGTGTGGGAAGGCAACCTGGGGCCGAAGCAGGGGGAAGCTGGAGAGGTTGGAGGAGGGGCCCTGGGTCCAGCAAGTGCTCCACCAGGCTGCCCCTGCTCAGGTGCTCCACAGCCCATAAAAAACACCTTCAGCCCTACTGCACTTCCCCTCACACCTAAACTTACTAAAAGGGTCCTAACTAAGGGAAGAGACCACCCCTCATATTGTCTTATGCCCAATTTCTGCCTCCAAAGAAAGAAGTAAAAACTAAAAGGCAGAAATGAAATCCACAGGCAGACAGCCCGGCGTGGCACCCTGGGCCTGGTAAAGATCGACCCCTGACCTAACTGGTTATGTTCTCTACAGACGACAGACATTGTATAGAAAAGCACTGTGAGAATCCCTGTCCTGTTCTGTTCTGATTACTGGTGCATGCAGCCCCCAGTCACGTACCCCCTGCTTGCTCAATCGATCGCGACCCTCTCATGTGGACCCCCTTAGAGTTGTGAGCCCTTAAGAGGGACAGGAATTGCTCACTCGGGGAGCTCAGTTGTTGGAGACGTAAGTCTTGCCGAAGCCCCCGGCTGAATAAAGTCCTTCCTTCTTTAACTCGGTGTCTGAGGAGTTTTGTCTCCAGTTTGTCCTGCTACATTTCTTGGTTCCCTGACGGAGAAGCGAGGTGATTGGCGCATGGTCGAGGCAGCTCCTTAGGCGGCTTAAGCCTGCCCTGTGGAACATCCCTGTGGGGGACTCCGACCAGCTCGAGCGACGCGGATCCTGAGAGCACTCCCGGGTAGGCATTTGCCCTGGTGGGACACCTCGCCAGAGCAGTGTGTGGCAGGCCCCCATGGAGGATCAACACAGTGGCTGAACACCAGGAAGGAACGGGCACTTGGAGTCTAGACATCTAAAACTTGGTAAGACTGGTCTTTGGAACTTGCCTACTCCATTTGAGTGGAAGCGTGGCCTGATCACCCATGGTGTGCCTTTATCGGCACTTTGGTTTTGGTTTTGACTTGGTTTGAACTGCTGGACAGGACTGGTCTTGGGAACTTGCCTACTCCATTTGAGTGAAGTGTGGCCTGATCACCCATGGTGTGCCTGTACCGGCACTTTGGTTTTTGTTTTTGACTTGACTTGGATTGCTTGATACTTTGGTTTTGGTTTTGACCTAGCTTCGATTTCTTGACACTCTGATTTTGGTTTTGATTCTGGTTTGGCATAAACTGTAAAAGTGTGTGTGTGCCCTTTTTACCTGTTCTTTGTTTTCTGGTGTGAGTATGGTGTTTTGTCTTGAGGAGACATGGGTGAGGCACAAAGTAAGCCCACCCCACTAGGAACTATGTTGCAAATTTTCAAGAAAGGATTTAAGGGAGACTATGGAGTACTATGACACCAGGAAAACTTAAAACTTTGTGTAAGACAGACTGGCCAGCATTACAGGTGGGTTGGCCATCAGAAGGAAGCCTGGACAGGTCCCTTGTTTCAAAGGTACAACACAAGGTAACCTATAAGCCAGGGCACCCAGACCAGTTCCTGTACATAGACACTTGGTTACAGCTGGTTTTAGACCCCTCCCACAGAGGATGAGAGAACAGCAGCATAAGCAGCTGGCAGAGGCAAGGAAAGATGAGCAGACAGAGAGAGGAGAGAGAGAGGAAAAGAGGCAAAGAGAGAGAGGAAGAGACAGAGAGACAGAGGGAGACAAGGAGACAGAGACAGAGAGGAAGAGACAGAGGCAAAAGGAAAGTCAGAGAGAGACAAAGTCGAAGAGAAAAAGAATAGAGACAGACAAGTAGTTAAGAAAATACAGTGTACCCTATTCCTTTAAAAGCCAAGGTAAATGTAAAACCTGTAATTGATAATCGAAGGTATTCGCTGTAACCCTATAACACTCCAATACCACTTTGTTGTCAGTGTAAACAAGGGCGTATCCCGAAAGCACTGAGGCCACTGATAACCTGTAGCCTTCCTATCAAAAATCCTTAACCCAGTAACCCGCGGATGGCCCAAATGCATTCAATCTGCAGCGGCAACTGCTTTGCTAACAAAAAAGTGGAAAAATAACTTTTAGAGGAAACTTCATTGTGAGCATACCTCACTAGTTCAGTTCAGAACTACCCTAAATCAAAACAGGAAAAAAGTACCTTACTAAGTCAGAAATCTTAAAGTATGGGGCTATTCTGTTAGGGGGGGAAAAAAAGGATGATTTAACAGTTAATCCACTGAAAATTCCCTTAACCTCAGCAGTTTCCCTAACAGGGGATCTAAATCTTATTACCCATAACAAAGGTCCAACCAGACCTAGGAGGAACTCCCTTCAGGACAGGACGACTGATGGTTCCATCCCAGGTAATTGAAGGGAAAAAAAAAAGCCATCTATACCAATTCTAAGTTAATTTGGATAAAACAAAGTCTTATTAATAGCAAAGGATAATTAAAATCTCAAACTTACAAGGTTTTCAACAAAAGTAAAGTTTGCTAAAAGTGAACAGTGTAACATGTATTATAGTAACTTCTAATCTTGTGGCCTTAGACAGTCTAGTTCACAGACGTAAAAGAAGTTAGCTTTGGAAAAGAATGGTTATCATCTTCGGGAAAAAAAAAGGAAAAAAAAGGGGGATCAGAATTTATGTAAAAAGAGTATTACATGGTAAATTCTTGTCCTGAAATAAATTAACTGTCAGGCCTCTGAGCCCAAGCTAAGCCATCACATCCCCAGTGACCTGCACTATCCATCCAGATGGCCTGAAGCAACTGAGGATCCACAAAAGAAGTGAAAATAGCCTTAACTGATGACATTCCACCTTTGTGATACGTTTCTGCCCCACCCTAACTGATCAATGTACTTTGTAATTCTCCCCCACCCTTAAGAAGGTTCTTTGTAATTCTCCCCACCCTTGAGAATGTACTCTGTGAGATCCACCCCCTGCCCACAAAAACATTGCTCCTAACTCCACCGCCCATCCCAAAACCTGTAAGAACTAGTGATAATCCCACCATCCTTTGCTGACTCTCTTTTTGGACTCAGCCCGCCTGCACCCAGGTGAAATACACAGCCTTGTTGCTCACACAAAGCCTGTTTGGTGGTCTCTTCACATGGACTCGTGAGACATTTGGTGCCAAAGACCCTGGTCAGTGGGACTTCTTCGGGAGACCAGCCCCCTGTCCTCACCCTCACTCCATGAAGAGATCTACCCACAACCTCGGGTCCTCTGACCAACCAGCCCAAGGAACATCTCACCAATTTTAAATCGGATAAGCAACCTCTTTTTACTCTCTTCTCCAACCTCTCTCACTATCCCTCAACCTCTTCCTCCTTTCAATCTTGGCGCCACCCCTCAATCTCTCCCTTAATTTCAATTCCTTGTAGAGACAAAGGAGACACATTTTATCCGTGGACCCAACACTCCGGCGCCGGCCACGGACTCGGGAAGGCAGCCTTCCCTTGGTGTTCAATCATTGCGGGGGAGGCCTCTCTGATTACTCACCCACGTTGCACTGGTGTCTCACCTCCATGGGGACGCCTGCCTTGGTCATTCACCCACACTCCCTTGGTGGCAAGTCAATTGCGGGGACGCTGCTTTGGCTGCTCACCCACATTGCAGCCCAGGGCTGCTCCCCACCTCCCTTCTCCGTGTCTCTACCCTTTCTAAACTTGCCTCCTTCACTATGGGCAACCTTCCATCCTCCATTCCTCCTTCTTCTCCCTTAGCCTGTGTTCTCAAGAACTTAAAACCTCTTCAACTCTCGCCTGACCTAAAATCTAAGCGTCTTATTTTCTTCTGCAATACCGCTTGGCCCCAATACAAACTCGACAGTAGTTCCAAGTGGCCAGAGAATGGCACTTTCGATTTGTCTATCCTACAAGATCTGGATAATTTCTGTCAAAAAATGGGCAAGTGGTCTGAGGTGCCTGACGTCCAGGCATTCTTTTACACACTGGTCCCTCCCTAGTCTCTGCCCCCAGTGAGACTTGTCCCAAATCTTTATTCTTTCTCTTCTGTCTGTTCCTTCAGTCTCCACCCCAAGCTCTGAGTCCTCTGAATCCTTCTTTTCTAGGGACTCATCTGACCTCTCCCCTTCTCCCCAGGCTGCTGCTCGCCAGGCCAAGCCAGGTCTCAATTCTTCCTCAGCCTCTGCTCTCCCACCCTATAATCCTTCTATCACCTCCCCTCCTCACACCTGGTCTGGTTTACAGTTTTGTTCTGCGACTAGCCCTTCCCCATCTGCCCAACAATTTCCTCTTAGAGAGGTGGCTGGAGCTGAAGGCATAGTCAGGGTACATGTGCCTTTTTCTCTATCAGACCTTTCCCAAATCAGCCAGCGTTTAGGCTCTTTCTCATCAGACCCCACTAAATATATACAGGAAATCCGATATCTAACTGTCCTACAATTTAACCTGGAGTGACTTAAATGTCATCCTAACTTCTACCCTCTCCCCAGATAAACGGGAAAGAGTTTTTTCTCTAGCCCAATCTCACGCTGATAACCACCCGCTTCATGAGCCAGACTCCAGGAAGGCATTAGAGCAGTTCCCCGAGAGGATCCCCACTGGAACTATCAGGCAGATTCCCCAGGTATAGCTAGGGGAGATTACATGGTTTCCTGCCTAGTTGAAGGGCTTTAAAAGGCAGCTTACAAAGCTGTTAACTATGACAAACTCAAACTACCTCTTTAGGTAAAGGTAAAGATGAAAACCCAGCCCAGTTCATGGCCTGCTTAGCAGCAACCCTTAGACGCTTTACCACCCTAAACCCAGAGGGGCCAGAAGGCCACCTTATTCTTAATATGCATTTCATCACCCAATCAGCTCCTGACATTAGAAAAAATCTCCAAACATTAGATTCCAGCCCTCAAACCCCACAATAGGACTTAATTAACCTCGCCTTGAAGGTGTACAATAATAAAGTAGAGGCAGCCAAGTAGCAACGTATTTCTCAGTTGCAGTTCCTTGCCTCCGCCGTGAGACAAACCCCAGTCACATCTCCAGCACGCAAGAACTCCAAACGCCTGAACTGCAGCTGCCAGGGATTCCTCCAGAACCTCCTCCCCCAGGAGCTTGCTACAAGTGCTGGAAATCTGTCCACTGGGCCAAGGAATGCCCACAGCCCAGGATTCCTCCTAAGCCATGTCCCATCTGTGCGGGACCCCACCGGAAATTGGACTGTCCAACTCACCTGGCAGCCACTCCCAGAGCTCCCGGAATTCTGGCCCAAGGCTCTGACTGACTCCTTCCCGGATCTTCTCGGCTTAGCGGCTGAAGACGGACGCTGCCCCTTCGCCTCGGAAGCCTCCTGGACCATCATGGACTCTGAGCTTCGGGTAACTCTCACTGTGGAGGGGAAGTCCATCCCCTTGTTAATTAATACGGAGGCCACCCACTCCACATGACCTTCTTTTCAAGCCCTGTTTCCCTTGCCTCCATAACTATTGTGGGTATTGACGGCCAGGCTTCTAAATCTCTTAAAACTCCCCAACTCTAGTGCCAACTTGGACAACATTCTTTTCTGCACTCCTTTTTAGTTATCCCCACCTGCCCAGCTCCCTTATTAAGTCGAGACATTTTAACTAAATTATCTGCTTCCCTGACTATTCCTGGGCTACAGCCACACCTCATTGCTGCCTTTTGCCCCAGTTCAAAGCCTCCTTCACATCTTCCCCTTGTATCTCCCCACCTTAAACCACAAGTATAGGACACCTCTACTCCCTCCTTGGCGACCGATCAGTCACCCCTTACCATCCCATTAAAACCTAATCACCCTTCCCCCGCTCAATGCCAATATCCCATCCCACAGCATGCTTTAAAAGGATTAAAGCCTGTTATCACTCACCTGTTACAGCATGGCTTTTTGTTTTTTTTGTTGAGACGGAGTCTGTCTCTGTTGCCCGGGCTGGAGTGCAGTGGCCAGATCTCAGCTCACTGCAAGCTCCGCCTCCCAGGTTTATGCCATTCTCCTGCCTCAGCCTCCTGAGTAGCTGGGACTACAAGGCGTCCGCCACCTTGCCTGGCTAGTTTTTTGTATTTTTTTTAGTAGAGACGGGGTTTCACTGTGTTAGCCAGGATGGTCTCCATCTCCTGACCTCGTGATCCGCCCGTCTCGGCCTCCCAAAGTGCTGGGATTACAGGCTTGAGCCACCACGCCCGGCCAGCATGGCCTTTTAAAGCCTATAAACTCTCCTTACAATTCCCCCATTTTACCTGTCCAAAAACCAGACAAGTCTTACAGGTTAGTTCAGGATCTGCACCTTATCAACCAAATTGTCTTGCCTATCCACCCCATGGTGCCAAACCCATCTACTCTCCTATCCTCAATACCTCCCTCTACAACCTCTCCACAACCCAGTATTCTAGAAGTTCTGGATTTTAAACGTGCTTTCGTTACTATTCCTTTACATCCTTCATCCCAGCCTCTCTTCGCTTTCACTTGGACTGACCCTGACACCCATCAGGCTCAGCAAATTACCTGGGCTGTACTGCCACAAGGCTTCACGGACAGCCCCCATTATTTCAGCCAAGCCCAAATTTCTTCCTCATCTGTTACCTATCTCGGCATAATTCTTCATGAGAACACACGTGCTCTCCCTGCTGATCGTGTCCGGTTAATCTCCCAAACCCAAACCCCTTCTACAAAACAACAACTCCTTTCCTTCCTAGGCATGGTTAGTTACTTCCGCCTTTGGATACCTAGTTTCACCATCCTGACTAAACCATTATGTAAACTCCCAAAAGCAAACCTAGCTGACCCCATAGATCCCAAATCCTTTTGCCACTCCTCTTTCCGTTCCTTAAAAACAGCCCTAGAAGCTGCCCCCACACTGGCTCTCCCTAACTCATCCCAAGCCTTTTCATTACACACAGCTGAAGTGCAGGGCTGTGCGGTCAAAATTCTTACACAAGAGCCGGGATCGCGCCCTGTCGCCTTTCTGTCCAAACAACTTGACCTTAGTGTTTTAGGCTAGCCCCCTACATTATTCGTGCTACCACACCTGACCCCCATGACTGTATCTCTCTAATCTAACTGGCATTCACTCCATTTCCCCATATTTCCTTCTTTCTTGTTCCTTACCCTGATCATACTTGGTTTATTGACGGCAGTTCCACCAGGCCTAATCACCACACACCAGCAAAGGCAGGCTATGCTATAGTACCTTCCACATGGATCATTGAGGCTACCACTCTGGCCGCCTCCACTACCATCTCAGCAAGCCTAACTCATTGCCTTAACTCAGGCCCTCACTCTTGCAAAGGGACTACGTGTCAATATTTATAGTGACTCTAAATATGCCTTCCATATCCTGCACCACCGTGCTGTTATACAGGCAGAAAGAAGTCTCCTCACTATGCAAGGGTCCTTCATCATTAATGCCTCTTTAACAAAAACTCTTCTCAAGGCTGCTTTACTTCCAAAGAAAGCTGGAGTCATTCACTGCAAAGGTCATCAAAAGGCTCCAGATCCCATGGNTGTTAGCCAGGATGGTCTCAATCTCCTGACCTCGTGATCCACCCGTCTCGGCCTCCCAAAGTGCTGGGTTTACAGGCTTGAGCCACCACTCCCGGCCAGCTTGGCTTTTTAAAGCCTATTAACTCTCCTTACAATTCCCCATTTTACCTGTCCTAAAACCAGACAGGTCTTACAGGTTAGTTCAGGATCTGCACCTTATCAACCAAATTGTCTTGCCTATCCACCCCATGGTGCCAAACCCATCTACTCTCCTATCCTCAATACCTCCCTCTACAACCTCTCCACAACCCAGTATTCTAGAAGTTCTGGATTTTAAACGTGCTTTCGTTACTATTCCTTTACATCCTTCATCCCAGCCTCTCTTCGCTTTCACTTGGACTGACCCTGACACCCATCAGGCTCAGCAAATTACCTGGGCTGTACTGCCACAAGGCTTCACGGACAGCCCCATTATTTCAGCCAAGCCCAAATTTCTTCCTCATCTGTTACCTATCTCGGCATAATTCTTCATGAGAACACACGTGCTCTCCCTGCTGATCGTGTCCGGTTAATCTCCCAAACCCAAACCCCTTCTACAAAACAACAACTCCTTTCCTTCCTAGGCATGGTTAGTTACTTCCGCCTTTGGATACCTAGTTTCACCATCCTGACTAAACCATTATGTAAACTCCCAAAAGCAAACCTAGCTGACCCCATAGATCCCAAATCCTTTTGCCACTCCTCTTTCCGTTCCTTAAAACAGCCCTAGAAGCTGCCCCACACTGGCTCTCCCTAACTCATCCCAAGCCTTTTCATTACACACAGCTGAAGTGCAGGGCTGTGCGGTCAAAATTCTTACACAAGAGCCGGGATCGCGCCCTGTCGCCTTTCTGTCCAAACAACTTGACCTTAGTGTTTTAGGCTAGCCCCTACATTATTCGTGCTACCACACCTGACCCCATGACTGTATCTCTCTAATCTAACTGGCATTCACTCCATTTCCCCATATTTCCTTCTTTCTTGTTCCTTACCCTGATCATACTTGGTTTATTGACGGCAGTTCCACCAGGCCTAATCACCACACACCAGCAAAGGCAGGCTATGCTATAGTACCTTCCACATGGATCATTGAGGCTACCACTCTGGCCGCCTCCACTACCATCTCAGCAAGCCTAACTCATTGCCTTAACTCAGGCCCTCACTCTTGCAAAGGGACTACGTGTCAATATTTATAGTGACTCTAAATATGCCTTCCATATCCTGCACCACCGTGCTGTTATACAGGCAGAAAGAAGTCTCCTCACTATGCAAGGGTCCTTCATCATTAATGCCTCTTTAACAAAACTCTTCTCAAGGCTGCTTTACTTCCAAAGAAAGCTGGAGTCATTCACTGCAAAGGTCATCAAAAGGCTCCAGATCCCATGGCTCAGGACAAGGCTTATGCTGATAAGACAGCTAAAAAAGCAGCTAGTGTTCCAACTTCTATCCCTCACGGCACTTCTTCTCCTTCTCATCTGGCCACTCCCACCTACTCCCCCGCTGAAACTTCCACCTATCTCAGCCCACACAAGGCAAATGCTTCCTCGACCAAAGAAAATATCTCCTTCCAGCCTCACAGGCCTGTTCTATTCTGTCGTCATTTCATAACCTCTTCCATGTAGGTTACAAGCCACTAGCCCATCTCTCAGAACCTCTCATTTCCTTTCCATAGTGGAAATCTGTCCTCCAGGAAATCACTTCTCAGTGTTCCATCTGCTATTCTACTACTCCTCAGGGATGGTTCAGGCCCCCTCCCTTCCCCATACATCAAGCTTGGGGATTTGTCCCTGCCCAGGACTGGCAAATTGACTGTACTCACATGCCCCGAGTCAGGAAACTAAAATACCTCTTGGTCTGGGTACACACTTTCAGATGGGTAGAGGCCTTTCCCACAGGGTCTAAGAAGGCCACCGCGGTCATTTCTTCCCTTCTGTCAGACATAATTCCTCAATTTGGCCTTCCCACCTCTATACAATCCGATAATGGACAGGTCTTTATTAGTCAAATCAGCCAAGCAGTTTCTCGGGCTCTTGTATTCAGTGGCGCCTGGTTTTACCTCAAACTGCCACCCTTAAGTCTCTCTTTAAGTGGATAGAAGATCTTCAGTGACAAAGTACACTCCAAAACTTTCACCCTGATGAAGTCCTATTCTTACTTTTATACTCACTCTTATTCTCATTCCCATTCTTATGCCACCCTGTACCTCTCCGTGGTTACCTCCAGCATCCTATCAATCTCGCCCACTCTCCTCACTGCCTCCAGTCCTTCTCTAGCAAAGAATTGTTGGCTATGCATTTCCCTTTCCTCCTGCTTTTACAGTCATCCCCACTCTACAGGCCGACTGGGCTACCTCTCCCGTCTTCCTGCACCTCCGAATCTCCTTTAACAGCCCTCATCTTTACCCGCCTGAGAAACTTCTTTACTTTCTAGACAGATCTGGTGAGAACTCCCCAGACATTTCACACCAACAAGCTGCCATCCTTCTCCGCACCTACCTACAGCACCTTTCTCCTTATGTCAATTCCACCCCCCTCCATATTTGGACCCCAACCACACAAACAACTATCCCTGTTGCCGCTCCTTTATGGATCTCCCGACAACAGCCTGCTGGAATCCCTTTAGGTAACCTTCCACTGTCCAAATGTTCCTTTAGTCTTTATCTCCAGAACCCAGCCACACACTTTACCAAACAGATGGGAGCATTCCAGCTTCACGTGACTGATAAGCCCTCTATCATTACTGACAAACTCAAAAACACTGGCCGTCACTATTGTTTACGAAGAGACCTACCCTGCGTCTCACTCCATCCTTGGCTACCCTCCCCCTGCTCGTCTGAATCTCCTCCTGGCCCCTCCTCTTGCTGGCTGATACCCAGCCCCATGAATAGTAGTGAAAGGTTACTCGTAGACACTATATGCTTTCTTGTACACCATGAGAACCAAACCTCTCCCTCTACGCAGTTGCATCATCAATCCCCATTACAACCTCTAATGGCTGCTGCCCTTGCTGGAGCTCTAGGATTTGGGGTGCAGGAATCCTCTTTCAGTACACCCTCTCACCTTTTCACATTACATTTCTAGTTCTGCCTGGCACAAGGTCTCTTCTTTTTATGTGGCTCTTCCACCTACATGTGCCTGCCTGCCAACTGCCCGGACACATGTACTGTAGTCTTCCTTACCCCCAAAACCCAGTTTGCAGATGGGAACTGCCTGTCCCCCTCATGACATCAACATGACAAAAAAGAGTCATCCCATTAATCCTTTTACTTGTGGGTCTAGGACTTTGTGCCCCCACTATGGGCACTTGGAACTGGAACAGCAGGCGTCTCAACCACTGCCACAACATTCCGCAGCCTCTCGAATGACTTCTCTGCTAGCATTACAGATATATCACAAACTTTGTCTGTTCTCCAAGCCCAAGTGGACTCTTTAGCTGCAGTTGTCCTCCAGAACCACTGAGGCCTCGATTTACTCACTGCTGAAAAAGGAGGACTTTGTATATTTTTAAATGAAGAATGTTGTTTTACCTAAATCAACCTGGCCTGGTATATGACAACATAAAAAAACTCAAGGATAGAGCCCAAAAACTCGCCAACCAAGCAAACAATAACACTGAACCCCTAGGACACTCTCTAATTGGACGTCCCGGGTCCTCCCAATTCTTAGTCCTTGAATACCTATTTTTCTCCTTCTTTTATTCGGACCTTGTGTCTTTCATTTAGTTTCTCAATTCATACAAAACCACATCCAGGCCATCACCAAAAATTCTATATGACAAATGCTCCTTCTAACACCCCACAATATCACCCCTTACCCCAAAATCTTTCTTCAGTTGAATCGCTCCCACTGTAGGTTCCCACTCCCCCCTAATACCACCTGAAGCAGCCCTGAGAAACATCACCCATTAGCTCTCCATACTGATTTGTTTTTCTAAGACCACCAGAGCGGGCGCAAAAGAACCAGCGAGTAGGCAAGTGTAGGAGCAAAACTGCAAGTTTATTTTGGTCACCTAAGGTGTGGGGAAGAGGTCTGTCGGCCTCCGGCAAAGAAGGCCGACAGAGTCCCCGGTGGGGCTCTCGGACGGAGTTCCCGCAGTCCTGACATCCCGACAGGAGTGGAGGACTGAGGAAGGCCGCGCGTGGCGTCCCTCTGGAGTGGCTTTTCTAGGAGTGGGAGGGCAATAGGCGGGGCACGGGCATGTCGGGGCGTTCCGCAGGTGCGACCAGGTAAATCTTGGTCTCTTCGGATTGACGTCACCTGGCGCATGCCCAGTTGGTCTGCACCATCCCGGGCGCCGGCTGCATTTTCGCGCGCGCGGGAAAAGTTGGTGAAGAAGAACCCGGAAGTGCACCAGCTTGCCTCCGTTCGTCCAAACACATACCACCCCCAAAAAATTTCGCCACCCCAACACTTTACCACTATTTTATTTTTCTTATTAATATAAGAAGAAGACAGGAATGTCAGGCCTCTGAGCCCAAGCTAGGCCATCATATATCCCCAGTGACCTGCACTATCCATCCATGGCCTGAAGCAACTGAGGATCCACAAAAAAAGTGAAAAAAGCCTTAACTGATGACATTCCACCTTTGTGATTTGTTTCTGCCCCATCCTAACTGATCAATGTACTTTGTAATCTCCCCAACCCTTAAGAAGGTTCTTTGTAATTCTCCCCACCCTTGAGAATGTACTTTGTGAGATCCACCCCCTGCCCACAAAAACATTGCTCCTAACTCCACCTGCCCACAAAAACATTGCTCCTAACTCCACCGACTATGCCAAAACCTACAAGAACTAATGATAATCCCACCACCCTTTGCTGACTCTCTTTTTGGACTCAGCCTGCCTGCACCCAGGTGAAATAAACAGCCTTGCTGCTCACACAAAGTCTGTTTGGTGGTCTCTTCACACGGACATGTGAGACATTAACTGGTTGTCTAAAGAAATGTTTCTAGGCCAGGCGTGGTGGCTCACGCCTGTAATGTGCTACAGTGGCTTCCAGCACTTTGGGAGGCCAAGGCAGGCAGATCACGAGGTCAGGAGATCGAGACCATCCTGGCTAACATGGTGAAACCCTGTCTCTACTAAAAATACAAAAAATTAGCCAGGTGTGGTGGCGGGCACCTGTAGTCCCAGCTACTCAGGAGGCTGAGGCTCCTAGGAGAATGGCATGAACCCAGGGGGCAGAGCTTGCAGTGAGCTGAGATTGCGCCACTGCACTCCAGCCTGGGCGACAGAGTGAGACTCCATCTCAAAAAGACGAAAGAAAGAAAGAAAGAAAG
>NW_016806979.1:2565080-2618368 GCF_001698545.2 Rhinopithecus bieti | reverse complement strand
GAGAGGCAGAGAGGAGAGAGAGAGAGGCAGAGAGGAGAGAGAGAGGCAGAGAGGAGAGAGAGAGCAGAGAGGAGAGAGAGAGAGGCCGAGAGGAGAGAGAGAGAGAGGCAGAGAGGAGAGAGAGAGAGGCAGAGAGGAGAGAGAGAGAGGCAGAGAAGAGAGAGACAGAGAGGTAGAGAGGAGAGAGAGAGAGAGGTAGAGAGGAGAGAGAGAGAGAGAGGTAGAGAGGAGAGAGAGAAGTCGAGGAGAGAGAGAAAGAGGCAGAAAGGAGAGAGAGAGGCAGAGAAAGAGAGGAAGAGACAGAGGCTCAGAAAAGTCAAAGAGAAAGTCAAAGAGAGAAAGAAAGAGAAAGAGATATATACAAGTAGTTAAGAAAAAAAAAAAAAGAGTACTCTAGTCCTTTAAAAGCCAAGGTAAATTTAAAACCTGTAATTGATAACTGAAGGTATTCTCTGTAACCCTATAACACTCCAATACCACTTTGTTGTCAGGGTAAACAAGGGCGTGTCCCAAATGCACTGAGGCCTTCCTATCAAAAATTCTTAACCCAGTAACCAACGGATGGCCCATATGCATTCAATCTGTAGCAGCAACTGCTTTGCTAACGGAAGAAAGTAGAAAAATAACTTTTAGAGGAAACCTCCTTGTGAGGCCATCTCACTAGTTCAGTTCAGAACTATCCTAAATCAAAAAAGCCAAAAAGTAGCTTACTAACTCAAAATCTTAAAGTATAGGGCTATTCTGTTAGAAAAAAAATAATAATAATAAAAAATAAAAAAGGGAAATTCCCTCAACCCAGCAGGTTTCCTAACAAGGGGTTTAAATCTTAATTACCGTACAAAGGTCCGATCAGACCTAAGAACTCCCTTCAGGACAGGATGATCAATGGTTTCTCCCAGGTAATTGAAGGGGGGGAAAAAGCCATCTATACCAATTCTAAGTTAATTTGGGCAAAACAAGGTCATATTAATAGCAAAGGATAATTGAAATCCTGAACTTACAAGGTTTTCAACAAAAGTAAAGTTTGCTAAAAGTTAACATGTAATATGTATTATAGTAACTTCTAATTTTGTGGCCTTAGACAGTCTAGTCCACAGACATAAAAGAAGTTCGCTTTGCAAAAGAATGGTTATCTTCGGGGGAAAAAAAAGGGAAAAAATGGGGGGCAGAATTTACGTAAAAACAGTATTATATGGTAAATTCTTGTCCTGAAATAAATTAACTGGTTGTTTAAAGAAAGAAATGTTTGTAATGAGTGAGAAAGCTGAGGAAGGTCAAAGAATTGTCTGTGAAAGTCATGAAAGAAAACAATGTTATAAAAAAGGATTTATGCAAGAAATATTGTATAATTTAAAAGTAACTAGGCCTCCTGAATGCAAAACTATTGGAAAAAAAAAAAAACAGTTTATGTGCAAGGTGTATAAGGAAAGTAAAATATACCTTTGGTAAAAGGATAAGGACGCATAAGAATATAAATTTTACCTACATTAAAAGATTAAAATATGTACGTTTTGTTTTAAAGGTTTAATCAAGTTTTAAAATGTTAATTGGAAAGAAAATTCTGTGTGTCAACAATGGCAAAAAAGGTATCATCCAGTTTTTCTGTAAACTGGACATCGAAATAAAAGCATAACGGATTTTCTCAAAGCACCAACCTGCTCTTTAGCAAAATTAGAAAAGGTTAAAAGAGTATAAAATCTTACCTTATAGTCAAACATTAAAAATTGTGTAAATATGTCTAAAAGATTTTATTAAAACTAAGTTTAACATTAATAACACACTAATATAAAGGTAAAATTTAGCTTATCTGGTATAAAAATCATACAGGAAACACTGTCAAATATAAGAAGGTGTTTGGCTTCTTTGGTCCAAAAACTAATAAAATAGGTGCTAAAGGAAATTTCTCAGTAGGAAGGCACCAAAGACTATAAAGTCCACTGTTGATGTCCCCACATTTAAAACAAAAGGTCAATTTCTTAGAAATTATATATTTGGTTTATCTTCCACTTTCCTTTCCCCCAAAACTAAAAGTCTTTTAGAACAGGTACCACCCCTAGAATTTCCGGTAAACCAGCAGCAGCCTGAAGATCGTGTTCTCACCAAAGGGTGAAAAGAAAGGAAACTCGAGCCAGCCTAGGAAGGACCCTACCTTGTGCTACTAAAGACCAAGACTGCTGTTCCTACAGCCAAAAAAGGAAGGACTCATCACACCTGAGTCAAGAAAGCACCACCCCCTCCAGAGTCGTGGGCCACAGTCCCAGGGGAAAACCCTGCCAAACTAAAGCTAGGAAAAATCTAACTCTTTTCATCTATTCTATTACTCTTTATTACTCTTCTTCTTTCCTCACTCTATTGCTGACCGTCTAGTTAATAACATAACCAAGTCCATTTTGCCTCAAACTATTGCATTTAATGCTGTGCGGACTTGCCAAGTCAAAGACAGCTCTCTACATCAGAAAAGTACTTCTGTCCCTCCTGACTCCTTAGATTGGGCATTAGTAAATTAGGACCATTTAATCCAGAGAAATTTCGATAAAGACTCCAGTGTCAGCCAGGAGTCTGGTTCCCCGATGTAGAGCTTTCATGCCATAGTTGGTCCAACATTCTGTGGACCACTGAAGAGCAAGGATGGACTGCTCCATTTTGTAATTGTTGTAATTACAAAAATTACAACGTTTTGTAATTTCCTAAAACCATACATTCATTTTACTAAAGAATCACAGAAGTTAAAGACTTAGACTTTAGCAACTAAGACGCAAGATGCAAATGCCTGGTAAAAATGGATCAAATATTCCATCTGCATGTTAAACAAAAACAATTGTTATGCTTGTGCACATGGCAGGCCAGAGGCCCAGACTGTCCCCCTTCCACGAAGGTGGTCCTCCAGTCGACCAGGTGTAGGCTGCATGATAGTTCTTTTCCAGGATTCTACAGTCTGGAGTAATAAGTCATGCCAAGCTCTCTCTGCTACATCCCGAAGTCTGGCACCCTGCGGGTCAGCCCCTGAGGGCCATCCAGCTTCCATCTCCCAACACTAAGTTCACTTTGTGTCTCTCACGACAGGGAGGAAACTTAGCGTTCCTTGGAGATCTGAAGAGATGGGATGAGCTTAAGAATTTTCAAGAGCTTATCAATCAGTCAGCCCTCGTTCATCCCTGAGCGGATGTGTGGTGATACTGTGGTGGACCTTTACTGGGCACTCTGCCAAATAACTGGAGTGGCACTTGTGCTTTAGTCCATTTGGCGATCCCTTTCACCCTGGCATTTCATCAACCAGAGAGAGAAAAAATAAGACATTGTAAAGCGAGAGAAGCCCCTTATGAGTCTTTAGACTCTCACATCTCTTTAGATGCAATTGGAGCCCCACAAGGAATACCAGATTAATTTAAAGCTTGAAATCAAACAGCTACAGGATATAAGTCATATTTTAGTAGGTGACAATAAAAATGTAGATTGGATAAACTACATCTATTACAACCAACAGCAACGAGCTTTTCATGAGTTAAAAGAAAAACTCAGGTCAGCCCCAGCTCTGGGGCTACCTCACCTCACAAAACTTTTTACACTCTGTGTCAAAAAGAAAAAAAAAAATGGCAGTTGGAGTTTTAACCCAGACTGTGGGGCCCTGGCCAAGGCCAGTGGCCCATCTCTCAAACAACTAGATGGGGTTTCCAAAGGCTGGTCCCCCATGTCTAAGGGCCCTGGCAGCAATGGCCCTGTTAGCACAAGAAGCAGATAAACTAACCCTTGGGCAAAACCTGAATATAAAGGCCCCCCCATGCTGTGGTAACTTTAATGACTACCAAAGGGCATCATTGGTTAACAAATGCTAGATTAACCAAGTACAAAAGCTTGCTGTGTGAAAATCCCCGCATAACTACTGAAGTTTGCAACACCCTAAACCCCACCACCTTGCTCCCAGTATCAGAGAGCCCAGTTGAACATAACTGTGTAGGTGTTGGACTCCGTTTATTCTAGCAGGCCCAGCCTCCGAGACCATCCTTAAACATCAGTAGACTGTGAGCGGTACGTGGACGGGAGCAGCTTCGCCAACCCCTGCAAAGTGACTCTGAAGAAGACAACAAACCCTGCTCCAGTCACACCCGGAAGCTGACTGGCCCATGCAAGGCCAAAGCATGAGGAAACTCATCGCGGGACTCATTTTCCTTAAAATTTGGACTTGTACAATAAGGACTTCAACTGACCTTCCTCAGACTGAAGGCTGTTCCCAGTGTATACATCAAGTCACTGAGGTAGGACAAAAGGATTGCTATGGTCCTATTATTTTACGGTTATTACAAGTGTACTGGAACTCTAAAAAGAACTTATTTGTATAATATGTAGCCCAGGAAATGACCAACCTGATGTGTGTTATGACCCATCTGAGCCTCCCATGACCACAGTTTTTAAAATAAGATTAAGAACTGAAGACTGGTGGGGGCTCATAAATGATACGAGTAAAGTGTTAGCCAAAACAAACAAAAAAAAGAGGTGCCCAAACAAGTCACCTTGAAATCTGATGCCTGTGCTGTCATTAATAGTAATAAGTTAAAAATAGGATGTGGTTCTCTTAATTACAACAGAGGCTATATGGCAGAAAATAAGTACATTTATGATAAATTAAGACTGTATAAAAATAAATGTGGATACTGGTCTTGTGTCATTTAGGCTACTTGATTAAAAAATTTTAAAACTCCTGTCCACCTTCAGAAAGGGAAAAGCAGCCATACCAGTGGTCAGTGTAACCCCTTAGAACTAGTAATAACTAACCCCCTTAATCCTCACTAGAAAAAAGAGGAACGTGTAACCCTAAAAATTGATGAGGCTGGACTGGATCTTCAAGTAAATATCGTGGTTTGAGAAGTTTATAAACGCTCTCCTGAGCCAGTATTTCAAACCTTCTACGATGAATTGAATGTACCAGTACCAGAAATTCCAGGAAAAACAGAAATTTGCTTTTGCAATTAGCCGAGCATATAGCCCAGTCTCTCAATGTCACTTCATGTTATGCATGTGGAGGAACTGTAATAGGAGATCAATGGCCACGGGAAGCCTGAGAATTAGTACCTACAGACCCAGTTCCTAATGAATTCCCGGCTTAAAAAAATCACCCTGATAACTTCTAGGTCCTAAAAGCCTCAATCATTAGACAATACTGTACAGCAAGAGTAGGAAAGGACTCCACCCTTCTTGTGGGAAGACTCAGCTGCTTTGGGCAAAAACTGTGTAATAGTGCTACAAACACAGCCACCCAGTGGAGTTCAAACCACACTAAGAAAAATCCATTAAGTAAATGCCCAAAGTTGCAAACCGTGTGGACCCACCCGCAGTCCCACTGGGACTGGACAGCCCCCTCTGGATTATACTAGATACGTGGGCATAGAGCTTACACCAAATTACTTGACCAGTGGGCAGGTAGTTATGGTATTGGCACTATTAAACCATCTTTCTTCCTACTGCCCATGAGGACAGGCGAACTCCTGAGCTTCTCTGTCTATGCCTCCCGCGAAAAGAGAAGCATAGCTATTAAAAAATATAAAAAATAGTAATAAACGGCCCCTTGAGAAAATCATACAATATTATAGGCCTGCTACTTAGGCACAAGATGGCTCATGAGGATACCGGACCCCCATTTACATGCTCAACCGAATCATACAGTTACAAGCTGTCTTAGAAATAATCACGAATAAGACCAGTAGAGCCTTGACTATTCTGGCCTGGCAAGAAACTCAGACAAGAAATGCTATGTATCAAAACAGACTGGCTCTCCACTACTTGCTAGCAGCTGAAGGAGAAGTCTGTGGAAAATTTAACCTTACCAATTGCTGCCTGCACATAGATGATCGGGGCAAGTAGTCAGACATAGTTAAAGACATGACGAAACTGGCACATGTGCCTGTACAAGTGTGGCACGGATTTGACACTGAGGCCATGTTTAAAAATGGTTCCCAGCGCTAAGAGGATTTAAAACTCATGTAATAAAAATTATAGTAGTATAGGAACCTGCTTACTAATCCCTTATTTACTACCTGTACTCATTCAAATGGTAAAAGGTTTCATCACTACTCTAGTTCACCAGAATGCTTCAGCACAAGCGTGCTACATGAATCACTATCAATCTGTCACGCAGAAAGACACAGGCAGTTAAAATGAAGGTGAGAACTCCCACTAAAATGAGTGAGACTCTCAAAGGGGGGCAGTAAGGGAGGAGACCACTCCTTATATTGTCTTATGCCCAATTTCTGCCTCCAAAGAAAGAAGTAAAAACTAAAAGGCAGAAATGAAATCCACAGGCAGACAACCCAGCACTGCGCCCTGGGCCTGGTAGTTAAAGATCGACCCCTGACCTAACTGGTTATGTTCTCTACAGATGACAGACATTGTATAGAAAAGCACTGTGAGAATCCCTGTCCTGTTCTGTTCCGTTCTGATTACCGGTGCATGCAGCCCCCAGTTACGTACTCCCTGTTTGCTCAATCGATCGCGACCCTCTCACGTGGACCCCCTTAGAGTTGTGAGCCCTTAAAAGGGACAGGAATTGCTCACTCGGGGAGCTCAGCTGTTGGAGATGTGAGTCTTGCCAAAGCTTCCGGCTGAATAAAGCCTTCCTTCTTTAACTCGGTGTCTGAGGAGTTTTGTCTGCGGCTCGTCCTGCTACACTACCTTCCCCAGTATTCCTTCATTACCACTACCACCTGTGCCCTGAAGCGCAAGAGAACCTCAAACCAGAGGACAGCCACCTCCTCAGAACCCACGATCTTTGCCCCATCGCCACGGGTCCATAAGTGACTCCTAATTACCAAATCCAAGGGCTCCTTCCCCCTGACCACTCTGGAAGCCAACAAAGCCCACATACAGCCCAGCTTAGACGGGCCTGAGTGTGGGTCCCGGCTCTCCCATTTGCCAGCTCTACGGCGGTGGGCAAGCGGCTTGACCTCTCTAAGCTTCAGTTTCCTTGTCTGTGAAATATCTGTCAGTGCTCTGGTGGGAAAGACGTCGCAGCAGCAGACCAGGGTGCGCGGGGTGCAGTGGGCGAGGCTCATTCGTTGAAAATTGACCCTGCTTTCAAAGCCTTGCCAGTTCCTAAAGCTGTATGAAGCCTTTCCTGAGCCTCAAACTCTAATTAGAGTCTAATTTCGGCGTCTGTATTTTCCCCTTTGTTAGTCCAAACTGCGCCATTTTCTAAGCCCCTTCCATTTTGCAGACCTTGGTCAAAGTGAAACATTCCACGGGGGTTGGAGCCACGAGAAACAGCCTGCCTCTTAACACATTCTGCTGGGACAAAGTGCAAGGAACACCACATTCCGCCGGAACCACCTCATCCTGGGAACACGTTATCAACATCTTCCCGGACAGCAAGCCATACCGCCTAGATCCCTCCCGCAGGCCTGTGAGTACCCCAGCCTGTAATCGCTGCCGGGCTCTGGCGTGAAGCTGGCCCCGCACAGGTGTCTGCAATATACCTGTGTTGCTGCAGAGCCGCCCGCGCGCCCGCACTCTCCGTGCGTCATCCTTTAACCTTCACCTTCCCTTCAAAACCTAACATCTTTGACGTTTATATATATACACACACACACATACACACGTACCCTTCTGAAACCTCCCAGTAGAATATAAAACCACGGGTTAAATTGCTACACCTCAGCTTCACTGGCTGCCTTTCAGGGCCTCAAATACGCCAACCTCCTTCCCACCCCTGGACCTTCATGCAAAAGCTGTTCCATTCACCCGCCACGCTCTTTCACCCACCCTTCAGGTGTCTCCAGTATCGCCTCTCGGGCCTTTCCCAACCACCGGTTTAAAGTCGGCTCCCCGCAAATAAATAAATATTCTCCCTCACAGTACTTCGCACAACACCTGGCACAGCGAGAGCACTGAACCAACACTAGTTCAATTGAGGAGCACGAGGTAAGAACCAAGACCCCCAAGGTCGCCCGTACTTTGTCTGGTAGGGGAAGTTTTCTGCCCAGCAAGGTCCAACCCAGATGAAACCCAGTACAAGCTCGCAGCCCTCCCGTGAGTTCAGCCCGCTAGGCTGTGAGGAATTTAAATACACGACAGCTGCCCTCAAAAGCTTGCGAACACCCCTGAGCTGCCGTCCAGGTGGGGGGCGTCAACGACAGGCGCCCAGTAAGCGCTCCTAAGGCAACCGCCGGACCGTCCTGGACCTGGTGAATCCCTTCGGGGTTCGGCAAAGGCGGACGCTGACCGGGCCGAGTGGGACCGGCAGTGCTGGACCACCCTTTCCCAAGCGCAGAGGTGCGGTGCAGAGCGCAGCGCTCGCGGCGGGGACAGCAGAGGTGGGACAGGCGTCACTGGGATCCCGGGTCCTCGCGCGGTCACTTACCTGGCCCCAGCTATCCGCTGAAAACGGGGCGGACGGCCTCTCGGGTCCGAGTCGATATCGCGCGCGGCGCCGCGGGGCAACTTGAAGCCGTGAGCGTGCGTGAGCGTGACGCAGGCGCTCACCCAGCGGCCAGGAGCGTCTGAGGACCCGGGCGGGAAATGCGGCCAGGGAAAGCGCAAGCGTCTCCATGGCAACGAGGGCGGAGGGCGCTTGCGCAAGCCGCCTCCGGAAGTGACGTTAGAAGGGTGCCCGGGACGAAACCATGGCCCAGGAGGCGGCGGGATGGCTGCCGGAGGAAACGCTGTCACTGTGGAAACGGTAATGCTGTCGGGCGACGCGCAGGAGGCGAGGGCCGAGGCCGCGCGGCCCTTCGCGGGCCCTCCGAGCTCGTAGTCTTCAGGCTGTGGAGTCAGGGCGGCCGCCGCCCGAGTCGCCCAAGCACGGCCCAGCTTCCGGCGCGGCAGGGGCGGGGCCTCAGGAGTTGTAGTCCGCCGGGTGGGCGCGGTTCTCGCTTCCTGCCAGTTTGCCTGGCCTGCGCTTTGCCGGGTCTCCGCCGCCTGGGCTACTAGGGACTGTGGCTTTGCCGGTGTGTCCCTTGCTTTCCGCTGAAGCGGGAGAAGACCCGGCAGAGACGCTCTGTCCGCTGCAGTCGCGCGGGTGGAGGAGGCAGAGTTGGGGGTGTGGCCCCGACCAAGTTTGACGCTTCTGCTTCTGTCCTCCTAGGGAGCAAGCTCGGCTGAAGGCCCGCGTCGTAGACAGGGACACCGAGGCGTGGCAGCGAGACCCCGCCTTCTCGGGTCTGCGGAGGGTCGGGGGCGTTGACGTGTCCTTCGTGAAAGGGGACAGTGTCCGCGCTTGTGCCTCCCTGGTGGTGCTCAGCTACCCTGAGCTCGAGGTAACCTGGGAGGACGCCGAGCTCGAGGCGGGCCCCTCGATGGGTTCGGGCCTGGGGTCTCTGGGACAGGGAGCAGTGCAAGCCTAGAACCCGGCTTCTCGTTTTGTAGGATGTCATTAATAGTCTGGGGAGTTGGCCGGGCTCGGTGGCTCACACCTGTAATCCCAGCACTTTGGGAGGCCGAGACGGGCGAATCACCTGAGGTCGGGAGTTCGAGACCAGCCTGACCAACATGGAGAAACCGCGTCTCTACTAAAATACAAAATTAGCCGGGCGTGGTGGCGCACGCCTCTAATCCCAGCTACTCGGGAGGCTGAGGCGGGAGAATCGCTTGAACCCGGGAGGCGAAGGTTGCGGTGACCCGAGATCATGCCATTGCACTCCAGCCTGGGCAGCAAGAGCGAAACTCCGTCTCAAAAAAAAAAAAAAAAAATAGTCTGGGGAGTTTGGGAAGGGGAAAAAACGGCAAAAATTAAAGGAATTCTGTGACTGTTAAGAATCAGTTCCTGAGCTTTATCTCCAAGTCTGATTGTTATCTTGGGTTCCTCATCTCAGTGACCTGGACACCACACCCTCAGTTGCCCAAGGTGGAGATCTGTGTCCTGCTGGGTCCCTCCCTTCCTCTCACGTCCAGTTGCACACTAGCTCCCTTGTTTCCTGCCTCTTAAATGGCGCTGGAATCTATCCCCTTGTCTGTTTCTCCTCTGCTTCTTCCCTGGCTGTGCCACTGTCACTCCCGTGGGTTCCTGAGCAGCATTTGCATGGGTGCCCTGGCTCAAGTGTTCCTCCTCAGTGGTTCATTTTCCATACTGCCAGCAGACCGATTTTCCCAAAAAACAAGTACTCTAAGGGGTCCCCTGGCCATTTTGTAGGCTAGCATTGGGAGTGGGGGCACAGTCTTAGGGTCCTGACTGCTCATGCTCACACCCAGCTCTGCCACTCCCCACTTTGCCCTCTAGGCCTCTGTCTCCTCTTTTCTGACTTAAACATGATAGTGGTATTACTATCCAGCCCACAGAATTGTGATGAGCCATACATGAAATGCATGGAAAGCAATTAACACAGCATTCCCTTCCCCCTCCAACTTTCCCTGGCTGTGAATGAATCACCCTTTTATCTGCATCCTGAGCCTCTTTTTAATGCCCATGCTATCGTAGCACTTCTCACATTGTATTCAAGTTAGTCATTTATGATTCCGTTTTTCCCACTGACTGTAGGTTCTCAAGGGTGGGGCTGTACCATGTTTCTTTTATAACCCCAGCACCAAGCAAAGCACCTGCTACTTGGTCAGTATTCATTGTTCCGGCTATGAAAGCTTAGACTAGGAAGGGATCTTGGAACAGTCTGGTCCACTGGTTCCTGAATGCCCAACCCTGGACCTGCAAAAGCAGAATCACCCGGAAGTGTGTTGAGAAACAGATTCCATAGGCACATCCACAAAGACAGAGAGTGGATCCCTGGGCCTTGAACTTGGGGTAGGATGGATGGGAAGTGACTGCTGATGGGTGTGAGGTTTATTTAGGGGTTAAGGAAAATGTTCTAAAGTTAGATTATAGTAATATTGCACAACTCTGTAAACACCAAAACCATTTCATTGTATGTTTTAAACAAGTGAACTTTATGGTATGTCAATTGTATCTCAGTAAAGCTGTTGGAAAAAAAAAAAAAAGGCCGAGTGCAGTCACTCAGGCCTGTAATCCCAGCACTTTGGGAGACTGAGGCAGGCGGATCACAAGGTCAGGAGATCGAGACCATCCTGGTTAACACGGTGAAACCCCGTCTCTACTAAAAATACAAACAAATTAGCCGGGCGTGGTGGCGGGCGCCTGTAGTCCCAGCCACTCAGGAGGCTGAGGCAGGAGAATAGCATGAACCCGGGAGGCGGAGCTTGCAGTGAGCCGAGATTGCGGCACTGCACTCCGGCCAGAGTGACAGAGGAAGACTCCATCTTAAAAAAAAAAAAAAACAGATTCCAGAGCCCTACCCCACTTACTGGGGAAAACTCTCCCAGAGTATGGCCTGAGAATCTGCTTTTTAAAATAAGCTTTCTTGTGATTCTGAAGCAGAGCTGGGTTGGAGAACCACCGGCCTGTTTTTCCCACCATGAAGAACACTGTCCTTAGCATCCCTGACAAACGATGGTGGAGCCCGTTCTGTGCCAGACTCTGAGCCATGGCTGGTGTGTGCTGCTCCACAGGCCTCCCGGCGGAGCCTGTTCCATGCCAGACGCTGAGTGATGGCTAGTGTGTGCTGCTCCGCGGGCTCTGCAGGGAGCTGACCCCTGCTTGTCTGTGACTCCCATCGATCAGTTCTGCCTTCAGGTAGCAAAGCAGAACAGTTCTTCCCTGCCTTCTGCTTGTCAGCCCTTCCGCTGCTGGAAACAGCTGCATGCTCCTTGACCACATGGTCCCAAGAGGCTGTGATGACGTCCAGCTTCTTCACTGGCTAGTGGCCCTCTGGTCATGCCCTCCGTTCACAGGGTCCATCTTTCCGTCTGGCACTCAGAATCAAACGCAGGAACTCGGATGTGGTCTACCCAAGTTCCTAGACCTTCCACTCACTGCCATTTCCGTCGGTGCAGCTGGAAACACTGGTAGCTTTTGAGGGGCACCAGGTCACTGGCTTATGTTGAGATTGCTGGTCATCCAGACCTGCCCCCCACACTAATCATACAGTGGTTTTTCTTTTCCCAGGTTTTTAACTTGAAAATGTACATACATCCCCCAAAACTGAAAAAGGATGCGTCGGACAGCTGTATTTCTTCTACTTACATGCAGCTGTTGCTGCTCTGGAATATTCTCTTTCGCACGTGCGCATGCTGTTTGTGTGTGTGTACCATACATCCCCGTGATTCTGACAGCTCAGCTCAGAAGACATCAGCAGGCCTGTCCTGAATGACATTCTCCTCCCCAGCCGCAGTGTCATTATTGTATTGATTACAAATCATAGTCACCCCATAACGTCGCCTGAGTTATAGCATTATGGGAGAGATTGAGACATAAGCAGGCCCCGCCTGCTGTGGGAACTCAGGCCACACTTTAATTCCACGTGTCACTGTGCAAAATGACTTTGCTCTGTGGGGATGTCAGTGATCCAGCCAAATTCTGTTATCAGAATGTACCCTTCCCACTTTGGGTCATGGGCAGATTTGATCAGTTTCCCCATTGAGTCGTTGATAAAGATGTTGAGAGAACGAGCCCCAACCCTCGTGCTAATACAGAGCACTCCATTTTCTTTGATGTGCTTAATTATTGATCCAGCCACAAATGAGGAGTGGAAGTTGTGATTTGAAAGCTGTCACCAAGAGATTTGGGGGATTCAGGAACAAAATTGCAGGAAGGTAGACAGGTCTGGAGAATGTGATATAGTGGGAAACGCGTCTCCACATTAAGGCTAGTGTGACTAAGGAAAACAAGGTTAGGAGACTCAGGCCTGCCATGTTGTGCTCTAAACTACAGCCTCTGCCTCCTGGGTTCAAGCAATTCTCCTGCCTTAGCCTCCCGAGTAGCTGGGATTACAGGCATGTGCCACCGCACCCGACTAATTTTGTGTTTTTAGTAGACATGGGGGTCTACTCCAAGTTGGTCAGGTGGGTCTCGAACTCCCAACCTCAGGTGATCCATCTGCCTCGGCCTCCCAAAGTGCTGGGATTACAGGTGTGAGCTACCACTCTTGGCCAACACTGTGTCTTCTTTAAGCCTCCAACAAGCCATGAAGGGGTGGGGCGGGGCGTCCGCTTCAATACACAAAGGAGGAGACACCAGGAAAGCAAGGGGCAGGCAGAGGTGATGCAGCCAGCAACCTTAGCCTTGCTTCTGATGGAGACTAGGTCCCAGGGGGCTCCTAAGGACCAGATCCCAGGGAATCCTCCTACAGACCAGGTCCCAGAGGCTCCTCGTATAGACCAGATCCCAGGGAATCCTCCTACAGACCAGGTCCGGGGTTGGAGGGGCTCCTCCTATGGACCAGGTCTCGGGACGGGATTTCTTATATGGACCAGGTTCCAGGGGGCTCCTCCTATGGACCAGGTCTTGGGACAGGATTTCTCATATGGACCAGGTTCCAGGGGGCTCCTCTGCTCATATGGACCAAGGAACCCTCCTACAGACCATGTCCCAGGGCTCCTACTGTAACACACCAGGTCTGGGAGTTGGGGCTCCTCATATGGACCAGGTCCTGGGGGTGGGAGGGGCTCCTCCAGTTGACCAGGTCCAGGGTGGGGGGTTCTCATATGGACCAGGTCCCAGGAGGCTGCTGCTACAGACCAGGTCACAGGGGGTACTGCCCACCACCAATTTGCAGGGTGCATCGTCTAGTTCTTTATTCCAAACCCATTGTCTCATAGGTGAGGCAGGGAAGGGGAGCCATGAGGGTGAGGTAAGGGAGAGGGAAGGATGAAGAGTGGGGTGGCGGGGGTGCAGCATGGAGGGAGTGGCGGCGGGGCAGGTGGCCGAGGGCTGTGCTGCCCACTGAGCTGTGTGCCTGGTGGCAGGTGGTGTACGAGGAGAGCCGCATGGTCAGCCTCACAGCCCCCTACGTGTCGGGCTTCCTGGCCTTCCGAGAGGTGCCCTTCTTGCTGGAGCTGGTGCAGCAGCTGCGGGAGAAGGAGCCGGGCCTCATGCCCCAGGCAGGTGGCTCATCCCTAGGACAAGAGAAAGATCCCTCCTTCCCCCTGGGGGAGGGAAGGCGGTTGCAGGTCGGCACCACCGCAGTGGCAGGGAGAGATTCGTGAGCTTCCTGGAAGAGAGGAATGAGGGTTTCTAAAAAGCTGGACCCCAGAGACAGTGCCCCCTTCTTGCCTCAGGGATGGCCCTGTCCTGAGGGCCGAGGGCCAGCTCAGCTGACTGCGACTCTCCCCATGGCTCCACAGGTCCTTCTTGTGGATGGAAACGGGGTGCTCCACCACCGAGGTAATCCTGCTCTCGGAGGTCCCGGGAGGGCACTGTGGGGAAGAGATGGGGGAGAGGATGCCTCTGTCACCCCTCACACAAAACGCCGGCCCTCGGCCTCTGCCGCCAGTCCCTCCAGCGGCTCCTTTCTGGGCGCAACAGGGACTCACAGTGTGCTCTGCCCCCCTCCTCCAACCTGCCAGAAAAGGACTGTCTTTGCTTCACCCCTCACCTGTTTCCTGCCCGCCCCTGCCTTCCCTACAGTGCCCTGCACTGGCTCATCTCCAGGTGCCACTATCCAGTTCTGACCTGATCACCAAAAGATGTCCCAGGGCCCGGGCTCAGCGTGGCCTTCCCTGCCAGCCACCCTCCCTGCCAGCCACCCACACTGCATGGCCCATCAGGCCCTTATCCACAGCTAGACAGGTGCACCCAGGCCCCCACTGATGCCGGGAACCTTGGCCTAGGGAGCACGACTGACGGAGATGGGCCCTTTTTTTCTTTTTGAGACAGAGTCTCACTCTGTCACCCAGGCTGGAGTGCAGTGATGTGATCTTGGCTCACTGCAAGCTCCGCCTCCCAGGTTCATGCCGTTCTCCTGCCTCAGCCTCCCGGTAACTGGGACTACAGGCGCCCGCCACCACACCCGGCTAATTTTTTGTGTGTTTTTAGGATAGATGGGGTTTTTCACATGTTAGCCAGGATGGTCTCGATCTCCTGACCTCATGATCCACCTGCCTCGGCCTCCCAAAGTGTTGGGATTACAGGCGTGAGCCACCGTGCCCAGCCAAGGGAGATGGGCTCTTTTACCCCCCACATACAGAGCTGAAGGCGGCACAGCAGCACCCAGAGAGGGCCCAGGAGGGGTGACGTTGGACCTTCCTGGCCAGCAAGTGTGATTGGGCCCGGGCTGCTGCCCTCGCATATGGGTGCAGAGCCAAAGGGTGGTCATGTGCCGACCCACATGCTAGTATCAGTGCTGGCAGGCTACCATCGAGGGAAGAGGAGGCTGGGAGGCACAGGAAATGACCGGAGACCTTGTGCCAGCACTGGCAGGCCACTGTCGAGGGAAGAGGAGGCCGGGAGGTTCAGGAGATGACCGGAGAGCTGGGCTGCAGTATCCCAGCACACCAGTGAGGTGCTGGCACTGGTACTGACCATGTCAGAGGGAAGGAGGCTTCCTCCCTGGCCTCGCACCCAGGAAATCGGGCACAGGGAGCCTTGGCCCAGGTCAGCTTGGGACTTAGGTCTGGTTTCCCCAGCCTTCTGCCCATCCACAGACCTCTGCTCACTTAGGGAAGCTTTTGGTGAGACTCTGGCTTATCCTGAATCCCTGTGCCAGGCCCTAGCCCCACCTCCCCAACCCCACCCTCCTTTCTCCCTGGCAGGTTTTGGGGTGGCCTGCCACCTTGGCGTCCTTACAGACCTGCCTTGCGTTGGGGTGGCCAAGAAACTTCTGCAGGTGGATGGGCTGGAGAACAACGCCCTGCACAAGGAGAAGGTGAGGAGGGGCCTGCTGCAGGCCATGCCGGGCAACTCAGTGGCGGGGCTGCAGTGGCCCTGGGCACGAGGACGCTTCTGGACCAGCCCTTGCCTGCTGACGCTGCCCTCCTCGTCCCTGGCTTGTGCCCTGGAATAAGGAAGACCTGCTTTCCTCTGGGCGCTGCCTTGCCTGTCTCAGCCGAGGGCGCTCTCAGCTCCTCTTCCGCCTCTTGGGGGTACCTGCCTCTCTGGTCCCCCTCGCCTCTGAGCCACCGTGGCACACCACGTAGGGCTGAGTCCCCCAGTTACTGGGGACAGGATGAGCTTCCAGGCTGTCCCGGGCGCACTTGGTGCTTTTCCCACCCCACCTCGCCCCAGCCCCCGTCTCCTCCCCTGTGTGCTCAGGTACACCAGCCTCCAGGCCCCCCTCCCACCAAGGCCTGCCTGGAGCTGCCACCCACACTCTTCCTACCCCACCTTCCCCTGTACCTTCCTCCTCTGGGACCCCATGTTGGCACTGGGAGTGAGACCCTCGCAGTGGAGGGAGCTGGTGACACCCCCAGCTGTTTGACTGGATGGCAGACTCTGAACACAGACTGCATCTCTCATTCCTCCCAGCTCTCAGGTGCCTGCATGGAGCAGTTGCTTAATAAAAATCTGTTGAGTTGATGGGGACCTTAGACCCACTCAATGAGCCAGTCCACTGCCTCCAGATATACCAGCCTGTTGAGCTGAGTCAGATGTACCCAAAGCAGGAGACAAGCCACAGGAAGGAAGCGGGCTCAGCACCGGTCACTGGGCAGCGGTGGCACCTGTGTGGCTGCCAGCCTGGCACAGCGGCCCTGGGCAGATTGCTGCCCTTGTTCTAAGCCGCGTCATCAGGTTTGGACAGGGTCTTTTGGGCAGCACTCTCAGCTCGGGTGAGACCACGTCACCGCCTGCACGCTCAGTGTCATCTCAGGTGGTGCAGCTTTGCCTGGGCCGTGGCTCACCTCCAAAATCAGTCCCCTTCCCTGTCCTGGCCCAGTGACTGGGTTTTTAAAATAAAGAGACTTGGGCCTGTCACGGTGGCTCACGCCTGTAATCCCAGCACTTTGGGAGGCCGAGGTGGGTGGATCACGAGGTCAGGGGATCGAGACCATCCTGGCGAACACGGTGAAACCCCGTCTCTATTAAAAATACAAAAAATTAGTCGGGCGTGGTGTCAGGCACCTGTAGTCCCAGCTACTCGGGAGGCTGAGGCAGGAGAATCGCTTGAACCCAGGGGGCAGAGCTTGCAGTGAGCGAAGATCGCGCCACTGTACTCCAGCCTGGGCAACAGTGCGTGACTCCGTCTCAAAAAATAAAATAAAGAGACTTGCCTTCAGCCCTTCATCAAGAAAAGAGGATTTTTTTCCCCATTTTTTTTCTCCCATTTTCCAGATCCGACTCCTGCAGACTCGAGGAGACTCGTTCCCTCTGTTGGGAGACTCTGGGACTGTCCTGGGAATGGTGAGTGGCCAGGACCCTGAGCCCCTCCAAAGCCCCGGGGTAGGGGATCTTTTGCAGGCAGACACAGGTGCATGCAGACACGTGTGCACTCACACCACATCAACCCCCCGCCTGCCCGTCCGTCCATCCTCCTGCCTCTGACTGAGCCCGGGGTGTGATATATGTATTTATTTCCTCCAGCTGCGCTGAGGGAGCCCATCCTGCCCCAGGGACAAGCAGTAGGAAGGTGCCCTAGGATGGGCAGGCCCTGGCCCCTGAGAGCACTGCCCCCTTCAGCTTCCCTCCTGCCCCCAGGACATTTTGTCAGAGCTCCAGCCGCTGAGGCTGTCCTGACCCTGGTCCCAGTGGCCCGGCCCACAGGACAGCCCTCACCTTCCTTGTCACAGGCCCTGAGGAGCCACGACCACAGCACCAGGCCCCTCTACGTCTCCGTGGGCCACAAGATGAGCCTGGAGGCAGCTGTGCGCCTGACTTGCTGCTGCTGCAGGTTCCGGATCCTCAGAGCCATGCGCCAGGTGGGTGGGCCGGGAGTGGCGGGGAGCAGCAGCAGGCGCCTCTGCTTCCTACCACCTGCTTGTTCAGGGCTCCCCAGCAGCTCAGCTGGGGTCAGAATGCAGTGCATGAGACAGGGGTTCCTGGGCCAAGGACAGGTCAGCAGACACCTTGCTGGAGAGCTTTGGTTGGCCCGCTCTGGGCCCTGCAGTCAGAACAATAGACCGGAGGGTGCAGGGCTCCCCAGAGTTCATCCCCAGGCCCTGTGCCCCATGCACTCAGCCTCCCAGCCTCTCTGAGCCTCCTGCACCCAGATACAGGCCAGCTTGGAGAATCAGTGATGTTAGCTCCGGTGGTGAGGTGTCCTGCCAATTCCCAGCCAGCCCCTCAGGTCCCAGAGGGAGCAGCTGAACTTGAGCCAGGAGGCTTCTGCAGGAAAGCTGTGCAGGCCCCAGAGATACTGGTCTGGAGCCTTGGGTATGCCCACACCAGAACCCGGCACCAGAACTGCTGTTCGGTCCCCCAGGACGGGGGAGAACTCTGCTGAAACGGTCAGCTCAGCTGAGAAAGGACTCAGCCTGCGGACCAAGGGAGAGACAGCTGGCACGAGATGCCCACAGCCAGCCTCGATAGGACCAGGGGACCACAAGACATGGGTGGATGCTGTCCCAGAGAAGCCCACAGAGTGAGGGTTCAAGAAAAGTCAGTCTTAGACGAGACCTGCTAGGGGAAGGGCTGCCCTGGGCAGGAAGGAGTTTGATGTGCTCAAGAAACGGGGTGCCCGGAGGGTGGCTCACACCTGTAACCCCAACACTTTGGGAGACAGAGGTGGGAGGATCACTTGAGCCCAGGAGTTTGAGGGCACCCTAGGCAACATAGTGAGACCCCGTCTCTACAAAAACATGTAAAAACAAATTAACCAAGTGTGGTGGTACACGCCTATGGTCTCGGCTACTCAGGAGGCTGAGGCGGGAGGATCACCTCAGCCCAGGAGGTCGAGGCTGCAGTGTGCCCTGATTGGGCCACTGAGCTCCAGCCTGGGTGACAGAGCAAGACCTTATCTCAAAAAAACTTAAAAAAAAAAAAACAAAAGAAACTCAGCAGGAAGGTGTGGCTGGAGCCAGGGCAGTGAAGTACAGAGTGGGTGGGAGCCCGTGAGCATCTTGGGGTGCTCCAGGGTCTCAGACGTCACCCGCAGGGACTTGGATGGCTGAGTTGGCAGCGGGATGCCCGCAGGTTGGCCTTTTTAGGTGGCCGCTGTGCGTGCTGTGGAGGCTGTGGGGTGGAGGTAGGGACGCGGGTCTGCACCAGCCGCGCTGCTTCCAGCAGCCCAGCTCCGGAGCCTCCCTGGTGTCTGCCACTTCCCCATCTTACCCCCACTGCTTGCCCCGCAGCCTGTGCTGGGGCAGCGGCAGCACCAGTGGAAAACCCCCAGGCCACCACCATGGGGCCGATGCCTTCTGGCTGCTGGCGCGCAGTGTGGCCTCCAGGGGGCAGCAGCAGCCCGCATACCACAATGGCCCTCACCCTGGGAGCCGTGCCTAGTGGTGGCATCTGAGAGCAGGCTCCGCAGCCTTGCAGGGCTTTGCTCAAGGCACAGGTGTGTGGACTCTAAGCCTGTGAGCTGTGTCCCCAGCCAGCCCCCAGGAAAGAGGCCTTTCTTCCTCCATTCCAGCTCAGCCGTGTGGTCTTCCAAGAGAGAACCCAAGAAACCATCTCCCAGGCCTTCAGCCCCAGGAACTTTAGGTCGTGCTGCCGCAGACAGCACAGTTCCTGGAGCTCCTAGGCCTTTTTCCACCTCAGCACGCCCCAGAGTAGGACAGTGGCCTGTCCTTGCAAGGGAGGGGACACCTGGCCTGTGAGTACCTTGAGCATCTAGAAACAGAACAAGGATCTGTGTCTAGCACTGGCGAAGAGCCTGCCAAATCCTGGGCCCACCCTCCAGAGGAAGGAAAGCTGCAACCAGATGGGATATGCAGCTGTTCCGCACCAGGAGCCCGCAGCTTCTCACTGCTGGGCGTGAGCCGACGGTCGAGTCCTGCAGGGCTGGCTCTGTCTCTGGGTCCATTTTCTTCCTGAGGTCACTCACCTCTCAACAGGTTCCCCTCCTGACTCTGTTCCAGAAGGTTCTGGGAGAGCACAGACAGGGTTAGTGTTGGTCTGCTCTCCCCCTGGCTCCTCCCCGAGCCGTCTTGGTGGCCCCATGGTCATAGGCGCTGCTGTGCTCCTGGTTGCCAGGTCCAGGCTCTCCTGCCAGGCCAGGCTGGGCCGCTCCAGGGGAAGGTGAGAGGTGCTGGCCCCGCCTACCGCTGCCCCTCTTCCCTCATGAATAGAAGCAGGAGCAGGCTGGGGGATTAGCCCTTGCTTTCCATGAGTCGTGCAGCCCTGAAGCTAATCTAAGCCCATCTGAGCTGGGATCAGGGGGACTACCCAGGGCCAGACCCCCCATGCCCCCAGGGGTTCCCACTCAGACCTTAGCCCTGTTCAGGTTGCTAGATCCTGCTGGCAACCTTGCTGTGAGACCCTGCTGGGGTCTGCTGTCATCCCACCCTGTGGCCCACCGCCCTCTTTTATCCTGGTGATTCTGGAGGCGGGACAGGGGTTACTGCTGATCTCGTCAGGGAGGGGACAGAGCAGCAGGGCTGGGAGTCCCCAGAGAAGCAAGTGTTAGCAGGGAAGCCTCGGCTTGCACACAGCCTGCAGGGAAGCACAGGCTGGAAACCAGTGAAGGCTGAGCAGCTCCAACTGCCACTGGTGGGGAGGAGACCAGGACCCGCTCGCTCAGCCTGTCCGCTCACCAGCTACTCAGGCCCGTCAGGGACTGCCCAGCTCGGCGTGAGAGCTGCCATTGCAGGACTTTGACCCCAAAGTTCCGGGCATGCCTGTCACACACACGCCAACAGGGCCGCTGCTCCTGAGCCTGAAAAGCTGGCTGTGACCTGTGTGTCCTGAATGGGCTTCTGTGGGGGAGGGAGGCATTGCCACCAGCAGCTCCTGGTGGGAAACTGGTCCACAGGCCAGCTCAGCATCCAGCAGCACGTCTGTCTCCTCCAGGCTGACATCTGCTCCCGAGAGCACATCCGCAAGTCACTGGGACTCCCCAGGCCACCCACACCGAGGTGAGCACCAGAGGAGGCTGGGGCACTAAAGGGGCATTTCACAGACACCTGCATAGGCTGTTTCGGGTGGCTCAGCCTCTCCCTGTTGCAATATTGTGGCTCAGGACAGACAGTGCAGGGCCAGGGCATGCAGGGGCCACAGGAAAGGTCTTCAGAGAGGGAGGAGAGTGGAGTGGGGTGGACTCCTATTCTCGTGGGAACTCTCCAGAAACACCACTGCTTCCACCCAAAGTCCTGGGACTATCCTCAGCCTTCCTCAGTCCACTTAGCCTGTGAGGTACCAGGATGTGGGTACTGCAGAAAAGGTGTGGCCTCGGAGTCAGACATGACCCAGCCCTGCATAGCCAGCTGTGGTGGTTGCACTCCTTAAGCCTCAGCTTCCTCATCATCGAGATCAGCTCTGTAATTCTTGTCCCGCTGGTTCTTGTTAGAGTGACAGTGTGCCTGGCACAGTCACAGCTAACAGTGCAAGGCTTTGTCTTAAAACTATTGCAGATGATTGGATCCTGCTAGCAACCTTGCTGTGAGAGAGGTACTGTGACCCCACTTTACAGATGAGGAAGCTGGGACACTGAGCACTGATAAGGAGTAAAGCCAAATTCAGTCTGGCCACTTCTTCTCCTCTTGGAGTGGGCAGTTTGGATTCCAGGCCCTGCATCTGAGCCTCCAGGCTGAGAAGACACCCCCACTCCCTGGGCAAAGACCGCAAGAGGCCCCAGGCCTGGGATTCGCCATGCCCTCGCCCACGATTAGTTACTGAAGGGCTGCGGTTCCTCTGTGCTCATTTTCCCTCTAAGCCAGGGACTGTTCCCAGGCCTCCCTAGGCTGCTTTGAGAACTGAAGAAGCAGGTGGCAGGGACCCCCAAGATCTCCCAGAGTTGGGGACCGGCCAGCTTGAATGCAAGCTCTGTCTGAGCAGCATTTCCTACCCAGCCCAATGCCCTGGGCTGTAGCAGGCCCTGAGTGTCCAGGCCAGCCGCAGTTTCCAGACCCCATCTGTGGTGTGAGGGAGTGTCAGGTGGGTGCTAGCGTCTGATGCTGTCGCTTTCTCAATGTCATCACCAGGAGCCTGACGCAGAGGCCAGTGGCATGCCCCAGAGGAGACTCTGGAGAGTCCTCAGGTGAGGGCCGGCCCCCACAGGACCACAGCCCAGGCCCCAGGACAGCCCCAAGGCCAGGCTCCCAGGAGCAGGAGGGCAAGGACTGGCAGTAGGGTGGAACTGGGCACCATGAAGACACGAAGGCCGCTGGCCACCTCGTTCTGGCCTCAGGACACTGACCACCCTTGGGGGTGGTCTAGGGACTTAGGGGAACCTCACCTCAGCCGCAGGTAGAGCACCCAGTCCCCAAAGACAGGCTGACCGCACCGCCCCTGGGGGATGCCGCAGCACAGCCCACTGCCAGGTGGGGTAGAGGTGACCACAGCCCCTCTTCGCCCGTTCATCGGCTGCTCAGCTGTGGTCACGGTGCTCAGAGGACAGATCTCTATGGGGGAAAGTGCCAGACCCTGAGAGTGCGCGAGACGCTTTCCTGGAGCCCACAAAGGGGACTCAGCTACAGCCTGCACGAGCCCTGCAGCTTCTGCGTTGCCCGCCCCTTTCAATAGATAGGACTTGCTTGCTCTTTTTTTTTTCTTCTCAGGTTGTTTTAATTTTACTTAATTGTTTGTTTGATTATTTATTTCCGTTGATCTCTTTACCCTAAGGTTTACTCGCAGAATCAGGGTTCATTTTTAAAGCAGGTCCCCAGCCCCAGCCATACTCTACCCTGGCATGGGAGGGGTCCTAGCTGGGGTAGCTGGGCTTTAGCACCTGCCCACTGCCTGCCATGACCCCTGACCCCAGTCCTGGCCATCCTCCAGCCTGCCCTGGGAAGAGGGAGCAGAGAGCCTTGTCTCAGCCTGGAGGGGGCTGAGGGTGGGGGCAGCACACAGGGACAGTCTGGGCTGCGGGGTGGGAGGCCAGACAGGGCGTCACTGGTGCCTGAGGGGTTGGGTGCCAGGTTCTGCGCCCGGCGGGGCTAGGATCAGGGGGTGGCCCCGTTCCCCACAGGCTCTGAGAGTTGATCACTGTCCTCTGTCCCTGCCTGCCTTGCCCCAGAGGCACAGCCTCAAAATTGTCTCCACTGTGGGAAAGCAGCCCTGGGCCCCTGTCTGGCCACTTCCTCTTCTCTTGGTGCGGGCTAGAGGTGCCAGCTGAGGAGTGGGGGCAAAGGGGACGGCCCACCTGCAGCCCAGCCCCAGCCCCTGGGCGCCTCCCGAGCACCCCCCAGCCCTTGACATGCCGGCTGACCTCCAGACCCCAGGCTCCCTGAGGATGCTGGAATCTGCCACAGAGCATGAAGACGTTCCTGGAATCCTTTCCTGCCATTCACCTGAGCTCTACAAGAAGGGGCCGGTGATCATGATTTGACAGCTTGGGACAAGAATCCAGGGAGGGCGGGTCTCTGGCGCCCCTCCATGCCCCTCCAAGACGGTGCTGTCCTGGTGTTCCTGAGGAGCAGTGCGAGCCTGGGCCTGGGACAGGTGCACAGTTGAAAGGACAGGTGTACAGGCAGCAGCACTCAGGGCCTGGAAGTGCCAGCCCCACCCACCTGCTCTCATTCGAAAGCTGCTTTGGAGGGCTGGGCTGCAGGGACGGAGGCTCCGGAAAAGAGGCCCAGGCTGTGGAGCTGCCCTTCCTTGATGGAGCAGACTGTAGTCTAGAAATTTCTATAAGAAGTAGACCCACTCGAAGACAAGTGGGGCTGGGAGGCACAGATGCCGAGGGGCTCTGCGGGCACCTTGGTGGTGTGCCTGAAGTCACGGGGGGCACAGGAGAGCACGGGAACTAGGTGGACTGTTCTGGCTGCCGTCTGTCAGCAATGCTGGCCAGACCAGATGAGCAGTGTGGGGCGAGAGGGAGCCCCAGCACGGCCCCTCCGGCCCTCCATGCCTCAGGGCGTCAGTGGACCCGGACTGGCCTCACCCAGCCCTAGGCACTTGGGCCTGTCGGGGATCTAGCTTTCGTTGACCCCACCAGTGGACCGAGGCTCCCCTCACCATGGCAGAGGGATCTCTGCCCTTCGCACCGAAAGGGGCAGCAGCTAGTGGATGGGGACGGCTCACGGCCCTCCCTTTCCACCTGCCTTGGGAAGGGAGACAGACAGGAAGGTCCTTGGAACTCGGGCCAGTGTGGGGAGAGTGCCCCCAGAGAGTCCTTGAGGTGGGAGGGGGTGGAGTTGACAGCGGGCGAGGCTGGCTTTGAGGTTGTGTGGACCCTGTCTACCTCTAGCTCAAGTTGAGAGGTGTCAGTCGTGGAGCCATGTGGGCCCCAGGGACAGCCACGCGTGGGGTCCAGACCGGTCTAGATGTGCCTGTCTGGTGGGTGCTGAAGGTCCCCTTGGGAGAGTCCAGGGCAGCACCTGATAAGCTGAGAGCCGCAGCCATGTCCACCTGGAACCTGTTTCCTCACCGGGAACGTGAACACCTGCTTCAGAAGCGTTGGGGTTTAAAGGTGGGGATACGTGTGAGGTCTCTTGCCCAGCGGTGGACACTCAGTACATTCCTGATAAATGAGGCATGGGGTGTGGAGTCCAGCACCAGGCTGGGCCCAGGAACAAGGCATCAGTGGTCGGAGGGGAGGACGTCTGCCCACCTAGCATCTTTGGCAAGGATCTGCCTCCCAGCACCCCCGTGGAGTCCTGTCTGGATGGTAGGGAGAGCAGGGCTGTGGACAGCCTCCAGAGGTGTCCCCCTAAAGTCTCTGAATGTCACCGGCACCAGCAGGCCGGGCAGGGTTCTCCCGGGGGTAACACCACCCAAGCACAGCCGTGGTCCCAGGGCACGCCGCCCGGGTTGGGGGACGGAATCCGAGGTCCTACGTTGTTGCCCATGAGTCCAGGGCTTAGGCATTGCTCTGGGGACCCTCATGCTGGCCCCCAGGCCCACTGAGGCATAGGTGAGACCACTGCATGGTCCTTGGAAAAACGGGGCTCCTCAGGCAAAGAGTCGACAGAGCCGATGCTGGCGATGGGGGGCCTTGCCCCAAGTGGAGTCATGGGAGACGGAGTCATGGGGGGCGCGGTGGGGATCCAGGCAGGGGAGCTGCTGACTGCAGGTGGCCCAGCAGTACCCAGGTTTCTGCTCGCTCCCATTCCACTTCCCCGAGGGCACTCGCGGGAAAGGGAAACGTGGCACCCAGCTGGTGCCTCATTCCACCTACCTCCTGAGTCAAAGGGCTCCACCCCCCACAGACACATGCAGAGCCTGGCGTCCAGGATGCCATGTGTGTGTCCCAAGCCAGTAGGACCCTTGGGAGGCTCAGCACCCCGTGCCCCAAACAAATGCTGCTCCCCTCTCCACACTCACTGGCATTCCCTCCTTACTTCTAGAGCTTCCCCTATCCGGAGCTCCAGGACCACAGGTGGCAGGGAATTAAGAGGAATTGGAAGCACAGCATGGAAGCTGGGCAGAACTGGCTGAGATCCCACTGTCTCTTCCAGGCCAGCTTTGAGCAAAGCTCCAACCCTGTCCCACAGGGGACAATACCGGCCCACGTGGTGGGCGACATTCCACCAGGTGAAGTGTGTAGGGGGCTCAGCAGGGAGCCTGGGCACATAGTGAGTCCTTGATGAGGGAAGGCTGCTGGTTTGGAGAGGTGAGGCCCACAAGGCCGTCAGTCTGCCATGCTGTGCCAACCCGTGATGAGAGGATGAAGCCAGGTCAGGGCGGTCTCATCTACCAGGCTCCCACCTGGGCTGGCAACTCCTCACATCATCCCAAGCCATCAGAACTCAGGTCTTCCAAGGGAGGCCTGGCTGCCCCCTTCATCTGGAGCCAGACAGGACCACGCCTCCTGCGCCCTGAGGCTTCACTCCAACAGGGGAGCTTCCCAGGGGGCCGAGGGACTCAGAAGAAATGCCCACAACTGCCTGGCACGTGGTAGGCTTTGCACAAAGAGCCACAGCTTCAACCCAATGACCCACCTGTGTGAGAGTGGGCAGAGATGGCTCTGGGCTCCTCTGGGACTGGAGGTCAGGCTCTGCTTCAAACCGTTGGTTCCTCAAGGACCAGGGGTGCCAGGTGGGCCTCCCCGGCTGAGGGCCTGGCCAGGGGGTGCTCCCATTTTCCCCTCCCCTTGCAAGGAGGAGCAGGCCAGAGCCTGGAGGTAAGTTTGCAGACAATTTTTATGTGAGTCGTTTATGTTTGTTTTGAGATGAAAGTCACCATTTCCACTACAACTCATTGGCTTTTGGTATATTCACAATCATGTGCAACCATCGTTACTGTTTAGTTCCAGAACGGTTTTTTACCCCAAAGGGAAACCCATGCCCATTAGCAGTCACTCTCCATTGCAGCCATGCAGACATGGAATCACCATGTCTCAGGACAGGCCTGCTGTGGGCGCTGTGCGGACGTGGAATCACCGTGTGTCTCTGGACAGGCCTGCTGTGGGCGCTGTGCGGACATGGAATCACTGTGTCTCTGGAGACAGACCTGCTGTGAGCGCTGTGCGGACGTGGAATCACCGTGTGTTTCAGGACAGACCTGCTGTGGGCGCTGTGCGGACGTGGAATCACCGTGTGTCTCTGGACAGGCCTGCTGTGGGCGCCGTGCGGACATGGAATCACCATGTAGTCTTTTCTGTCTGGCTTCCTTCTCTTGGCATAATGTTTTCAAGATGCTCCTGCATCGTGCCAGGTGTCAGAACCTCCTTCTTCTTTATGGCTGAGTCATATTCCATCATATGGATCAGGATAAACATTTTGTTGATCTTGGTGGATATTTGGGTTTTTTTCTATTCAGAGCTGTTGTGAATAATGCTTCAGGGAAGACTGATGTACAAGCTTTTGGTAAACATGTATTCAGCTGCCTTGGGCATATACTTAGGAGTAGAATTTCTGGGTCATGTGGTAACCCTGTGTTTAACTTTCTGAGAAACTGCCAGACTTTTCCATAGCAGCTCCATCAGTTCACATTCCCACCAGGAATGCCCAAGGGTTCCAGGTTCTCCACACCCTTGCCACCACTTGTTATTATCTGCCACTTAGATTCTAGCCATTCCATGGAGTAGAAGCTGGCATTTCGGCTGGGTACAGTGGTTCATGCCTGTAATCCCAGCACTTTGGAAGGCTGTGGCAGGAGGATCACTTAAGCCCAGGAGTTTGAGGTTTGAGACCAGGCTGGGCAACATAGTGAGACCTCATCTCTACAGAAAACTAAAAAATGAACCAGGCATGGTGATGCACTGCTATAATCACAGCTACTCGGGAGGTTGAGGTGGGAGAATCACTGAAGCCCAGGAGGTCGAGGTTGCAGTGAACCGTGATTGCGCCACTGCATTCCAGCCTGGATGACAATGAGACCCTGTCTCCAAAAAAAATAAAATTAAATTAAAATGTGATATTTCATCGTGCGCCTGATTTGCATTTCCTAATGGCTCACGATGATGAGCGCCTTCTCATGTCTTAGTCACCATTTGTATATCCTCATGAGCAAAGCATCCTTTGCCCATTTTTAAAATTGGGTTGTCGTCTTCTTGAGTTGCAGAAGTTCTTTATATGTTCTGAATCCTAGATATTGATCACCTCTGTAGTTTACAAATACTTTCTCCTGTGGATTGTCATTATTTTCTTGATAGTGTCCTTTGATGCATGAAAGTTTTTAAATGTGATGAAGTCCATTATCTATTTTGTTGCTTATGCTTTTGATGTTATATTTAAGAAGCCATTGACTAATTCAAGGCCATGAAGATTTACACCTATATTTCCTTCTAAGACAGGTATAGTTTTAGTGCTTACCTTTACGTCTTTGATCCATTTTGACTTGAATTTGTGTATGGTGTGAAGGAGCAGGTCCCATGTCGTACCTCTGAGTAGCCAGTTGTCCCAGACCATTTTGCTTTGTTGTTGTTGAGACAGGATATTGCTCTGTTGCCAAGGCTGGAGTGCAGGGGTGTGATCACGGCTCACTGCAGCCTCGACCTCGTGGGCTCAAGCAATCCTCCTGGCTCAGCCTCCAAAGTAGCCGGGACTACAAGCATGCACCACCATGCCTGGCTAATTCTGTTTTTTTGAGATGGAGTCTTGCTCTGTCGCCCAGGCTGGAGTGCAGTGGCGCAATCTCGGCTTACTGCAAGCTCCACCTCTCAGGTTCACGCCATTCTCCTGCCTCAGCCTCCTGAGTAGCTGAGACTACAGGTGCCCGCCCCCATGCCCAGTTAATTTTTTGTATTTTTTTTTTTTTTTTTCAGTAGAGACAGGGTTTCACTGTGTTAGCCAGGATGGTCTCAATCTCCTGACCTCGTGATCCACCCACCTCAGCCTCCCAAAGTGGTGAGATTACAGGTGTTAGCCCCCACACCAGGCCTAATTTTTTAAGATTTCTTTTGTGAAGACAGGGTCTCACCATGTTACCCAGGCTGGTCTCCAACTCCTGGGCTCAAGCTTTCTTCCTACCTCGGCCTCCAAAAGTGCTGAGATTACAGGCATAAGCCACCGTGCCCGGCCTATTTTTACTTGCTGCTTTCCAAACTGAATGCCTTTTCTTTCTTTTTCTTACCTAATTGCTCTGGCTGGAACCTCTAGCACTTTGTTGAACACAGTGGTGAGAGCACATATCTTTGTCTTGTTCCTGATCTTAAGGAAAAATTTGCAGTCTTTCACCACTATATATGATGTGAACTGTTAGATTTTCAAGGATGCTCTTTATCCAGCTGAAGACGTTCCCTTCTAGTTCTAATTCGTTAGGTGTTTTTATCCTTAAAGGGTACTGGATTTTGTCAAATGCTTTTCTGGCCTCTGTTGAAAAGATCCTGTATTCTTCTGTTAGTGTGAGGTGTTACATTGATTGATTTTCACATGTTGAGCCAGTTTCCGTTTCTGGAATACATCCAACTCGGTCATGGTGTATAATCCATTGACTCTGCTGCTGAATGTGATTTACTTGTGTTTTGGTGCGGATTTTTACATCTGTATTTATAAGGGATATTGCTCTGGCGTTTTCTTATGTCTTCCTCTGGTTTTGATATCAGGATAATATTAGTCTCATAGATTGGGTTAAGAAGTGTTCCCTCCTCTGTTTTTTTGGAAGAGAGAGATTGGTGTTAATTCTTGTTAGAACCTTTGGTAGAATTTGCCAGTGAGCCTATCTGGTCTCGGGTCTTTGGGAGAGGTTTGATTCTGAGTCAGTCTGTGTATTTGTTATAGATTGTTCGGATTGTCTATTCTTGAGTCAGTTGCTAGCTTGTGTGTTTCTAGGAATTTTTCCATTTCGTCCATGTTATCTAATCTGTTGGCATGCTGTTGTTCTTGATGTGTGTGAGGTCTCTGAGAACATCCCTGCCTTCACTCCTGCTTTTAGTCACTGGCATCTTCTTTTAGCTTGGGCCGTCTGGCTGTGCATGGTTTTGGGGGAATCCTCCTTGACCATGCAGATGCTGAGCAGTGACCTGGCTGGGAAAGGGGACCGGGAGTGCAGGGCACCTGCTGAGGACTCACCTAAGCCCAAGATTCAGAGAGTCAGGGCTCCAACCACATCCACCTGCATGCCTTTCCCAGGCTCTCCCCACACAGACAGCCAGCGCCTCCTCCTCCCCAAAGACTGGGCAGTTCCTGACTAGCACCCCACCAAGTCCTCAGTAAGGCCTGTCTTTGGGGGAGCAGGGTCTCAGGAGGATAGCGGAGGTGGTGTGGAACTCATGGCTGGTGGTTCCGGGCCTCTCAGGAAGCTTTGCCACTGGCTTGGGGTTAAGTGGGTGTGGAGCTCTGAACCCTAAAGGGGTGAGAGTTGAAATGGAAGTGGCATCTGTAGTCCATTTGGGGTGCAGGTGCGTGCCAGGGGTCCTCAGCCCCGGCTGATGGCCACATGAACCACGTGAGGAGAGGCAGGGCATGTCAGCAGCAACCCTAAGTGTGTGCTCATTTCTGTGGGCCCTGACTCGGTGACACTGCGGCTCTCCAGAGGGACGCTTTGAAAACAAAACAGGAAAGAACATATGGTCCCGCGTCTTTTGCCTGAGTCACTGTATTCCTTAAAAGATGAAGGACCCTGGTCCTTGGCTTTTCCTGCACATGAGAAAATGTTGGCCGAGGTTAGCGATTATGCGTCTGTAATCTGTAACCAGAAGTGCTGTTACGCCCAAGCCTTGGTGTGATTCTGCTGTCATGTAACTTCAGAACCAGCTGGATGGATTTGACTGTGCAGGTCCTGAGCCCCGGCCCCCACATCCAAGCAGTGGGCTGGGACACTGAGCCGGGCAGTCAGACAGGACCTCTCTAAGGCTGCTCCCGGGCTGGGGCCTGGGTCTAGGATTCTCAGTAAGACATTTGAATAAAACTAACTTGAATTCTTGAAAAGCTTGATTCTTTTTCCTTCAGTCAAAAGTAGCTTGCTGAGACGCCAGCCCACCTTGGGGATGTACAGTGGCAGCCCTGAGCTGGCCCAGCCCCTTTCCCCAAGGCTGCTCTGGGGGAGGGGGGCAGGTTTGGGGGAGTAGAGTGCAGGGGACTGAAGCAGGGGAAACAGGGTGTGCGGGTCAAGGGGGGCTAGAATTGGGGGAGCAGGTTCACGGGCCAGGGGCTGGGCAGGGGTGGACCTGGGCACCTGGTACGTGGGGGAACCCCAACTTCCCGTCCCTGCGTCACACGCCCTTCCCCTGCAGGGTGGGGGTCTGCAGGGTTGGCATGTGCCCCCCTGCCCGGTCCCCACCCTACTCCCTGGCAGCAGGCAGAGGGGCGTGCTGGGGGCTCTAAGTGCAGTGGCGTCTCCACTCCTACCCACAGAACTTTAAAAATAGGGCCGTGGTAAAGTCCGTCTCTACAGACCACAGCCTTCCCAGAGCTAAGAATATTCTTGAACCACTTAATAATTCAAGTCGGATCCAAATAGATTTTCCTGTTCACTTGTGGGCCTCTGTGTCCCTTTCCCAGGCCCCCACCCTGCCTGGAGGCTGGGAGGGAGACACTCCAAGAATCGGATGGGCCTGGCCTTTGGAGCCTCTGAGACCCCAGCCGGTCCTGCGTCCCCTCTCCTATGGCACTCAGGATCAGAAGACACACCAGGACTGGAGTGGTCCTTTAGGATCTGGCCAAGGTCAGGCCGCAGGGAGGGGCCCCTCTGGTGGTCCTAGCTGTCCCAAGCCCCACCCCTACCCCTACTCTGGCCACAGACATTGGACTGTTTGAATCTGGATCTCAGCTGGGTCTCGGCCCCTTGCACAGCATCTGACCTGAGCCACGCACCTCTCATGGGGACCTTGTCCTCCAGGGCCAAGGGCAGCATGGGCTCCAGGAGAGCCAGCCTTGCCCCTCACACCCCGGTGGCTGGCACACGCCCACCCCAGGGCCTGTGTCCTGCCTCCTCTGCAGAAGAGCCCCTGAAGGGCCTGGCCTGGGGCTCCTTGTCCTGGTGGAAGTGGCTGTGCACAGGCAAGCAGGGCCCTGGGTTCCAGACCAAGGCCTCTGTACTTGTGTGCTGTGTGTGCTTGGGTAAGCCACTTCACCTCTCTGAGCCTCTTTCCTTATCGGTGGGATGGATTGTGACCAATGCTTTTAGAATAAGCCATGGTGTTTGGGGCAGGAAGGTGTATCCGACAGGTGCCCTGAGGCCTGAGTCACCCTCTCCAGGGACAGTGCCCAAGCTGCAGACACCCCTCATCCATCCCTGTCTCCCCCAGGCTCTGGTCTTTCAAACAGGAACTCTGGGTGGAGGGGTGCTACCTGGGAATGCTTGGGGAGCCCACACTTGCTAGTGGGGGAGGTGCTCACCAGCCTGGCCCCCAACCCCGGCGGCAGCCCAGCCTTAGCTGTCCCCGCTGAACTTCCCTGGCCAGGCCCCGAGTGGAGTTTTACCAAATTATTAATTAAGGGCAAAGCCATGCGGCAGCGCTGACATCCAAATGAATAGCACGCGGTGTAATTAGGCGAGGTGTCATGGAGATGATGGAGCGCCGCCTGCTAGCCCCGATTCGCCTCCCCGGCAAGCAGGAGCAACTTCTCCGTGTCCTACCACCATGGGCAGCTGGTGTTGGGCCAGTTGCGGGCGCGGCTAAAGCGGCCAGCTGACAGCTATTGCGGGCGCCACAGGCCCTGTAGACAGGGCTGGGCCCCTCCCCCAGGGACAGGCACCCCTTCCCCTCCGATTGCCATGGGCAGAACCCAAAAGGGAGTAAAGTGCAGAAAGAGGCAGGCAAGGTGGGAGGCAGGCTAAGGCAGGAGGGAGGAGGAGCAGGACAGATCCGCAGATAGACCCATAGCAGCCCAGAGAGGGGTATGAAGGGAGCACAGGAGAGCCGAGAGGGCCAGGGGAGGAGGTGCAGAATCCAGGAAGACAGGACAGGCCTTGGGGCCCTACCCTGGAGTTGTGTGGGCCTGACAGAGAGCTGGGAGCGGGGAGCAGCTTGAGAATTTTTGGTTTTGTTTTTTAGTTACTTACATTCATGTATTTTTTGTTGGAGTCTTGCTCTGTCACTGAGGCTGGAGTGCAGTGGCGCAATCTTGGCTCACTGCAACGTCTGCCTCCTGGGTTCGAGTGATTCTCCTCCCTCAACCTCCTGAATAGCTTGGATTACAGGCGCGCCACCACACCCAGCTAATTTTTGTATTTTTAGTAGAGACAGGGTTTCACCGTGTTGGCCAGGCTGTTCTCAATCTCCTGACCTCAATGATCCACCCGCCTCAGCCTCCCAAAGTGTGGGGATTACAGACATGAACCACCGCTCCCAGCCTACATTTCATGTATGCTTTTAATCAACATCGTAAATTGACAGTTTGAATAATCGAACAGTGCAAAGCTTCTGATGAAAAACCAGCACCCCTTTCCTGATTCCCCCTTCTCAGAGGCAAACTTTTCTGTGATTGTAGCTGATTCTTTTTGGTGTTTACTTCTGAATAGCCATGCTCATGTTGCTGCTGCTGCTGTTTTTTTTCTCCTTTTCAGATTGAGAAATTTACCCATGTCCTTCCCACGATGGCGGCTGAAGGCTTGTTCTCTCACACATGCCCCCCCAACACTCTCCCACCAGCTTCTCCTTTTGATTGAATCAGAATTCAATGTACGCACTATTATTTCTCAGCATACACTCTTCCCAGCTGAGTAATGTATTGTAATTACATTTCCTTTCTTGTACAACCTCTTATTTTTCCTGGACTTAATAACTGCCTCATTTAGGGGATTGGGTTGATATTCTGTGTACCCATTACTTATTTATCCCAAACCCTGCCATGGAAGTATAAATCTCCTTTTGGTTCATTAAAGACGTCCAGCCCATCTGGGCACAGTGGCTCACGCCTGTAATCCCAACACTTTGGGAGGCCGAGGTGGGAGAATTGCTTGAGCCCAGTAGTTCAAGACCAACTTGACAACATAGTGAAACCCCATCTCCATCAGTATTTACTTTTAAATAAAAGATTTTTAAAATTAAAAACATCCAGGCCAGGCTGCGCTGGGCTTGCCTCACTGTAGGGGCTGCGCTGGGCCTGCTTCACTGTAGGGGCTGCCTCACTGTAGGGGGCTGCACCAGGCCTGCCTCACTGTGTGGGACTGCGCTGCTGCTGTCCTTGGTGCTGAAGTCAAGGCTGGGGCCGGAGCCTCTCCTCCAGCCTCACTCCTCTTCAGCTTCCACCAGGCTTCCCCTCCATTCCCGCCCAAGACCACCTGGGGAGCAGACCCCAGGCCCTCCTCAAGATTGCTGATCCCAGCCCTCGTCCCAGCCTAGGCCGTCTCTCCCAGGCCTTGCCTCTCTGTACCACGTGGTCTTCCTCCCCAGGGGGCTCCTCCATGTAGCCCTGGCAGACAGCTTGAATCCTGGAGTTGCAGCAGGTGGATGTCTGAGTAGTGATCCCTTGTGTATAATCAGAACTCTCCAGGTTACATGTGACAAAAACCAACTTAAGCAAAGCTGGGACCTCGTTAGTTCAGGAGGCAGCACTGCCCTGCACGGCCTGGCCCTGGCTCCCTTCCTCTCTGGGAGGCTGCTCCCTCATCAGCCCAACCTTGCTTCCTCACCCACATAACAATCCTCGGCAGAGTGAGCCCTGCTGTCCCAGCAGCCTCAGCAGCCCCAGCGAAGGCCCAAGACTGACACTTGTTGGCTGGCCAGGCTTGAGTCACATGCCTTCCCCTGAACCCCTCACTATGGCCTGGAGCCGGGGGGCCAAGTGCCCAGTGCAGAGCTAGAGCGTGAACCAGCCTCAGCGCACCTTGTGGAGGGGGACTTCTCAGTAGAACGGCACTCTTGCCAGGAGAAGGAACACCTGGTTGAGAACACCGAGGTCAGGGGACCCTCTCAAGAAGGGTCAGTGGCTTCAGGGTCTCTCATGAAGCTTCATCTGCAAGGCCCAAGGAGAGCAACAGCATCCCATCTTGTCTCCAGGTAATTCTATTCCAGTGCCAGCAGGGAACAACGTGATTAAGGCTCCATTATTAACTTGCCAATCTTGTTTCTGGGGCACAGACGCTAACGGCTTAGGGGACCCAGTTGGCATATAACGAGGTCTCCATGACAAATTACTTGGTTATCAAGTAACTATCTGGGGAAATGTCAAGCAGGATCCATCATGCTGGCAGGAAGAGAGAGCCAATTAACCCAGAGCAGCTCGTCCAACCCACCGTCGCTGCGTCCAGCAGGGCCAGGAATGAGAGAAAGGACGTGTGGAGTCCGGAGCGGGGCGGCCCCTCCACCCCACAGGGACAGTGTGACGCTGGCTGCGGCTGCACTGGCGGAGGCTTCTGCGGTCATGCCTCTCAGGCTCGGCGCACCACTCTTGCCTGTACCTGCCTGTGTCCGTTCATTCATTCCAGTCACCTGCATGTCAGACATGGACCGGGCACAGGTGGGAGAGGTGACTGCGGGCTGGGGTTAGGGAGGGACACACGTGCAGACTGCAGACAGGTGACCCTGTCTCATGTGGTCTCTGCAGTGAGCAAGGTGGGTAACAGCACCCTCAGGACAGGGAGGAGAGTTCATTCTAAAGGTGGGGGTGGGGTGCAGCGTCGCAGAGCTGGGAGGAGGAGAGAAGAGTTCATTCTAAAGATGGTGGGGGGACAGAGAGAGCATCACAGCTGGGAGGAGAGAAGAGTTCATTCTAAGGTGGGGGACAGAGCATCACAGAGCTGGGAGAAGAGTTCATTCTAAGGGAGGGGGACAGAGACACAGAGAGACTCTGTGACAGCATCACAGAGCTGGGAGGAGGAGAGAAGAGTTCATTCTAAGTGGGGGTGAGGGGGTGGGGGCAGGACAGAGAGTGCATCACCGAGCTGGGAGGTGGAGGAGGAGGAACCAGGTCCCCTAGACGAGGGGCAGGGTGGATGGCCACCAGGCAGAGGGTGCCCAGGCACAGCAGGGGACGGGGCTGCTCCAGGCTTGGGGCAAGGGACCATTGACCATGCACTGTCGGGACCTGAGCAGAATCCGGCTCTGCCATCGCTGCACTGGGAGATCTTGAAACAGTTTAGTAAAACCTTGCTGAACCTCTGTTTTCTTATCTATAAAATGGAGATAATAATCCCCAGTTCTTGGAGTGTTGTGAGAATTAACAGTGTGGCCCCCATTTGGTGCTGGCTGAACCCGGCTCCTCCTCCTCCTCCCTACAAGGGAGGCCTTGGATCCACCTCACTGGTGAAGGCTCACAGGGTGCACATGCCAGCGCAGAGGCGCAGGGAGGAGGGAGGCATCCTGGAGGAGGTGGCTTGGGCTGATGGCTGGCACATGGACGGGCCAGAGGCTGAGGGGCAGGATTCGGGGACTTTGGTCACTTATCAAGGTCAAAGCCCAGGACATTTTGCGTTTTGCTTTGTTTTCAGCAAAGGCCCTTGGGTCACCTGGGATGTGTCCCACCCTGGTGAGAACCAGTGACCAAGCCCTGGCCCTACCCTGTCCCCTGGCCTTTGCCTGTGCCCCCACCCTGCCCCTCTGGTAGCCCCCTCCCCTTGCCTACTTGGGGGTGATTGGCAGCTGCCTCTTCCCAGCCCCCCAGGCCATGGCACGGATCCTCAAGCCTATTCATGATGCGGACATATGGCACCTCCATGGGGGGCTTGGAGGAAACTGCCAATTGCGAGAGTGCAGCGTGTCCCCATTCCAGCCCTGCCTGAGCAAAACAAACGCAAGCCGCGAGGGGAGCAGAGGCGGCCCGGGGGCGTGTGCATGTGTGAGGGTGTGCCTGTGTGTCTGCAGCTCACACCGCGGGGGTGCCGGGAGGAGGGGAGGCTGCCCGCTCCTTGGGAGTCTGTGACTTTCAGACGCTTCTGGGGGCTCGGCTACTGGGGTCCTAAGGAGGCGAGCTGCCCCCCTCACTCCGCCCCGCAGGCTGTACCTCTCCTATCTTGAGGCCTCTTTCGCCTCCCCACACCTCTTACCCGGGACTCTGGGCTGGAGGCTGTGAACAGCCCTGGGAGCAGATCCTGGCGATGCTCTCATTCTTTCTGGAATCAGGACGTTCCACCCAGCGTCAAGCCCAAGTCCCCAGGGCTCCAGGCTTAGCCAGAGTCTTCTGTTTTATTGGAGGTGGTGCCACCCCCATATCACTGGGGGCACTGCAGCCACCAGTGCATGGCCCCCTAGGCCCCTGCCCCATGCTGGGCTCGCCCTCCTATGCCCAGCTGGGGACCCACGCATGAAAAGCCCTGCTGCTGCAGCAGGGGAGGGCGTGGGGAGAGTCCGGCCAAAGGTCAGGCTCTGGGGGCCTCAGCACCCTCCTCTTCCAACCCAGGGCTGGAGGCTGCTGCCATAGAAACCAGGCCTATCCGCCCACTGGCCATGTGCATCCAGGGGCTGTGGCCACCACCTCCTAGCACCCAGCTCTGCCCCCCCACCCCCATTCGTGGGAGTGAGAAGTCAGGAGAGAGAGGAAGGGCGCTGAACAGAACCTGGAGGGTGGGTCTGGGGTACCAGAGCCTGAGGTGCTCAGGCAGGCTAAGGGTAAGGGGCCTGCTCCCTGAGCCCCAGCTAAGGGTCTAACTCTCTGTGCTGCTGGGAAGCTCCAGACCCTCCGCCACCAACCTTGGCATGCACTTCGGGCAGTGGCAGGCCCTGTGGGGTGGTGCCCACCAGCCTCCTCCTTGTGGCTGAGGCCTGGGAGCAGAATCTGCATGCTTTGGGCCTTCCCCAGGGAGTCAGGGAGGTGAGGGTGCAGCTGGTGGGGAGGGGCTGCAAGGGCGGCTCTGACTCCAGCTCTGCCGACACCCTGTCCCCAGCACTGGCAAGCACCTGGGTGTCCTAATCTTTCTATAGCCTGGCCTTGGATGAGGGGCCTCTGCCCCAGCTGGGTGGGCATTTCAGGGCCCAGGCCCCCACCTTGGCTGGCAGCGTGCACACCCGCCACAAGCACTGGGCCGACCAAGTTGCAGGCACCGCTGTGCATCCAAGCATCTGCTGCTGCCGTCTCGGGGCAGATGGGCTGCCAGTGAGCTAAGTGTGTGCGGGGGAAGGGGTGCCATAGGAACCCCTCCCCGCCGGGAGCGCGGGGGCGGGACAGGCAGGCACCCGCCGCTGGTGGGGGAGCCGGGAGCCATCAGAGGGAGGGGGGCTGGGATCACATGGGCTCCAGGGTTGGGGAGAGGCCGGTGCAGCGGGTTCCTGGACCAGAGGCTCAGGGGACCTGGGCTCAGCCTCGGAGGATGCAGAGCCTTAGAGGTCCTGATCAGAGCTGGGAGACCTGTCACCCCTGGCCAGGTGGCCGTGGGCAAGTCCCTTCCTTCTCCAGGCCTTGGGCCCCAGGAGTGTGTGTGGATGGTCTGGAGGGTGCCTTCCCGCTCCGGAGCCCTGTGCCTTGGCAGGATGAAGGCATCCTCCACGCACAGATGCCTGCCATCTGCAGGGGCCTCCTTTCAGGGGACGCCAGCACACCCTGCCAGACTGATCCGGGGCACGTGGGCTACACCTCCGCCCCTTGCTCCAAGACTGTGGCTCCCGGAAAGGCTGGGGCCATGCTGTGTGTTAAGTGAGGCCACTTCGAAGCCTGCCAGCTTTCCCCAGGCCCTGCCTGGCCACAGCAGGAGCCCCATGGTGAGGGGACCTGCCAGACTGGGCAGGATGCTGGTCGGGGTAGAAGATCCTGCCCTGCCCCTGCTGCCCCCAAAGCCCATCACACTATCCAAGACCCCTCAGGAGTACTGGGACCCGAGGAAGGAGGGAGTATGGGAGAGCTGGCAAGGAAACAGCCCAAGGCCAGCAACAGCTCTGGAAGCCGATTTGTTGGGGCATCAGGAGGGCCTGGAGCAGAGAGGAGGACCCCCCGGACAAACCCTCCAGCATCTCTGTGCCGGGGGGAGGGGCTTTTCTTTCTTGATGGCAGCAAACAGGGCATGGTTGTCTGTGCTCGGTCCCTGTCCTATGCCAGAGGCTGCTCTGAGCACTCAGCTCTTCTGTAATTGGCACAAGAATTCTAAGAGCCACCCTTATGTCCACTAGACAGAAGAGGAGACTGAGGCTGAGCAAGCTGGGGTGGCTGGCCCCGGCCAGGGGCTGATGAATGGCTGAGCTGGAATTTGAGCCCAAGGTCTGCTCGACCCCTTGGGCTCCCTGACCAGAGCACCCCACTGGAAGGGCACGTGTCCTCCAGGAGAGGCTGCCTGGTGCCTCCAGAAGTGCAGGGAAGCGGGGCAGGTGGCCTATCTGTACCCCTTCCCCCTCCAAGCCTAAGGGGGCCCCCATCCCCACCATGGCTCTCTCGGATTTGACAGATGCCTCCGCCTGGCTGTGACTCAGCCTCTCAGTTTGTTGGTGGTTGCCTTTTTTTTTTTTTTTTTCTTTTTCTTTTCCAAAGTATGACATCGCCACTGAGCCTTGGCAGAGTGGCTCCCGGACACTGGCAGGTCCCTCTCAGGCCTTGCTCAGGAGTGCCCATGGGTAGCTTGCAGGGGCCAAGGTGGCTGATGACCAAGATGCCATGACAGGCACCCCAAAAGGGCCTCACCCTTGGACTGTGGCCCTGGGCAGACAGATTCTGTCACCTTCAAAGTAGGCACAGCCCATCCCTTAGTTGCACCTGACTGGGGCACAGTGCCCGGGCCACCTGTCCAAAGTCACCCTCCCCAGCTGCCTCACAACCCAAGGACACGGCAGGTACTTGACGTTGCAGATTGGGCCGGAAACCCTCCTGGGGGAGGAAAACCCTCCTGGGGGGCCAGAAACCCTCCTGCGGGGAGCGGCCCAGAGCCCTGCTTTTCAAGGGCGGCCTAAGAAACAGAGAATTTGTCTTGGAGAAGACTTGCATGCCAGGAGTGCTGCCCATTGCCAAGGCCAGTGGGCTGAGTTCCATGGAGAGAGAAGGGCTTTCCCTCCATGAAGGAAGCTTTCTTGGCATTTGGAACTATTGGTAGAGCCCACAGTTTTTTTGGTTTGTTTGTTTTGTTTTGTTTTGTTTTTTCTTGAGATGGGGTCTCACTCTGTCACCCGGGCTGGAGTGCAGTGGTGCGATCTCGCCTCGTGGCAGCCTCAACCTCCTGGGCTCAAGCAACCCTCCTGCCTCAGCCTCCCAAGTATCTGGAACCATAGGCACATGCCACCAAGCCCAGCTAATTTTTTTAAAAAAGTAGGGACGGGGTCTCACTATGTTGCCTAGGCTGGTCTTGACCTCCTAGGCTCAAGCAATCCTCCTGCCTCAGCCTCCCAAGTAGCTGTGACTACAGGTGTGTGCCACCACGCCCAATTAGTGTGTGTGTGTGTATACACACACACATATATAGTAGAGACAGCGTCTTGAGATGTTGCTTAGGCTGGTCTCGAACTCCTGGCTTCAAACGTTCCTCCCACCTTGGCCTCCCAAAGTGTTGGGATTACAGGCATGAACCACCGCACCTGGCCTTAGCCCGTGTTTTGTGAGGTGGGGAGTTCCCTGTCCCCAGAAGGATTTCAGCAGGGACAGTATTCCTCATGGGACTGAGCCCCTGTGGTGGAATCAGAGAAAATAGTCACAGCTGGCGTTAGTCATTTCAGGTTCAAGTCCAGGTTTGTCTTTGTGAACTCTGGAGCAAGGTATTAAACCTCTCTCCTCATCCCTGAAATGGGATTTGGGTCTCCCTCAAAGGCAGTTTTGAGGTCTCCCTCAAAGGCAGTTGGGTCTCCCTCAAAGGCAAGACTGTAGGAACATCAGAGTGTGTGCAGACATTTTCATGCCGTCTGACCCATGGCCCCGTGCACCTTGACAGGTCTCCGTGCCTGGGAGCCTCGTCGGAAGAAATGGCTTAAACTCCACAGGAGGAGATTTGGGGAGGAGAAAGAAGAGTTTGGGGCTATGGGGAGTCAGAAGATGAGGGGATGGTGGGGCTTACTCTCCTTTCAGTGACCCAAGAAAGAGGCTGGCTTGGGTGGGAGGAATGGGGGAGCTTCTCTTGCCTCTGGGACTCAGGAGAATGCAGGACTCTGAGGCTCGGAGGGGGTCTGGAAGCTGTTGGGGGATGGAGTGGGGCACTCATGGCATCTAGAACTAGGACATCCCAGGCAATGGTGAGGAGGCCAGGGGTGGTGGGAAATGGTGAGGAGGCCAGGGTGGTGGGAAACACCACCTGGCAGTAGCAAGCAGGCCCGGGCGTAAGAGGACAGACAATCCCACGTCCAGGACGACAGTCCCAAGGCAGTTGGCTCCTCCTGCCCCAGCAGTCCCAGCTAACACCCATGTCCTTCCCTCTTCTCCTCCTCCCTCCCCCTCTGCCTGTCCTGTGCCCATTTCTCATGCCCATGGTAGGGCCCCGAATGGTGGTCCCCAAAAGAGGTGTCCACCCAGAACCTCAAAATGTGACCTTTTTTGGAATTAGTCTTTGCAGATGGAATAAAGTTAAAGATTTCAAGATAAAATAACCCTGCATGAAGGGTTGACCCCAAATCCAACGACAGGTGTCCTTGAAAGAGAAAGGCAGAGGGAGATTTGAGGCCCACAGGGGAAGGTAGAGGTGGGAGAGATGTATCCACAAGCCAAGGAGTGCCGAGGTCCCCAGCACCCATGGAAGCTGGGAAAGCAGCCTGGGACAGGGTCCCCCCAGAGCCTCCAGAAGTGTTTTGGAAGTCTGGTCTCCAAACCTGTTAGAGAATAAATGTCGGCTGATTTCAAGGTGATGGTCATTTGTTATGGCAGCCCCAGGAAAGGGACGCAGCCTTCCTCCCCGTCTCTCCAGCCCAGCGGACTGCTGGGCATTGGGGATGGGAAAGTCTTTCGAGGGCTCAGGGAGTGCTGGGGTGGCCACCACCTTCGGAGCACCGTCCTGTGCTTGGGCCTGCCTCCCTTGCAGCCTGAGCCCAGGCACAGGAGCCAGCCCCACTCACCCCTGCCAGCCTCGGCCTCAGAGGTACGCAATGCCAGGAAGCTGATGCCTCCAGAACCCCTTGACCAGTGGGGATGGCAGTGGGGCCCTGGCTTTCAGAATAGCAGGTGTGGGCTGCTGGGTCCATGCCCGGTGGGGGAGACTGCACGGTCGGGCCATTGTTCTTGGCTGTGTGGCCGCCGAGGCTCTCTGGAAGGTTCTATGAGCCTCCTAATATCCTGTACTGGGTTCCATTAAGCTGGCCAGAGTGGGTTAATGCCGGTTCCAGGTGGTGTATGGGATGGGGAACTGCTCTCAGTTCTGCCTCTGGGACAGGTGGGGGTTGGGGGCGTCACACGCCAGAAATCTGGGGTGAAGGCCTGAAAACCCTTCCCCTCCTGCTGGAGGAGAGCCGACCTCCCCACAGGGTCTCGTGGGAGTGCAGGTGGCCAGCAGGCCCGTGGGAGATCAGGAGGGAGACGTGCTCACAGCCGGCACTGGAGGCCCCGGGCTTGGGACACACCTGGGCTTGGGTCACATCTGGGCTCCGAACACACCTGGGCTCAGGACACACCTGGACTCGGGACACACCTGGGCTCGGGACACACCTGGGCTTGGGTCACACCTGGGCTCGCTCGGGACACACCTGGGTTTGGGACACACCTGGGCTGGGGTCACACCAGCCCCCCATTCCCCAGACTGAAGAGGCCTGGGCTTTCCCTGGGTCTGCCTCTTGCTCTCCTCCCCTCACGCTGCTCCGGTCCCCGGCGGCCTCCTCAGGGCCCAAGTCCTCCCTCCCCCTGTCCTCCTTCTCTCCACTACCCCCTTCTTAGAAATGAAGTCATCTAGAAAAATAATCAAAAAATAGAAAGGAAAAAAACACCTTAGAAAATGGGATTTTTTTTCCCCTTCAAACATTTGGTGAGACACCTCCCACACGGATGAGTGGCCACGGGGCCTGTTTTGGTGTGAGAGAGACTTGGGCCTGCACCCCTGGAGTTGTGAGAGGCAGGGGGGCCTCCCAATCCCACAGTGGGGGTCTACACTAGGCCTCCCCTCTGCAGCCTGGCCAAAGTTGGCCCCAGAAGCCTGAGGTCCCCGCCAATGCCCTGAGCAGGGAGGCCGCTGAGTCCTCGAGGCCGGGGTGCAGGGCAGGGTGGGAAGGCTGGCGGGGACCAGGCGAGGGGCTGCCTTAGCACCTAAGTGAGGCCCTGCCTCCGGTCTCTCCCCTCTTCCCACCCGGCCCACGCCGCTCCAGGGTTCTGGTTTGTTTATTTATAATTCATCCTCTGCCTGCTTCCAAGAAGGCTCCCGGCACTTACTGGAAAGCTGCTTCCTGAAGCTCCGTTGTGCTCCTGGCAGGCTCGGGCTCAAAGCCCATCAACGCTTCCCCATCGCTCGCAAAGGCAGACGACTTAGCCTGGCTTCCAGGGCCCTTCAGATCTGGCCCCCAAATGCAGTCTTTCCACCACTGCCTGATGTATCTCCTGGCCCCAGAGGGACCCTCCCTTACAATGCAGATTGCTCGAGGGACCCTGGGACCCAGGATGCTTCCTCCTACCTTGGGATCAGACCCTCCCTCACCCCATGACGCCTTCTCTGGTCTCGACAGGGGGTACCTCTCTTCTGCCCATTGGCTGTCTGCTCTGTCACAGTTACCTGGTACAGGCTGCTCCTTCCTGCCCTCAGCCGACCTCGCCTGGCCTTTGGAGGCAGCGCTTAAACCAAGTCAAACTATTGTTAAGGCTGACGGTGACAATGCCAGGGAAGGTGGAGGCTCCCCTCTGCATCCAGAGTGGCATTGAGGACAGAGATGCCTGCAGGTGGTCCCCACGCTTGATAGGCAGGAAGTTTTGGTCAGAAGTCAGGCTGAGAGGAGCCACCCTGGTGGCTTAGTCTGGACGCCTGGCTGGGGGTTCCATGAGTGTGTCCTTGGGGGCTGGGTGGCGATGTGTGACTCCATGGGCTGGAAGGGCGGGGACACAGTGTGGTGAGAACCAGCATGCAGGCTGCAGGTGGCAGCTCCGCAGTAAGGGTTCCGGGCTCAGGGAGCTGCCCCCTGAGCAGGAAAGCCCACACCAGAACTGGTCAGGCAACCCAGGGATCTGTGAGGGATAAGAGATGGTAGTTGTGTGAAGCCTCTAGGTGTTGGGGTGATGTGTTACACAGCCAAAGCTAACTGATACAGCCAGGAACTGCCAATGGCACAGCCGGAAGTCCCACCCACCCTTGAGAGATCAGCCCCTGCCTTGGGCAGGAAGCCCAGGAGACTGTGGGAAGACCTCTGGCCTGCTGGAGGCCTCGGTTGCTGCTGCCAAGAGGAGGGGCAGGGAGGGAGCAGGGAAGGGGACACCCTGACCACTGGAGTCCTAAGGAGTGAGTTGGGGGGTAGCCAGATTAGGGGTTAGCAGCTCGAGGGGCACACCTGGGGAGCTGTTCCCAGGTGGATATTGGAGGCCAGCCAGCAGGCTCCCTTGAACCAAGCCCTCATGCCACCTTCCCAGCCCATCTGGGACCTCACCATGTTTTGCTTCTGGGAGGAGGGTCACCCTCGATCCTGGGCCTGCTGCGTCAGGCCAACTCTTCCCTGCTGTGGCTGAGGGAGCAAGCCTGGGATCCGGCCTGAGGGCCTGCTTAGTCCCCCTCTCAGATTTGCACCGGCCAGGACCAGATAACTGACTTAGCCAGGGGACCCTGGAAACATCATTTCCTTCAAGCCCTAATTCCTCCATTGAAAACTAGGGCCCTGTGCAGAGGAGTAAACACGAGAAGCCCACGGGGCATCCATGCATATCCACCCCCACTCAGGGCCTCAGCTTTCCCTTCTGTAAAATGACGCTATCTCTTCCGCTTCTCCCTCTGCCAGTCTGTATCTCCAACTTCTACAGAGCAGGCTGGATGCCTCTGCCCACCGGCAGGGCACGTCACAGGCAAGGGTTGGGAGCTGTGCCCCATCCTCCACCATCTGTGGGCTCCAGATCCCACCGGCTTGGCACCATCAGTCATGGTCAACTCCCAGCTCCTCCCTCCCTCAGCCTAGGCAGCCACTGCCTGGCAGAAGGGGAGCCCTGGCATGGCAGGACCCTTGGGGGCTGCTCTCAGGAAGCCTCAGTGGCAAGGGCAGACGCCAGCTGGGCTGTGTCAGGGATCCTCTGCCACCTGGCAGGCACACTGCAGAGCGTGGCCTTTCCCTGCTGCCGACTCTCCTTGCCACTGAGTTCCGTGGGGCCACAGATGTCCTGGCCATGGGGGTCAATGCAGACCAGATGTCCATCCCTAGCCACAATGCTCCATGGCAGAAGGACAGTGTCAGAATGGCCCTTTGCTGACACAGCCCTGGAACCCCTGACTTTGGAACCGGGTGAGAAGGAAGAGAGGAGCCAGGTGACTCTGTCTCCTGAAGGAAGTGCCTTTGGGAGCCCTGGACCAGCCCAGGAGCATCTGGCTGCAGGGTGGCCTATGGCCTTCTCCCCACAAGGCTGGCTGGCAGATGGCTGCCCTGGCCTGCCCAAGCCACATGCCCGGCAAAGAGCTCCTCTGCCAGTGCTGGGGCCCACGAGGAAGCCGGCTGTCCGGACATTTGCATGCAATTCCGGGCAGCCCCGGATGCTTGTCTGGCTTCCAGCCTGGGAAGTGGCATCACGCCCTGAGAAAAGCACGGGCTTCCCGGCCACGAAGAGCTCAACTGAAGACCTGAATCCTGCATTTACTAGTGGTGTAATCTGGGTCAGGGGCTTTCTGAGCCTGTTCCCTCCTCTGTAAAGGAAGGCTAATTGTGTAAATGTGAGCTTGACATCTAGAGCCACATCTAGCACAGAGGAAGCGATCAATGATGGCTGGCTCCTTCCCTTCCCATCCACGGCTCACACCTTACACCTGCTGCTGTAGGCAGAAATGCCCCCCGGGGACCCCTGAGAGGACTTCCAGAGACCCCACCCTGGAAATTGATCCCACCCTTCTCCTTCTCTGTGCCTTCCACACGGCCTCTTCCCCATCATTCCCTCCCACCAGACTACGAGACCTTGAGGGTGACAGCAGGTGTTCTTCAGCCAATTCAACACCTAGCACAGTGCTGCGCAGGACTGCCAGCATAAATCAACGACATCTTTCAGCCCAGAGGGTTCTGAGAGTGACTGCATTTGACAGGACTTCCTGAGGCGCCCCTGGCCTCCTGAGGAATGAGCTGTTTGGGGCATCTGGCAAGCAGGCACCAGTCCATGCTGGCACCCTTCCTTCTGGGGAGTCACCCAAGGGAGCCACCGATTGCTGCTAGAACTGGAGCAGAGTCCTCAAACAACAGCCTGCACACAGACAAGACCAGGGACATTTCTTTGATCCAGCTCCTGCCTTACAGGACTTCATCTTCACCCATTCCTGAGGAGGAAGAGGGAGAGGAAAAAAGACTCCTCATACACCCCCTCAGTCTACAGTGTTTACTGAGCAGCCACTGGGATCTGAATAAGAGAGAAACTGCCGCCTTGGTGCTTTCAGATAATACACATCAAATTACATTATCAACGATGTTGGATGGTGCTAAGAGCTGGGGAGGGAAAGCAAGGGAGTACAGGCCACAAGCCGTCCTGGACTTCGAGTTTGACTTACATTTTGGCTTTGCCGTGGTGCAAACGCCAAACACATTCAGTATACTCCTCCGCTTCCAGATGAGGTTACATCCGGATAAACCCACCGTAACTTGCCTAACAACGCTTTAACCTATGATGGGTTTACGGGGATGTAACCCCATATGACAGAGGCATCTGTATAGGAAGGGGGCACGGTTTTTAATAGGTCGTCGCTTCACTAAGTGGGCGTCACAGGATTTCAGGGGAGGAGTGTTTCAGGCCGCGGGAACAGCAGGTGCAAAGGCCCTGAGGCACGACGGAGCAGGGAGGACCGGAGTCCACGGCGCAGAGACCAGGGAGGCCGGCAGGCACGGTGAGGACCTTGACTTAAACCCAGGGAAGTGGAACCACACTGGGGCATGACCTCCTGTACTTTCCGAGATGGCTCAGGCTCCTGTGTTGAGGAGACTCCGGAGGGGAAGATGGAGGCTGAGAGGCTACTGCAGTCATGTCGGCGGGAAAACACGGCTCAGAGCAGGGCGGGGGCAGAGGTGGGCGAAGAGAGGTCGGGTCTGGGGAAATTTCGAAGGCACAGCCAACAGGACATACTGCCGGGCTGGATGCGGGGTGTTAGGGGTCAGGGAGGCCGCAAAGGCTCTGGCTGAGAACTGAGGAGGGCCAGGGGCGCCATTTACGGAGCTGGGGAACAGCAGGAGCTCGTTCTGTCAGCAGGTGCGAGGCGCCGGGCATTTAAAGGCGGCCCGACGGGACCGGACGAGGCGGGAGAAGCGACAGGGCCCTGACGGGCCGCGCTCGGATTGGTCTCCTCCCTAACCTCGGCGTCCCCGGCTACTGCCTCCGGGGCTGCTGCGGGGCCGTCGCCGGGCACTCTCCCGCCAGCGGCCTCGCGCCAGCCCGGCCAGCCCGCCTAGGGCCTGGCGCCCAGAAACGCGACGAGATGGCAAAACCCACACGGCCCAGGCCGGAAGCCTAGACCCGTCGCTCCCCGCGGCCAGCACCGGCCGGAAGCCCGCGAAGCCTAACACTCGCGACGCCTCCCGAGTCCCGCCTCTCCGCGGCTCCGCCAATCGCCGCGCTCCTGCCTGCGTTGCCGTGGCAACCCCGCCCTGCGTCCGCGTTCCCGGAGCCCGCGCGGCGGCGCCTCTGCGCTCGGGGCTTGGCCTTAGCTTTTCCTCCGCTCCCGCGCGGCGCGCTCCTGAGTCGCGGGCGCTCTGCTGCTGTCCGCAGCTCTTGGGGAGTTTGGGGGCGGTGGAAGCAGGGCCGCGGAAAGCCCAATCAGAGCCTTCTGACACCCGCCGCGGCCCGCCGCCCTGGAGGCGGAGAAGCCACGGCCGCCCTCCCGGAGCTTCTGTCCCCCGCCGCCCGGCTCCTTACCGAGACGCGCGCCGCCCCCGGCCGCCCGTTTTCCCTGGTCTCCGGCCTGACCTCGCTTCCAGCCCTGGCCTGAGGTCCTGAGGGCTCCCTGGAGGGGGCGGCTTCCCAGCACCCGGCGTTTGACAGGGCCCCTTCGGCCTCCCTGCCCCGCAAGCTCAGAGCTGGGGTCTGCAGCAGGGGAAAGAAGGAGGGAGACTGGGCAGCCCAGGTTCCCTAGGCCACACCTATCAGGCGGGGGGCGGCCCGCTCCCGTCAGAGCCCGACCTCGTTGGACAGGGAAGGGGATGAGTTGAGAAGCGGGTGAAGGCCACTAGCTGGAAACTCCCTAAGTACAGGGACACCATTCTCACCCCAGCCCCAGCGCTCGGCCTCCGCAGAGCCGGCCCAACGAAGGAAGAATGAAAATATGAACGTGACATGATGTGGGCTTGGGAGGCCGCCTTGTTCTTTGAATTCACCCAGAAACCTGACTGAAAGGAAAGTTACTGCAACTGGGGAAACGCACAGTTGGCTGGAAATTTTGGTTTAAAAATAAATAAATAAGTTTTAAATTATATAACTAACACGTGCTTGGTGTAGAAAATTTGGAAAACATGAAAGTACTGTATAAAAATCCGATCCCACTGCCACATAGCACCACTATTAACATTTAAGAGTAGTTTCTTCGAGTCTCTTTTTCTTAATGCATTTATATTGCAACTACATTTTTTGTCTAACAATATATTGATGTGCCCCAGTCCCCCACAGACCCTAACGTATGAATGGGAATGGAGGCGTCTGAAATGTGACTCACAAAGAGTTCCCTTTCCTCCCTAACAGCCCATCCCTGCCTCACCCCTTCAGCACATTCACAGCAACACGGGGACTCAGGACTCAGACAAATGTGCACTGAGCTGGCTGGTGCTGTTGTAGCCTCTAGCCCCAGAGCTCCACCTTCCCCTGCAGAGGGGGTCCCGGGAGTGTCCTCAAGTGCTCCATGCCCCATGTTCCTTTCCATGGTACCAAATTCTTCTGACCTCCTTCTAGGTCAGGAGTGAGGAGGTGAGGTGGGGGATTGGGGGAGAGTGTCCCCAGGAGGCCTGAGGGGCCTACTAGTGCAGGGGAGGAAGGGAAGTTCAAGCAAGCAGGCCCAATGGAGGGCTCCACCCTCCAGGTGCGGCCAGGTCCTGGGAGAAGGAGGGGAAGCAGTCTGGTGGAGGAGAGAGGCAGCAAGGATGGATGCCAAGCCTTTGTCTCTGCACTTCCTGGGGACCTCTGGGGAGGGCCCCCAGCACTAGTAATCAAAGGAGGAGAGGCGCCTACACACACATCCCATGTGTCTCACCGTAGCAGGCAGCACGAGGATGCCCACTGTCGCGCTGGCCCCCTGGAAGGCTAGCTTGTTCTCCTGGGCAGGAGCCAGAAGCATTGTGAACTGGGGTGGGTGGTGGGGGACACCCCTCCCGGTGAGCACCCCCTCTGACCCGGCTGTCAGTGATCCACAAGTCTGGCCCCTCAGCCCTCCCTGCTGAGCACACAGTCCCCTGACCCTTCTCCAGAATCGTGGGAATGACCTCACTGGCCCTCCAAGCTGCCTTTCCTGCTGCCGCCCACATCAGACATCTGAGGAATGGATGGCACAGCCTCCACGTGTCCTGGCTCCTTGGTGCCTGCAGAGCCGGGTTGATTTTGTCTTTCCCTTCAACTCTTGTCTTAAAGGCTAGCTTGAGTGTGGCGGCTCCTCTGCTCAGAGGGACTTAGGGTGGCAGTGGCAGTTGGGCACCTCTTCCCTTCTTGGCTGGGTGCTCAACCTTGCCAGGCTGCCTGGAGCTGGTGGAGCAACAGCCCTGTCCAGCTCTCTGCAACTGCCCTCTCCTGTCAGAAGCTCCTGGAAAGCAGTTCTGGCACAGAGAGGCCATCTGCATGTTCTCCTCCTGCTCGGCCCACCCCGAGAGCCACAGAGGATCTTCCCCAGCTGCCTTCACCTCCACCCCCAGACAGAGCCTCCTGGCTACTCCCCAGAAAGTGTCTCCAAAATCACTTCCACTTCTCCTCTGCTCACAGCCACCCAGTGGCTTTCATTATCATTCACAATAAAACCAAAGCGTCCATCACCATCCAACCAAAGACCCCAGGAACGCGCTGCAGTGAAATCAAGCCACGTTTGTTGACTGGTTGCTGTGAGAGGGTGTTAGGAAGGACCCACAAGGCTCCTCGTTTTGGGAGAACATGGAGGGAGGAGGAGTTGGGAGAGGCTCAAGGCAGCAGGGCTGACTCCACAGCTGGGTGTCTTGGTAACTTTTATCTAGAAGGCAGGAAGAACAAAGTGCAGCTGAAGCTGAAATTGATCAAGCAGCAGCGGTCACTCAAATTAGCCAGGACGGGGCGGTTTGGTGATCCTTGAGGTCCAGCCGATGCTCATGTCCTGCCTGCGCTCCCACATGTGTATCTTGCTCCATCTCGGGCACACAGTGGTCTTGTCTGGTGTTGGTGTTCAATGACATAGCTTAGCCAAGAAATTGCCTCCAGGCCAGTGACTAGTGATGCCAGGGCAGGTGGTTCTTCTCTTTTTCAAGACCTGGGTGTCACCTGATCTTCAGCTGCCTCTGACTCACCTGCCACTGCCCTTCTTGTCCACACTCTTCCTGACAAACTGGTTTCCTGTGTGGCTGAGCAGTTTCCTCCTTCGGACCCTTCATGGTCACCGGGTCCCTGCCTGGAGCCTCCGCCTCAGGGACCCATGTGTCTGAGTCCGGCCCTGCGGCCTGGCCACTGTCTCTCCGTCCCCGCGCTGTCCCCTTGGTGGCTCTTACTGCCACCTTCCTTTCCACCTTTCCACCTACTGGAACCCTAGGGTCTTCTGGTCCCTCTGCACATCTACCACGAATTCTCACAACAGGGAGAGTCTGGGTGACATGCTGGTGCATTTTTCCTGAGGCCGTATGGTTCCCACATGGCTCCTCAGATGGTCTTTGGTGTCAGTGACACCACTGTGGGCCGCTGGTTCTGCTCCAAGACCAAAGCTGGCTGCTGGTGGGTGCAGAATGCACACGAGGCTTGGACCAGACAGCCTCTAGGCCTCCCCTTTCTACCGCCAGGTGCCGAGGGGCCAGCAGCCTGGACACCCCAGAGCCCTGGAGAGCTCCGACCCTGGCCTCTGCCCCACCTGAAGTGGGTCTGGCCCCTTCTTGAAACAGGATCAGCCCTCAACTGGAGACAGACCCCATGGCCAGCCCAGTCAGCCGTCTTAGTACTCCCCAGTCCCCCGGCCTAAGGACACTCCACTGTCCTGGGCTGCCAAAACAAATATCACCAACTAGGTGCCTCAGAACTCATCCTCTGGCAGTTCTGGAAGGCAGAAGTCCACAGTCAAGCGGTCAGCAGGGCTGGTTCCCTCTGGAGGCTTGGAGGGAGAGTCTGTTCCACGCCTCCCATTTTGCTTCTGGTGGCTGCTGGCAATCCTTGGTGTCCCTTGGTTCAGAGACATTGCTGCAACTTCTGCCTCTGTCGTCCTGCGGTGTCCTTCCCAAGCATGCGGCTGTGTCCTCCCCTCTTCTCATCAGGGCCCCAATCACTGGACGTAGGGCCCAACCCAATCCAGCCTGACTCATCTTAACTTGATTACAGTTGCAAAGACCCTATTTCCAAATAAAGCCCTAGTCACAGGTTCTGGGTGGGGATGGATTTGGGGTGACATATTCCACCCAACGCAGCTCCCACCCCCGTGTGATGGAAGCCCAGGGTCAGGGAGGATCCCCATTCCCCCTGCTGGCTCCCTGTGCACTTCCAACTTCCAAAGGGGGCTCAGTGGGTGGTCTAAGCTGGACACAACCTAGTTCCTTCATTCCTGTGAAGCATCGTTCTCACGGGCTGTCTGGGCAGCCACCATTTGCTGTTGTTTGGAGTAATGGGGACTGCACTTTACAGGTGACAACCTGGGGCATTTCTTGGCAGCCGGGTGCCTCCCTGTGACCCCAGCTGTGACCTCAGCTGTCTCTCTCTGCCCTTCTTGACCCCATCACCTCTTTTCTTTCCCTAGCTTCTGGTTCCATGGGCTCTCACCTCCTCTCTCCCAGGATGTCTGAGAAAACCACAGTTCCTTTCACTTTTTGTCCAAGCAGTTCAGCACTCTCTGCCCTTCACCTTCTCCTTCCAACCTGGACCCCTGAAGGCAAGGGAGAGGGTAGAGATCGCCTCTCAGATCCAGAAGATCCAAAAACACCCCTGGGGTGTGAGAGTCATGCTGATTCCCTCGGATCCAGAAACGCCCCTGGGGTGTGAGAGTCATGCTGATTCCCTCGGATGTGAAGCAGTCCGTTCTTATTGCAAAGAGCATTCCTGTTTTTTTCTTCTTTCTACATCTGCACTAACATTCTGTGATTCTTAGAGAACAAAAATTCTGAAGAGCAAAACCCAGAGCCAAGAATGTTCAAGCCAGAAGGGATTTCTATGAGGAACAAAACAGACAAGGCCTCTGCCTGCGGGTGCATATCCCGAGTGGAGAGACGGGGCTGTACAGACCCAGAGAGCGTGGCTCGACCTGGAAGGGAAGGTCAGGTGCGACAGGACAGAATGGCCAGGAGGACTAGTTTATACTAGGGGGTGCGGGTCAGGGATGAGCAGGATTTAGTGAAGCAAATGATTTCCTGGATACGACATCAAAAGCACAGGAAATAAAAGGAATATAGATCAGACCTCGTCCCAGTGAAAGCCTTCCGTGCATCTAAGGACACTATCAATAAAGTGAAAAGACAGCCCACAGGATGCGAGAAAATACTCGCAAATTATCTACCAGATAAGGGATTACTATTCAGACTATATAAAGGGCTTCTACAAATTCATCAACTACCAACCTGATCCAAAAGGCCAAGGATGAGAACAGACATTTCTCACAAGGAGACACACGAATGGCCAACGAGCACATGAAAAATCCTCACCATCCCTCACCACTGGAGAAATGCACATCAAGACCCCAGTGAGAGGCTGAGCGCGGTGGCTCACACCTGTAATCCCAGCACCCTGGGAGGCCAAGGTGGGTGGATCACGAGGTCAGGAGTTCGAGACCAACCTGGCCAACATGGTGAAACCCCCGTCTCTACTAAAAACACAAAAAAATTAGCTGGGTGCGGTGGCTCACACCTGTAATCCCAGTACCCTGGAAGGCCGAAGTGGGTGGATCACGAGGTCAGGAGTTCGAGACAAGCCTGGCCAACATGTCTCTACTCAAAACACAAAAATTAGCCAGGTGTGGTGGCAGACGCTTGTAATCGCAGCTACTCAGGAGGCTGAAGCAGGAGAATCTGAACCCGGGAGGTAGAGGCTGCAGTGAGCTGGGATCACACCACCGCACTCCAGCCTGGGTGACAGAGTAAGATTCCATCCCCAAAACAAAGAAACAACAACGACAACAACAACAACAACAAACATACCACAATGAAGAGCCAGTTAACACCCATTAGGACGGCTACTGTCTAAAACCGGAGAATCACAAATGTTGGCGACCATGCGGAGAAATCGGACTCCTGTACACTGGTGCTGGGAATGGAAAACAGTTTGGCAGCTCCTCAAAAAGCTAAACAGAGAATTCTCATATGATCCAGCAATTCCACTTCTGAGTATATACTCAAAAGCAAGGACACCAACAGACACTGGCACCCATGTTCTTAGCAGCATTATTCACAAAAGCAAAAGCTAGATACGACCCAGGTGTCCCTCAGCAGAGGAATGGATGAACAACACGTGGTTTGTGCACACAGAGGAATCTTATTCCGCTGTGGGAAGGAATGAAACACTGGCGCGGTGGCTCACGCCTGTAATCCCAGCACTTTGGGAGGCTGAGGCGGGCGGATCATGAGGTCAGGAGATCGAGATCATCCTGGCTAACACGGTGAAACCCTGTCTCTACTAAAAATACAAAAAATTAGCTGGGCATGGTGGCGGGCGCCTGTAGTCCCAGCTATGTGGGAGGCTGAGGCAGGAGAATGGCGTGAACCCGGGAGGCGGAGTTTACAGTGAGCTGAGATCCGGCCACTGCACTCCAGCCTGGGCGACAGAGCGAGACACCATCTCAAAAAAAAAAAAAAGAAGAAGAAGAAACACCTGAGCTCACTGCAGCACGGATGGACCCTGGCAACACGATGCCGCGTGAAAGAAGTCAGGCACCTGGGCAAACTGTAGGATTCCACTGCTGTGAGGCGCCCAGAGCAGGCAAACTCGTAAGGAGAGAAAGTAAAGTAGAGGTTCCCAGGGGCTGGGCTTTGGGGTGGAACGGGGACTTAGTTACTGCTTCACGGGGACAGAGTTTCTGTTTGCAGTAATGAAAAAGTTTTGGAAATAGATGGTGGTGATGGTCGCACAACATTGTGAATGTCCTGAATCCCACTCAATTGTACACTTAAAATGGTTAACAGTGTAAATTT